>NC_056732.1:1562510881-1562860881 GCF_019279795.1 Protopterus annectens
GCCCTTGGGGGAAAAATCACCACGTGTGTTAGGCAAGGGTCCCTGGGACTTCCAAAACCACATCTTTCCACCCTTCTGACCTTTGGGATAAGGTCTGTTAGGAGTGGAAAAATGGACTCCCATGGCAGAGAGAGTCTTGCCTTACTGCTCACCAAAATAAAGTGCCAGCACCCAAGTTGAGCTGAAATGAATAAATTTATTATAGAAACAAGTGAACTAGACCGGTTTCAGCATATAGCTTTCTTCAGTAGTATAAAAGGAAACCCTGGCAGGAGCCAGTAATTTATACACAATTTCCAATAAAGAATATGACATCATTTCCTGTCTTAGGAAAAAATTAAATAGTTACCATAAATCCATACAAAATAATGGTTAACAAAAGATGAAGTATAATTAATCAGAATCTAATTGATAATGGTGTCTAATAGCACAAACAAGCTGAAAATGAAGTGCAAATAAATATGATTAATAGAATAGAAAACTTCAATTTATCATTTAGTCCTGGGGAAAAAAGGCCCCCCAATTTAATAATCCATTTTCTTTCCTTGTTATTGAGTATGTCGTGCCAACCTGTTCTGAATGACCGATTGCCAATAATATGATCAATAATAATAAATGAGAATTTGGCTGTAGGATGGTTAATAGTATGTCTGTACAAAGCATTTGTAATGCGTGCATTTCTAATATCCCCTAAATGTTCCGACACTCTAATCCTGAACTGTCTGGAAGTCTGACCCACATAGAAGGCTTGGCAAGTACATGTAGCTAGGTAGACAACCCAGTCCGTGCTACAGTTGCCAAATTCATATATGTTGTATAATTGTCCAGTGTTCCTGCTGGTGAATGTTTTAGTTTTAAACATATAGTTACAGAAGCTGCAATCTACATTTTTATATAGGGTCAGAGAATACTATAAGACATAACTTATCTTCAACAGAACAACAAGCCCTAACTTGCCTCAAAAATAATACAAACATTCTCATACTTCCAGCTGACAAGGGCGGTGCTGTGGTTGTCATGGATTCCGATTATTATTGGGAGGAGGGAAATAGACAGTTGTCTAACCCTCATCACTACATGAGAATGCCCACTGACCCTACTTCTAACTTTAAAAAAGAAATAGATCAATTTCTACAAGAGGCGGTTGATCAAGGGATTATCACAGCCAACACGTTATCTCATCTGACCGTTTCGGATCCTGCCAAACAATATTTGTACTTGTTACCCAAAATACACAAATCTATTGACAAACCACCAGGTAGACCTAAAGTTTCAGGGATAGGATCACTCACGGAACCCTTGTCAGCATTCCTTACTGAGAAACTTAAACCATTGCTACAACTAGTTAGAGCAAGACTCAAGGATACTACGGAATTTTTACAAATAGTATCGGACTCCCAGTTAGAACCACACTGGTTAATGTGCACTCTTGATGTCAAATCATTATATACGAATATTCCACACTGGGCTGGACTAACTGCACTTGAATACTGGTTGAACAAAGCTGACATTTACCCTTCTGGTACCAATACATTGCTCATCTGTATGGCTGAACATGTTTTGTCCAAAAAATGTTTTTTATTTTAAACAGGACTGCTATTGGCAAATACAGGGTACAGCAATGGGTGCTTCTTTTGCACCCATTTATGCGGACCTTTTTATGGGGTATGTGGAGGAACATATCATTTATGATGAGCTTCATAATCTATACATTTCAGATATCGACATTTGGAGAAGATATTTGGATGACTGTTGGCTTATTTGGAAAGGAGGTAGTGAATATCTACATGAGTTTGTGGAACATCTCAATGGTAATATTTGGGGAGTGGAATTTACTGTGAATTATCATCTGAATGAGATGCATTTTTTAGATGTGTCTTTACATCGTCAGGAAGACAACACCCTTAAATCATCTGTATACCGCAAATTCCCTCAGTATAACTCTTTGCTACATGCCAACAGTCTTCATCCAAGACATACTATTAATAATATTCCAAAATCTCAATTTTTACGCCTCAAACGGATATGCTCCTCCCAATCAGAATTATCGCAGCACCATGAGGACTTGGCCAACAGATTTTTGGCAAGGGGGTACACTAAAAACAACGTCAGCTCAGCTATGCGTTGGACACAAAACCAGTCAAGAGACAGTCTACTGCAATATCAACAGCATTCCAGCAAAAAATCAACAGGACATCTTGAGATTTGTTACCACATATGGGAGAAACATCGCTCAACTCTCAGAGATAGTTAACAAGCATTGGAATATATTAAAATCTCACAATGACTTGGATGACGTTTTGGGCAACAGATGTTCATTTTCATACAAACAGGGAAAGACACTGGGATCACATTTTTCTTACTTTAAGAAAACAAAATTTAGGGAAGCAGTTACTCATCAACGAACTTTAACGGGGGACAAAGTAATAGGATCATATCCATGTGGGCATTGCAGCTTCTGTAACTATATGTTTAAAACTAAAACATTCACCAGCAGGAACACTGGACAATTATACAACATATATGAATTTGGCAACTGTAGCACGGACTGGGTTGTCTACCTAGCTACATGTACTTGCCAAGCCTTCTATGTGGGTCAGACTTCCAGACAGTTCAGGATTAGAGTGTCGGAACATTTAGGGGATATTAGAAATGCACACATTACAAATGCTTTGTACAGACATACTATTAACCATCCTACAGCCAAATTCTCATTTATTATTATTGATCATATTATTGGCAATCGGTCATTCAAAACAGGTTGGCATGACATACTCAATAACAAGGAAAGAAAATGGATTATTAAATTGGGGGGCCTTTTTTCCCCAGGACTAAATGATAAATTGTAAGTTTTCTATTCTATTAATCATATTTATTTGCACTTCATTTTCAGCTTGTTTGTGCTATTAGACACCATTATCAATTAGGTTCTGATTAATTATACTTCATCTTTTGTTAACCATTATTTTGTATGGATTTATGGTAACTATTTATTTTTTTCCTAAGACAGGAAATGATGTCATATTCTTTATTGGAAATTGTGTATAAATTACTGGCTCCTGCCAGGGTTTCCTTTTATACTACTGAAGAAAGCTATATGCTGAAACCGGTCTAGTTCACTTGTTTCTATAATAAATTTATTCATTTCAGCTCATCTTGGGTGCTGGCACTTTATTTTGATGCACACTAGTTTGGTTGCCTTGCATCAGCCGTACTTGCTAGCTTTTTGTTGTTGCACTTACTGCTCACACCTGGTAAGCGTGTCTTTCACCTGAGGCCCAAAAAGCGAGGAGCCATCAAAGGGAGTATTTGTGAAGGAAACCCGAAAGCATTCCTCAAACTGACACAGCAGCAGCCAGGCATGTCTCCTGCGAACCACTCCTGTACCTGCAACTCTGCTCGTTCCATCGGCTGCATAGGAAATCAGCCTCATGGAGGAGTTGACTATAGAATTAAGTGTCGCAAGCTGGGAAGCTATTTTGGCTGATGCTCCCTCTGCTGTAGGATCTTGTAGGGTATCCCCAAGCTCTTTTAGGAGATCCCTTTGAAGTCGTGTGAAATGAGAGAGATAATTCAGGGACCTCATTGAGAAGGTCGCTGAAGAAAACATTTGCTTCCCATATCTGTCCATCATCCTAGACTCTTTGTTTCATGGATGGACAGATGAAGAAGTTTCTGCTAACTCTTTCTTGGTGGCTGCTCAAGTGGCACATCTTTAGAGAGAAATTGAATAACTGCTTGATCCCTTAGATTGGGTGGGACATCTGGGATGGACTTTTTTGACTTTAGAGGGGGTTGATGAAAGGGGATTTTGTAACTTCCAGATATGACAGATAGTACCCATTTGTCTCGTTATATTTTGCCAGGCTGTTATGAACTTATTTGGTCTCCTCGGAGTAGGTTCCACAGAATCCGGAGCTGACCAAGCCTTTCAAACCACTACAGACATGACACTACACCCAAGAGGTGGAGGGTCGGGAACCGAATGCCTCCAGGTATACAGACTCGTCCTCAGTAGGGGCTAGGGAAGACCAGCCACCCCTCTGCCTAAGCATTTCAAGGATGTCCGAAAAGGAAACAACTTCAGCGGGGGACCTGGAGGACCGTTCTGATTAATTCAGGTCTGTATCTGAGGTGACAGCCTCAGGGGGTTCTATGTGCTTCCTCTTGCACTTCCTCTTCCAAGGAGGCTCCTCTGAGTGATCAGGGGAGGCCTCGGAAGAAGTAGGGTCACCCAATGGGGTGTCCTGGGGCATAGGTTCCCTATGCTTCTGAGCCAGAGGAGGAGCAGAGGTTGGCACAGGCACCACAAGAGAAGGAGCCGATGGGGCTGATAGTAGGGCTGCTTCAGGGGACAGCACACTCCACATGACCACGAAGGCATCACGATCCCGAGGCAAACAAAGCTCCGTCTCCAATGAGACGAGAGTCCTTCTCCGCGTCAAGGGCAATGGCTCTGAGGCCGATGTGGAAGCCAAGCTCACCTGCGCCGAAGCTCAGACAGGGAGAGCAGGGTCGGACAAGGGACCAATGCCACTTCCCCCCTCAGAGCCGACGAGAGAGCTTCGGCGCCCAGATCCCTCGATGGACGGAACAATCGAAGTGATCGGAGCCGACGTCGGAACCAAAGAGGAGGTGATCGCCGCGGTCGGTTCTACTATCAGCAAGTCCATGGTCTCCGGCTCCGATCCAAGTGTAGTCAGAGGAGGAATGGAGATGGAAGTGGATGGAGCCGCAACCTGTTGAGGTGGGCTGGAAAGTAATTTCGCAAGGGCCTGTGATTTAAGCAACCTGTTGACTACTCTCTCCACGTCCTGATCCGATAGCCTGGAGGATCGAGAGGAGTGGGATGAAGAGCGATGACTGCATTCACGTCCTAATAAGGGTGACTGTGGCACTGAGTGGATCGGCTCCAATGAAGGAGACCTTGCTCGCCTGTGGCTCCGAGATGGCTCTGAGATAGCAGTTGGAGCCGAGGGAGGAGATGACTTGTCAATGCTAGTTAGCACCGACAAACTTGGTTCTTCAAGCCCAGGAGTCGGTTCTGAGGATGGAGCCAACGGCTTGACAGACTTAGAGGATTTCACTGGCTGAGAACCTTTAGCCGGGAAATCCTGTGGTTTCAATAATCCTCGAAGGATTAATTTGTTTTTGCGCTCCTGCAGGACCCTTTGACTAAATGCATGACAGATAGAGCAGGAGTTCTGCAGGTGCACAGCCCCTAAACAATAAACACAGCTAGTATGCCCATTTGTCAGAGACATTTTCTGACACCATGAGTTACACTTTTTGAAGCCAGAAACTTTGACCTCTTTAGACATGTTCCACAACTATACTAAAAAACAAACATTTTTTTTTTTTTTTTTTTTTTTACAGGTAAGGGACAGAAAGGAGAGCCTCTAATTTAAACTGCTGTCCTAAAGGGGGGGGGGTACTCTCTAATTTAAATGAGTTCAGGGGAAACAGAAGGCCTGCGAGATATGGAGCGATGGCCAACAAAGCTACAACACACACAAGAAGTGATGATGGATAAATTACTATATCTAGACAAAATCGTAACAAATTTTTAAGTATAAACAATAATTATAATCATAGAAAAAACTATACTAAGCCTGAGCTAGTAACGAAGCAACCTCGCAGTTGAAGCGGCAAACGAGATCTAGGTAGCTAACGCTGGGCATTCTGGGATAAGGGTTAGCCTCGAGTCAGTAAATAGCTCTCGAGCTATAGAAGTAGGCAGAGTCGGAGCCGAGGATCGGCTCCGAACCCAAACAGCAAGAACGAAGGTGAGATGGGACAACTTAACATAAAGAAGTTATGTACTCACCATAACGTTTTATGTTTGTTGTCCATCTCGCCCTTCATTCTTACATGTGGGTTCGGAGACGATCCTTGGCTCCAACTCGGCCGATTACAAAAGCTCGAAGTCTCTAAGTTAGCTCGTGGCAAGGCAGGTATCCCATAATGCGGTGGTATCAATCCTCAGATCTTCTTTGCTGCTAACTATAATAGAAATAGTTATACTGTGCCCTCAGGTAAAGGAGAAACAATAGTGAAAGCTCTGCAACATAAGGAAAGAGCAAAATTTCCTACCAGGTCCTCTAGGACTATATGGATGGGGGTAGGTGGGTGATTTCGTAAGAATGAAGGGCGAGAAGGACAACAAGCATAGAATGTTATGGTGAGTACATAACTTCTTTATGTTATGTTGTCCTATCTCGCCTTCATTCTTACATGTGGGACAGCATCCCTAGCACCTTTTTTCTCGGATGGCTCACGGGAATACACTCTTGAGCACCATGGAACCAAAGGAAGCTCTGTCCCTGGAGGCCAAATCAACTTTGTTATGAGTAATAAATGTATGTGGGCTTGCCCAAGTTGCGGCTGCACAAATACTGTCCATTGAAATTCTGGCTTGAAAGGCAGTGGATGTTGCTACTGAATTGGTTGAGTGACCTCTAACTTTGAAGGGGAGTTCCTTGTTATTGGAAGAGTATGCAATTATTATTAGATAATGTGATTTTAGAGACTGGCATACCCTTTCTTGCCTCCGAAAAGTATATGAATAACTGATCTGACTTCCTGAATTCTTTAGTTCTGTGGAGGTAGAACCTCAGTTGCCTGTGCATATCAAGTTGGTGAAGTCTGTATTCTGCCTTGTTGTTATGGTTAGGGAAAAACACTGGAAGTTCAATTGATATTAGACTGGGAGCAAATCTTAGGGACAAAGGATGGGTTTGTTCGAAGTGAAACCCTGTCTTTATGGAAGATCAAATAAGGTGGTTTGACTGAAAGTGCTTGTAGCTCTGAAACTCTTCTAGCTGAGGTTATGGCTACCAGAAAAAATGTTTTCCAAGAAAGGAACTTTAGATCGCAAGTGGATGAAGGTTCAAAGGCTGGTGAGGTTAATTGCGATAGGACAAAGTTTAAGTCCCAAGGAGGGACAGGTTCCTTAAAGGGAGGTCTCAATAAGGAAGTGCCTTTCAAAAAGGCTTTACACAGTCTATGTGCCATCAAGTTAGGCGTATGCTGTCCTAAGTGTAAACTGGAGATAGCTGTTAGCTGGACTTTAATTGTGGCAGTGGCTGAGCCTTGTTGGAAGAGTTCCAAAAGGAAATCCAAAACTGAAGAAATTCAGGCACTGAAGGGGTCTATGTTTCTGGTCTGTGCCCAGAAAGAAAAATCTTTTCCATTTATTAGCATATAGTTTTCTGGTAGAAACCTTATAAGAAGATATCAAGATATGTTTTACTGCTGGAGTGAAATCCTGAAGCCTGACGAAGGCTGGAAGGGGAGCAGCCAAGCTGTCAAGTTGAGGGTGTGGAGAGAGGGGATGGAGCATTCCTGACATATTTGTCAGCAGGTCTGGAACTGGGTCCAGAATCCATGGATCCTCCAGTAGATGAGGCCCGAGAAAGGGGAACCAAATCTGACGAGGCCAATATGGAGCAATGAGAATCATCTTGATTCCCAAGGATTTTGCTTTCTGAATGACTTTTGATATGAGGGGAAACGGGGGAAAGGCATAAAGAAGCCCCGGGGGCCAATTGTGAACAAGTGCGTCTCTGGGTGTCTCCCCCCGGAGGGGGGATGAGGGCAGAGTAGCTGCTGCATTTGGAGTTCATAGGGGTGGCAAAAAGATCACAGCAAGGCTGGCCCCATTTGCAGAAGATCTCTTCCGCTATGTTTTGATTCAGAGACCACTAGTGAGGCATCAAAATTGCCCTTCTAAGCTTGTTGGCTATCACACTGAACTTTCCTGGGATGTGCATTGTGACTAGAAAGTGTTGGGAAGATATTGCCCACTGCCAAACCCTCAAAGCCTCTCGACAGAGTGGATATGATCTGGTTCCTCCCTGTTTGTTTATATACCATACCACTGACATATTGTCTGACTGGATAGCAATCATCTCTAGAGGAAGAGAGTTGTGGAGTGCTTGCAATGGCAGAAGTACGGGTCTGTATTATAACATCAAAGTCTTAAAACTTTGAATGTTATAATATTGACCCCAATTCAGCGAACACTTGAAATAGCGAAGCTGCAGAACACCGAATATTTTCCTAGGGAAAGTATTTGGTGGGCTGTTTCTGCGGCTTCGCTATTTCCACGAATGTGGTGCGAAGCTGATGGACCGGGTTAAGGTAAGTGTGCGAATGCCTAAGGTGAGTGTGTGATAGTTAGGGACCTTAGGGATAGGGAGCGGATAAGGTGAGTGTGTGATAGTTAGGGACCTTAGGGTTAGGGAGCAGGTAAGGTGAGCGAGCGATAGTTAGGGACCTTAGGGTTAGGGAGCAGGTAAGGTGAGTGCACGATAGTTAGGGACCTTAGGGTTAGGGAGCGGGTAAGGTGAGTGTGCGTTAGTTAGGGACCTTAGGGTTAGGGAGCGGGTAAGGTGAATGTGCGTTAGTTAGGGACCTTAGGGTTAGGGAGCGGGTAAGGTGAGTGTGCGTTAGTTAGGGACCTTAGGGTTAGGGATGGGTTAAGGTAAGTGGATAGCTAGTAGTGTATGTACAGTTTAGTGTAGGGTTCTGTGAAGTGTGTATGTGTGGATTATGTATTTTGGTGTGCTTGTGCTGTGTGTGTGTATTCTCGGAGCAGTGAATTTTTTTCCCCTTGGAAAAAATTCACTGTTCTGAGCGTTCGAGTATATCGCATTTCGAGATTCCAAGGTCGAGCTTATGGTGTTCGACATTTTGGAATTTCAATAATAAGATATAGACCCAGAAGTACTGCTCTCATCTTTAGAACATTGATGTGCAAATGGGCCAAGTGTTCTTGCCATATGCCATGGACTGTCTTTCCCAGATAATGCCCCCCACCCTATCTGGGAAGCATCCGTGGTCACAGCAGCAACGGGTTGATGTGGATCGAATGGTCTGCCAATGGTTAACTTGTTGGATTCAATCCAACAAAGATCCTTCTTGCAAGTTTCTGTTATTATGATTGGGTGAGACAGAGGAAGTTCCTGAAGCGACCACTGGGAGAAGAGCAACCACTATAGGATTCTCATATGCATCCTGGCTAAGGGAACGAGGGTTATGGTTGAGGCCATTGTACCCAGTAGTTTGAGCACTATCTTTGCCTTGACCTTGTGTTTGGGAAGAAGAAACAATATCTGTTGTTTGAGATTAGCAATTCTGTCGGCGGGAAGGCATTGAAACGGTGTCTATTTCTGCACCGATAAAGGTAACATGCTGACAGGGCAACAAGGCAGATTTTTGCAAATTTGTTGCAATGCCTAGCTGAGCACAAATTTGTAGGGTCATGTCTCTGACCAGTTGAAGTAGATGCTTGGTGGTGGCAGTCAGGAGCCAGTCGGCCAGGTTCAGAAACACTTGGAATCCAAGACTTCTCAAGTGAGCCGTTACTACTGCCATGTATTTGGTGAACACTCTGGGGACTGTAGTGAGACCAAAGGGCAGAGCAGGAAACTGAGAGTGACTGGCTCCCAGCCTGAAGCGTAAGTGACTCCTCGATGCTCTCTCCATTTTTATGTGGTAGTACGCATCTTGGAGGTCTGTCAAGCACATCCAATTGTCTTTCCCTAAAAAGGGAGTATAGACTGCATTGTCACCATTCGGAACTTCAACTTCTTTACTGATTTGTTTAGTTTACTGAGATCCAATATGGGCCTCCAGTACCCTGTTCTTTTTGGTACTAAAAAGAATCTTGAGTAAGTTCTGAATCCTATCTGGTCTGCGGGGACAGTTTGGATGACTCTTTTGTTTAGCAACTTTTGGATCTCTACAGTTGCTTGATCCCTGTGATTGGGTGGAACATCTGGGATTTTCCTGGTTTGAGGAGAGGGAAAGGAAAAGGGTATGGAGTATCCTCTGGATATTATGTTTTGTACCCACTTGTCTTTTGTGATGTTGTGCCAGGCTTCTGGGTACAAAGATAAACGTCCCCCTGACTGGCTCCAGAGTAGCACAGTCGGGCCTCCTTTCAGGAGGGCTGATAGGGACATCCGTGAAAGGAATCACGGTTGCCCTGGTTCTACAGACCCCCTCTGCCTCTAGGATGGCTTCTACCATTATTTCCTTCCCTCTGCCCCTGGGGAAGGAATCACCTCATGCGTCTGGGAAAAATCTCTGGGATTTCTTGAACCACATCTTCCCGCCTTTCTGCCCTTTAGGATAGGGTCTTGAAGGGACAGAAAAATGTACTTCAATGGCAGAGAGAGTTTTCTCTTCCTGCTCGCATCTGGTGAGTGTATCCTTAACTTTTGGTCCAGACAGTGAGCAACCATCAAAGGGGGCATTTGTGAAGGTAGACTTAAAGGGTTCAGCAAGTGCATCCAAGAGTGTCTCCTCAGGGAAACTCCTGAACCCGGTGCCCTACTCGCTCCATCTGCTGCATATGACATCAGTCTCATGGAGGAGTTCACTATGGAGGTTAGGGTGGATATCTGAGCGGTAACCTTTTCTGGTACCCCTGCAGTTGAAGTACCTTGTAGAGTGTCTCCTAGTTCCTTCAGGAGATCTCTTTGAAGCCTTATAATATAGCGATCTAAGGGTAAATGCCGCTGAAGAAAAAACATGCTTCCCATATCTGTCCATCGTTCAAGACTCTTTGTTCAGCGAATGGACAGATGAGGATGCCTCTGCAAGCTCATTCTTGGTGGCTGCTGCCACCACCATAGCATCTACCGGCACACCTTTTGTCAAGAAATCCTTTTCCTTGGGGGCTGACAGAAATTTGTTTGGCCTCCTAGGGACTGGCTCCATGGTGGCAGGTGATTCTCATGCCTTTCGACTGACCAAGTCCACGAGCTCGTCAAAAGGCGGAGACACCCAAGAGACTGAAGGTTGAGATCCGAAAGTCTTCAGATACACTGACTCCTCATCAGAAGGGGTGATGGTAGTCCAGCCACCTCTCTGTTTTAGGATCTCAAGGATATCTACAAAGGAGATATCATCAGAGGATGACCGTGGGGACCCTCCTGACTCCTCAAGGTCGGTGTCAGAGGTGACAGACTCATCAGGGGAGTCTACATGTTTCCTCTTGCATGTTTTCTTTTGAGGAGGCTCCTCAGAAGGGTATTCTGGGGAGGTCTCAGAAGAATGGGGACCCCCCAGAGGGTGTTCCTGAGGCTGTGGATCTCTACTGTTCTGTGGACAGGGTGGCGCCCAAGACAGAGGCTGGTGCTTTTGTGGGAAGAACATCAGCATCCTTGCATAGAGCAGTAGATTTGGACAGCATGCTCCTCATCATCTCGAAGGCCGACTCCCCCAGTTCAGAGGACACCACCAATTCCGAAGAAGCAGAGATAGCCCTTGGTTCCAGGGAAATCGGCTCTGAAGCCGATATAGGAACCGAGCTCAACTGCGCCGATGCACCGAGAGGTAGATTCGGAAGTGAAGAGGTGCAGGTCCGAGAATCTCCCTCAGGGCTGACTAGTGATCTTCGGCTCCTAGTCACTACAGATGGCACAGAGAATGTCGGAGCAGATATTGGTTCCGGTAAGGCCTCATGGGGTGCCGGAGCCGAAGGTTCTACTACAAGAGGTACTGGATGTTCTGGCTCCAACAGACCGGTATGGCACAGAGGAGGAACAATAGTAGATGTAAAAGGTTTGGATGGCTCCAAACCCAACTGGGCAGGAGCCGAGAGCAAATTTGCCAGCCCCGGTGCCTTCAAAAGTCTGCACACCACCCTCTCCACATCTTCATCTGATAGTTTGCTCCTCGAGGATCTACAGGAAAGGGTTGGTGAGCGAGATCTCTGTAAAATAGGAGATCTCAAGGTAGGGTAGACTGGAGGAATGTCTGTAGACTGGCTCCAAGTTGAAAGATCCTTTTTTGGCTCCAAAAGTACTTGGGGCCGATATAGGCTCATCAATGGTAATAACCTCAGTTGACTCCGAAGGCAGTGGAGCTGATGGGGTGGAAGTCTTAACAGTTTTAGATATTTTTTTCAGAAGGTCCAGATCTCTCTGAGGACAGTGGAGATGGCCTCTTAGCAGTCTTTTCTTTTTGACTAGAGGAAGACTTTGCAGATTGAGAGGATAACGAATTACCTAAAGGTTCCTCAAAAGATGGTTTCAGGAGACCTTTCAAAATAAGCTTGTTTTTCCTTTCTTGAAGGACTCTAGAGCTAAAAACATGACAAAAGGTACAGTTCTCTTGTAGGTGAATGGCCCCTAAACAGTACACACATACAGTATGCCCGTCCATTATGGACAGTTTTTGATTACATTTTTGGCACTTCTTAAAACCCAAAGGTCTATGATCCTTTTTGTTTTCTTTAGACATACTAGACAACTCTAACTAGCAGCAGATGTCACAGAAAATAATAGAAGGGGAATTAGCTAGGTCCTCTAACTTAAACAGACCTTAACTAAAGGGATGATAAAGACACACCACACAAAAGGAGAAGTAATAGGAGGAGAGGACTAGGTCCTCTAACTCAAACGGTCCTAGCCCTGCTAAAACAGAAAAGAAAAAAGAAGTTATGTACTCACCATAACGTTCCATGTGAGTTGTTCATCTCAACTTCATTCTCACTGATGGGTTCGGCGCCAATCCTCGGCTCCGACTCGGCCAAATACAAAAGCTCAAGGTCTTCAAGCAGCTCATTGCCTACTCCCTATCCCATGATGCAGTGGTGCTTCCCTCAGATCTTGTTTGCAGGCAACTATACTGATAGCTAAACTACCTTGGTAAGAAAAATAAGAATACAGTAGATAAGGACAACTTATCACCAAGATTTCTCTCAACTTCCCGGCCCTCAAGAAATTCATGGTAGGGGGTTGGTGGGTGGGATGTAAGAATGAAGGCGACATGAACAACTCACATGGAACGTTATGGTGAGTACATAACTTCTTTATGTGAAGTTATTCTATCTTGCCTTCATTCTCACTGATGGGTTAGCGTCCCAAGCACCATCTTCTTGGGTGGCTCAGGAAGTATATTCCTCAGAACCATGGAATCAAAGGAGGCCCTGTCCCTGGAGGCCCTATCCAATTTGTAATGAGTGATAAAGGTATTAAGTGAAGACCACGTGGCTGCTGCACAAATGACATCTAAAGGTAGCCTTACCAGAAAGGCTGAAGATGTGGAAACAGCTCTAGTTGAGTGGGCCTTAACTATATGATTTAGTGGCATATGCCCATACTTATATGTGAAGGAAATGCAATCTGACAACCATTTTGACAAGGTGTTTTTTACCACCGGAGTAACCTTCTTTGAATCTGAAAAAGAGACAAAAAGTTGTTCTGATTTTCTAAAGTCCTTAGTCCTGTCTAAATAGAATCGAATTTGCCTATGGACATCATGTTTGTGCAGCATATGTTCCATCTTGTTAGTATATTTGGGGAAAAACACAGGTAATTATATACTCTGGTTGAGGGTTATTTCAGAACAAACCTTAGGTAGAAATGAAGAATTTGTTCTCAGTGAGATTCTGTCATTGTGAAAAATCAAGTATGGGGGTTTGATAGACAAGGAATGTAATTCCGAGACCCTTCTAGCAGAAGTAATAGCTACTAGAAAGATGTTTTTCCATGATAAGTATTTCAAGTCACAGGATGATGCTGCTTCAAAAGGGGGTAAGATGATTTGGGAAAGAACAAAATTTAGGTTCCATGGTGCAGCTGGGGATCTAGTAGGTGGTCTCAAATGAATAGTACCTTAAAGGAAGGCTTTATAAAGTCTATGGGACATGATGTCCCCTGATCGGAATATGAAAATTAGAAATTGCTGCCAAATGAACCCTAACGGTTGCTGCAGCCCCTCCTTCATTAAATAGCTTGGTTAGAAACTCTAAAATGGATGAAATCGAAGCCAAATATGGGTCAACATTGTTTTGGGATGCCCATATGGAAAATATTTTCCATTTGCTAAGGTATAGCTTCCTGGTAGATGATTCATGAGAGGAGATTATGATGTTCTGAGTTGCAGGTGAGAGATTGTGGAACCTGGCTATTCTTGGAACTGGAGCAGCCAAGCTGTCAATCTGAGGATATGAAGTGCAGGATGAAGAGCCCCTGATGAATGAATCAGAAGATCTGGAACCGGGTCCAGGATCCATGGTTCTTCCAGCAGATGAGGTTGAAGAAAGGGGAACCATATTTGATGAGGCGAATAAGGGGCTATTAGAATGATGGTCCTTCCCAGAGTCCTGGCTTTCTGTAGGAATTTGGGTATCAGAGGAAATGGGGGAAAAGCATAAAGAAGACCTGGGGGCCAACTGTGTACAAGTGCATCCCTTGGGGTATCCCTCGGGTTGAGGATTAGAGCAAAGTAGCTGTTGCATTTGGTGTTGGTGGGAGTTGCAAAAAAGTTGCAGCAAGGCTGGCCCCATCTGTGGAATATTCTTTCCGCTACTTCTTCTTTCCGGGACCACTCGTGAGGTAATAGAACTGCTCTGCTCAACTTGTCCGCTGTCACATTGGATCTCGCTGGGATGTGCATTGCTATCAGACAGTGCTGGGTGGATATTGCCCACTGCCATACTCTCAGGGCCTCTTGACATAGGGGGTAGGATCTGGTTCCTTCTTGTTTGTTTATGTACCAGACCACCGACATATTGTCCTTCTGTACTGCAATAGTCCCTAGAGGAAGAAAGTCTTGAAAGGACTGCAACACTAGAAGTACTGATCTCATCTCTGGGACATCGATATGCAGATGAGCCTCGATATTCTTCCATGTGCCTTGGGCTGTCCTTCCCTGAAAATGCCCCCCACCCTATCAGGGTGGCATCCATGGTCACAGTGGCAACAGGAGTGGGTAGAACAAAGGGACATCCTATTGTTACTTGCTGAGAAGTCAGCCACCAGTGAAGATTCTTCTTCCATGAATTCGTTATCATAATCGGATGAGACACTGGAAGTTCTTGAAAGGACAACTGTGCGAACAGGAGCCAATGCAGTATCCGCATATGCATTTGACCAAATGGAATGGCAATGATGGCTGCCGCCATGGTCCCTAATAATTTGAGCACTGTTGAAGCTGGGGCTTTTTGTTTTGAGATGAGGTCCAGAACTTGTTGCTGAAGGGTCCCAACTCTTTCTGTTGGAAGCTTTACGGTCATGGAAACTGTGCAGAGATCTGCTCCTATAAAAACAGTACATTTGGATGGCGATAAGGCAGATTTTCTGAGTTTATAGTGATCCCCAATCGATTGCAAACATCTAAGGTCATATCCCTTGCTTGTATGAGTTGATGCTTTGTGGTGGTAGTGAGGAGCCAGTCATCTAAGTATGGAAACACCTGGAATCATAAATGTCTCAAATGAGCCGTGACTACTGCCATGCATTTGGTGAACATTCTGGGGGCTGTAGTGAGACCAAAGGGCAGAGCTCAAAACTGAACGTGGCTGGCTCCCAGCTGAAAGCGCAGATGATCCCTGGATGGTCTGTCCATCTTTATGTGGTAGTACGCATCCTGGAGATTTACTGAGCACATCCAATTATCTTTCCCTAGAAGGGGAAATATAGACTGCAGCATGACCATCTGGAACTTTGTTTTTTGACAGATTTGTTCAATCTGCTGAGATCCAAAATGGGTCTCCAGTCCTCTGTTTTCTTTGGAATTAAAAAGAACCTTGAGTAAGTTCCGGATCCTCTCTGGTCTGCTGGGACTGGTTGGATGACTCTTTTTTTCTAGCAACCTTGAAATTTCTCTGGTTGCTTGTTCCCTTTGACTGGGTGGGACGTCCAGGATTTTTTTCACAAGGGGTGGTGGAGGGGTGGCAAAGGGAATGGAGTATCCTCTGGATATTACCCTTTGTACCCAATGGTCTTTTGTGATTTTTAGCCAGGTGTCTGGGTACAAAGATAAGCGTCCCCGACTGCCTCCAGAGGAGGACAGATGGGCCTCCTTTCAGGAGCGCTGATAGGACTTTCCAAAGAAGTGATCCTCGTCTCCCTGATTTTTGGGGCCCCCTCTGCTGCGTGGATGGCATCTTCCATTATTGCCCCCTCCTCTGCATCTAGAGGGGGGGGTGGAAAAACAACTCCTACACAGACAGAGTCTTTCCATCTTGCTCACACTGGTAAGCATTTCCTTCACTTTCGGTCCAAAAAGGGATGAACCGTCAAAGGGGGTGTTAACAAAGGATGACTTATAGGGCTCCGCAAAGGAACATAAGCACATCCAGGAGTGTTTCCTGAGAGCAATTCCTGTACTCACTGCCCTGCTCATTCCATAAGCTGCATACAAAATCAGACGCATGGAAGAGTTTATAAGGGAATTTAGGATAGCAAGCTGGGAAGTTACCTTGTCTGAGACCTCTGCAGTTACTGCACCCTGTAGAGTATCTCCCAACTCCTTAAGGAGATCTCTGTGTAGTCTAGTAAAATGTGTAGGACAGTTCAGGGATAGAAGAGTAAAGGCCGCTGAACTAAACATGCTCTTTCCGTATCTGTCCATGATCCCAGAATCCCTATTAGGAGAATGAACAGATGTGGAGGTCTTTGACAACTCCTTTTTGGAGGCTGCCGCCACCATAGCATCAACGGGTACTCCTCTGGTAAGGAATGCCTTGTCCTGGGGGGACGTTATGAATTTGTTAGGCCTCCGAGGGACAGGTTACATGGTATCCGGGAACTCCCACGCCTTTCAAGAAAGAAGATCTATCATCTCATCAAAAGGCGAAGTCACCCAAGAGGTGGAGGGTTGAGACCCAAAAGCCTTCAGGAGTACTGACTCATCATCAGTAGAGTTACTGGGCTTCCTCTGTTTCAATATTTCCAAGATATCACCGAAAGAGATATCTTCAGAGGGGGATTGTGGGAACACTTCTGACTCATCTAAGTCAGTATCCGGTGTGATGGATTCCTGTGGGGAATCCAAATGCTTCCTCTTGCAAAGCCTCTTCCTGGGAACCTCCTCAATGGGAGATTCTCGGGAGGTCCTGGAAGAGCAGGGCTCACCCAATGGGGTGACCTGAGGCTCTGGTTCTCTAGGCTTTTGAGGGATCAGTGAAGCAGAGGCAGATGCAGGAGCTTTAGGGGAGGAGGTTGCCGGTAACAATGATGTGGATGCCTGAGGCGACAATGCTCTCCTCATGGCATTGAAGGCCCCCTGGCTCCGATCCGAGGAAACCCCTGGATCTGCAGAAATAGGCAGTATCTGCAGCACTGAAGCAGTGGGCTCCAAGCCCGAGGTAGGTGCTGAACTCACCCGAACCGAGGCCCCAAGAGGCAAAGTCAGAAATGAAAGGTCGGTATGACTATCATCTTCGGACCCGACCAGTGAGTGTCAGCTCCTAGACTAAGGTTGGCACCAAAGAAGTCAGAGTAGTCAGAACCGATAGCCCTGGAAGAGGTGTTGGCTCCAGCGGTTCCACAATCATCGGTTCCAAACATTCCGGCTCCGAAACTTTGGATCAAATCGGAGGAGGTACAGTGAAATGGGCTGGGTCCTGGTCGGTTACGAAGCCCCAAGGGTCGGCCCTGACAGAATTTTTGCTAGCGCCTGGGTCTGCAGAAGCCTCTGCACTACTCAATCCACATCCTTATCGGATAGTCTTGAGGACTGGGAAGAAGCTATAGAAGAGGCCACTGATTGCAGGATTGGAGACTTTAGCATAGGAGATACCGGCTCTAATATCAGTGACTGGCTCCTGCTAACAACAACCTCCAGTTCCACAAGCAATGGAGCCGAGGTGGTAGTCTGACTAGGTTTGGATGCCGATGAGCCCTTTTTTGGCTCTGACCCAGAAGACGAGCTAGAAGACAAAGTCTTGGATGATTTTGCAGGTTTGTCCTTATCCAAAGATTCCTGAAAACAGGACTTTAATAATCCCCTGGCTATTAATTTGCTTCTACATTCGTGGAGAACATGAGAACTAAATGAATGACAGATGGCACAACTCTCCTAAAGGTGAACCTCACCTAAACAATAAACACACTCAGTGTGACCATCTGTAATAGACATCTTTTGTCCACATTTGGAACACTTTTTGAAACCAGACTTAGCTTTCTCTTGAGACATGGCTATACAACAAAGTAACAATTAACAGGCAAAGCACACTATATGATTGACTATGGAGAAAACACACAATCCTATATATAGAATAGCCCCAATAAAAAAAAAACAGGGCTCTACCTCTATAGGATTTAAACACTACAGCACACACTGTATGACTAGCTATGAAAGGCACACAATACTATATATGTATAAGACAGCCCTAACAAACAACAGGGCTCTAAGTTCTACAATTTTTAACACTACAGCACACAGAAAAAAGCACTACTGCCCTAAAAAATCCAGGCTCAAGCTTAACACACTCTATTTCTAAAGCACACAGTACAAGGATAGGGAGAAAAAGTTTTAACTAAACAACTCTCTAACTCAAACGTGTTGTTATAAATCGGCCTCGAAAAAATAACGGCCACTAATAGAACCAATAACGCACTCTCTAAGCTTTAACTATCTAACGCTCACTAGAAACTATGAAAACAGTAAGAGCTATAGAAAAATATTCAGGAATATAATAACTATTGAGAAATATAAAGAAATTTTCAATAATACTGGCCAGAGCTGTCAAAGAACTCCAAATCTGTTGCAGTGGCAAACAAGATCTGAGGGAAGCACCACTGCATCATGGGATAGGGAGTAGGCCAAGAGCTGCTTGAAGACCTCGAGCTTTTGTATTTGGCTGAGTCAGAGCTGAGGATCGGCACTGGACCCATCTGTGAGAATGAAGGCAAGATAGAACAACTTCACATGCAACAGTATAATAAGAGGACTAGGTCCTCTAACTTAAATGGGCCTAGCCCGATGAGAAAAGAGGGAAGAACACACAACTAGAAAAGCCCTCTAATGAAAAACGGACTTTGCTATATAAAGAAACACGCCACACCAGAAAACAGTAGCTAAGCTACCTATGCTTAAACACAAATATACACACGCGTAGGGAAATCCCAATATCAATCAGAAAGTGGAGCCTTCCTGTGTCCTGAAAGAGTGCTCTTCAAAATATCTGGAGATATACAGAGCTGAGTATATTTTTCTGGCACTTCAGAGTTGTGTACTGGTAATTGTTGTTTGACTAATTTTATATCATTGCTGGCTGACTTCAGAGTTGTGCACTGTTATTTTTGCTTCACTGTCTAGTTTTTCAGATCTCTGCTGAAGGTGTTGGTTTTCCCATACCCACCCTTCCTATTCCTGTGTTGTTTAAATTTGGAGGTTTTTGCAGTTGCCCACCCCCCACTGTAGATTTGATCTGGGACACTCCCTCTAGTCCCATGTCTTTACCTCATTCTACCTAATAGACTCCTTCTGCATTGTTTTTAGTCATTTTTAATTTAATTGCATTTTTTAAACTGTTTGGTCTAACATTGCTACATACTCAAGTGTGCTAGCTTGCACTGCATTTGAATTGTTTTGACTGCTGTTTTAGCTACTTTTCTGTATACGTATATAAAAAAACTAGTGTAGTTCAGATTCAGATTTGCTATATCCAGGACTGTATGTAAACTTCTGAGCCCCCCCCCCCCCAAGCTTTCTGTGTTGGAAGGAAGCCTTCTAGCTTATCAGTGAGAGTGGTAAGCACTAGGTAACCTATCTACCACATAAGGAGTGGTTCTGGCCCAGAAATTGTAGTTATTGGCCGTCTGGGCAGTTTTTCCATCTCTCTCAACTTTCTGATTTAAAAGCCCACATTTGCACTTGTTTACCCCCTTTCCTGTAACTAGTTTAGTCCAGATACACATTCTTACTTTTAGCACTTGAATTTGCTTATTCGTGATCAGCACTTGTTCAGAACTTGTAAGCACTAAATAACCTACTAATTACTACACCACTCAACCTTCCTCATTACCTAGAGGAAAACAGTTTTGGTACTTACTTTCCTCACTTGCTTAGAGAAAAACAGCTCTTGTACTCACTTGCCTCACTTATCTAAAGGAAAATAGTTATTTTTTTATTCAGGCATTTCCAAGGGTCAGCTCCCAGTGTTCTCTCCTGTCTATCTGATGAATCTGGTCATCTTGGGGCAATGTAGAAATTGCCTCATGTACACAGACGACCCATCTCCTCCTACCACCCAACACTACAACCTGTGAGAGATGCACTTATCTAGCCAAACTGGAGGTAAAGCTCTCTCCAATCAAGACTGAACTTGACAGTCAAGAGGAGAAGGTAAACACTTGCACCACACCACACTCATCACATAGTCTCACTAAATCTACACCACCAAAATCCACACATAGAAACACAAAAACATTCGCGGAGGCTCTCAATAATAATCTGCTCAAGCAACAGAGACCTCCAAAGCAGAAATGCAAGCAACCTCCATCCCCAACACAACCCAAATGACACATAGCCCGCAGACTCAGTGTGCCACTCAACCACAGCCAATAAGGCAAAACAACGTACCCAACACACTAGTCATAGGCAACTCTATAGTCAGGCACACTGATGTCCCACTCACCAGGCTAAACAAGGAGAAGGTTACTGTCAGCTGCCTGTCGGGTGCCAGGATCCGCCACATAACCCACGCACTCAGGTCACTCCACAACAAGTACAAATATGACTCTGTCATTGTCCATGTTGGTGTGAACGACCTGAGACGTACCTCCATGGACTACATGAAAAGAGACATAGAAGAGCTCTCCGATCTTGTAGCCCAGGCAGGTATGACCCTAGCCCTGAGTAGCATTCTGCCATCACCCAGAATAATGCCGCAGTACAAGGACAAAATGATCGACTTCAACTATTGGCTAAGTTTCTGGTGCCATTCTAAAAGGATCCAGTATCTGTCTACCTGGGACGACATGGTCGACAGACCACGATGCTTTGCCAGAGATAGCCTGCATCTGTCACTCCTGGGATTCCGGATACTGGCTAAGGTTCTTGCCACTCCTATAGTGCCTTTTTTAGGCAAGGTTCAAATGACAAATTCACCACCGTAACAGGAACAGGCAAGCAAAAACTGAGGGTGATGCTACTCAATGATAGAAGTCTAAATCTCAAAATGCACTCACTCGAGGCACTCCTTAAAATGGAGAACATCGATATCTGTGCAGTGACTGAGACCTGGTTCAAGGCTCCAGAGAACACCTCTGCACTACCAGGCTATAACTCACACCATACTTTTTGGCCATGTAACCAGGACCGGAACACCAAAGGCGGAGGTGTGTCCATATTCATTAAGGATATCCACACCTCCAGGCTAGTTGCTCAGCATAATGCAGTCGAGGTTATCGAAGTGCAACTAACTCTGGGCAAAACTGCAATCCAAATTGTAGCTTGCTACAGATAACCCACCATGCCCCAGGATTCCCACTCCTCTTTTCTTGATGTACTGGAAAATATTAAGGTTCAACCAAACACCCTAATAATGGGCGATTTCAACTACCCCACCATTAACTGGGAAAACTACTCATGTACCAACTCCTTCGCTCAACGCTTTTTGGAATTCATAAACTCCAATGCCCTGGATCAACTTATCCACACCTCCACCAGGGGTAACAATATCCTAGATCTAGTCATTACCAATATGAGTGACTGGTGTTCCACACCTGAAGTCAACACCTCATTGGTCCGATCCGACCATAAGCTAATTACCCTAGATATCCACATCCTGCCTCCACCCCCATTAAGGAAACCATGGTAAAAAATTTCTCCAAAGACAACTTCCTGCTTCTTAAGACAGAAGTGGTGAACTTCATGACACCCATGCAGATGGACAATACAGTTACGACTACTGATTCCTACACAATTGCACTTTATAAGCACTTACATGAGTGCATGGATTGTGCTATCCCAAACAGAACCAAGACGGTATCCTCCAAAAAAAGGAAGCCAATCTGGTAATCCCCTGTCATAAACAAACTGTACAACAGAAGGAAGAAACTCTTGCAAAAGAGAGTAAAATCCCATGAGTGGAGGAGCTCCCTGGTCAGCCTCAGTAAGAAGCTGCCATCCCTGATAAAATCCTCCAAAGCTAGTTACGAAAACAAAATTGCCACTGATTCTAAAGACAACCACAAAGCATTCTATAGCTATGTCAAGAATCTCAATGGCAACACTCAGATCTGCTCTGAGTTACAACACAATGGCACTAAATATACAGACCCAACTGATATTGCCAACATCCTGGCAGATAGGTTCAGTGCTAACTTTACCCCCCTCTCACCCGCTAAAGAGCCCATCTCTATACCGGAAGAATGCAAAGTTCCTGTAATCACAGCTGCACAGGTAAAAACCACACTCTCCAAAGCCAAGAACATAGCATCCATGGGACCAGACAACATCCCAGGCTGCGTTCTACACGAACTACAGAACGGACTGGCTCCCCACCTAAGTATCATGTTCAATCATAGCCTCACCTCAGGCTTTGTGCCTGCTGAATGGCGCACAGCAATGGTTATCCCACTCTACAAGGGGGGAGCCACCACGGACCCCGGGAACTACCGTCCCATTAGCCTGACGAGCCTGGTCTGCAAGGCCATGCAACGTATCATCATGGAACTTATAAACAAAGACATTGGTAATCTCCAAACTCTGGATCCCACCCAGTTCGGGTTTGTAAAAGGCAGATCATGTCTCCTAAACCTGATAGACTTCTTTGAAGCAGTCACCAAAGCCGTAGACAAGGGTAATGTGGTTCACACAGCATATCTAGATCTTGCCAAGGCTTTCGACACCATCCCCCACTCTGGAATTATAGATAAACTCACTAAACTAGGTATAAATCCCTATGTCACAAGATGGGTTGCCAACTGGCTCACTGATAGAACCCACACTGTGAAAGTAGCAGACTCCAAATCCAACTTCAGACCAGTGACAAGTGGAGTACCACTGGGTTCAGTCCTGGGTCCTCTTCTATTTGGTATCTACTTCTCTGAAGTACAGGCTAACACAGAAGGTCTTTGGCTAATGAAGTTCGCAGATGACTGCAAACTAGGAGCCATAAGCAAAACTCCTAACAATGTGGACATCCTACAAAAGGGCCTCACTGAGACAGATGCCTGGTGTCAAAGCCATGGCCTCAAGCTCAATGCCAAAAAGTGCATTGTCATCCCCTTTGTTAAAACTCTGTACCCATGAACTACAACATAGGCGGTAGTATACTTAACACCGAAAGTGTGATAAGAGACCTTGGGACACAGGTGGACAGTAGTCTCTCCTTTGATAATCACATCGTCACAGTAGTCAGGAAATCCTTCTACGTGGCACACCTCATCACAAAAGGTTTCTCATCCAGAAAAAAAGAGGTCATTGTTCCCCTCTACTCATCACTCATTAGACCCATTATAGAGTAGAACGCTCCTTTTGGTATGTACCTCACAAGACATCTACAACAACTGGAAAGGCCGCAGAAATACCTCACAAAGAGGATTACCGGCCTCAAACAGATGCCCTACTCAGACCGTCTCAAAAAACTCCAACTTTACTCTGTCGCATATGCCTACTCAGAGGTGATCTCTGCCTAACATACAAAGCTATGTCAAACCCAGAGCTGTTGGACATGCTCCACTTAAAGAAATCCCAATCCCTCCGAGCTACACACTCTAGGGACCTAAACCTTGTCACCACAATAAACAGAACATGCTGGACGGATAGATTCCTGTCCCAGAGACTTCCCATACTCTGGAATAAATTACCTATCTATATCAAACAAAGCTCCTCATTAGCACTCTTCAAGAAAAATCTTGATGATTGGATAGGAAATAGGAAATTCACCCCGGGGATCACCTCTGTGGCTCTGCTCGACAGTGGCACAGGAAAATAATTTTCTTGGGTGGCAAAAGTCAGGGTACCTTTTTGTCTGGGCTTGTATAGGCCCCAGGGCTGATAGCCTAGTACCTACCTATGAACCTATGAAATGGACTCAGACTAGAAAGACCTCAACAGCAAATACTTTATATAAGCTAATAAACAGCCAATAAAAGGCTCAACAAGAAAAAAATCTAAGCTAACACTACGGGATACCAATAAAGACACACACAGGCCTGTGGAAAAATGATGGCCAAAACTGCTGACAAAACAGTGAAGCTATTAAACAAAACTTAATATTCACTACTGTATAAGGCTAGTATTCTAACTATATTCTAAGTATTTTCTAACTAAATCCAACTATATACTAACTATAAATGCAAGTAAAACACAACTGAAAAAGTTCACTTAGCCACGGCCAAGAAGAGCACTTCTGAACTTGTAAAGTGGAAAACGAGATCTGGGGATTGATACCACTGCATTATGGGATACCTATCTTGCCACGAGCTAACTTAGAGACTTTGAGCTTTTGTAATCAGCTGAGTTGGAGCCGAGGATCGGCTTCGAACCCACATGTAAGAATGAAGGTGAGACAGGACAACATAACATAGTTTATTAAAGTCAGTCTTGTAAAGATTAGTTAGAATTGGGGATGCATAAAGTAGAGTAAATAGGAGGTGCGTCCTGGTTATTGCAATTCAAGATTCGGTGGCTAGATAACTTTTACAGCGATAGAGGGAACCTAGCTTTTTGTAGACTTTAGTGATGGTTGATATGTGTTTTGTGAATTTGAGTTGCCGGTCAATGTTAACTCCTAGGAGTTTAGCCTCAGTGACAGGGGTGATTTGGGTTTTGCTGGTGGAGAGTATAGAGAAGGTAAGGTTGCTTGTTTTAGTAGAGTGGAATAGCATTAGTTATGTTTTCTTGGGATTTAGCATGAGTTGTGAGTTGTTAAGCCAGTTCTCTATTTCAGAGAAGGCTTCTTGGGCTTTTTGATGAAGAAGTTGAATGTTGGGTGCAGAGCATATGAGAGTTGTGTCGTCAGCATATTGTACTATGTCGGATATCTAGTTATCGAAGTAAACATAAAAAGAAGTTATGTACTCACCATAAAGTTCCATCTCAGTAGATACTTCATTTGTCTGCAACCTGTGGATGTCGGATCCGACCTCGGATCCGATCAGGCAGCTTTCCAAGCTCCAAGATTCGACCTCCTAGCTCCTCCCCCTACCCATAATCCCCTACTACCAACCACATTACCTCAGATCGTTTTTTTTGCCTCACCAACTCGAGACAGAAACCAACTCCGAATGATCAGAAAAATTCCCGAGGTTCGGGGGATGGCAGGGGGGGGGTCGGTTGCAGACAAATGAAGTATCTACTCAGATGGAACGTTATGGTGAGTACATAACTTCTTTATCTGAAGTAGTTACTTCATTTGACAGAGTCCCCAGCTAACCTATAAGAACCTGGGTGGTCCTTACGGAAGGATATTCCGAAGCACCGCGGAGCCAAAAGAAGCCCTACTCCTGGAAATCATATCCAGTTTGTAATGAGAAATGAACGCATGAGATGAGGACCAGGTAGCTGCTGAACAAATATCGTCTACTGGAACCCTAGACCAAAAGGCTGTTGAGGTAGCTATAGATCTTGTGGAATGAGCACGGACGCCAACCGGAGCTGGCTTCCTAGATGAAGTGTATCCCAGCATAATGCACTGACAGATCCAATTTGCTACAGTCACTTTAGCAATTGCCTTGCCCATGGCTGATTTTGCATAAGAAACAAACAACTGGTCCAACTTGCGAAACTCTCTAGTCCTGTGCAAGTAAAAACGCAGTTGTCTGTGTACATCCAATTTGTGCAACGTGTATTCGCCTTTGTTGTGAAAATTTGGGAAAAATACAGGAAGATTTATTGATTGATTAATGTTTGATTCTGTAGCCACCATAGGCAAGAAAGACGGGTTAGTCCTGAGGGACACTCTATCTTTGTGAAAGATAAGGTACGGAGGTTTGATACACAGAGCTTGTAATTCAGAAACCCTCTTGGCTGAAGTAATAGCCACTAAGAAAGCCGTTTTCCAAGACAAGAACTTCAACGGAACCGAGGCCGCAGGCTCGAAAGGTGGTCTCGTTAAGGCTTGTAAGACCAGAGTGAGATCCCACAGGGGAACCACAGTCTTGACAGGTGGTTTCAAAAGAAAAACGCCTCTTAAGAAGGTTTTGCACAACTTTGTAGATGCTAAGGAGCCTATGCCGTCCCCCACGTGAAAATGGGAGATGGCCGCCAACTGCACCTTGACTGTGGAGGCACTTGCTCCCTGTCTAAAAAGCAGGGAAAGGAAGTCCAGAATAGTCGGAATAGGGAGAGTAAATGGGTCCAATTCTTTATCTTTGGCCCAGATGTAAAAACGTTTCCATTTACTGTTGTAAAGTTTCCTGGTAGATGGTTTATGAGCCGCCACCAGAATGGCCTTAACGGGGGATGAGATACCAGGAGTCCTAGCCGGAATGTGCGTTGCTATCAGAAAGCGGTTGGTGGAAATCGCCCATTCCCACACTCTCATGGCTTCTCGACACAGGGGATAAGATCTGGTCCCTCCTTGTTTGTTTATATACCAGACTACTGACATGTTGTCCGTCTGGATTGCAATAGTCCCTATGGGAAGAAGGTCGTGGAGAGCTTGCAACGCCAAAAGCACCGCTCTCATCTCTAGGACGTTGATATGCAATGCGGTCTCTAGGGAAGTCCACGTGCCTTGAACGGATCTGCCTGAACAATGCCCCCCCACACCCGAGGCAAGAAGCGTCTGTGGTCAACGTGGCTTTGACCGGGGGAATCACAAAGGGTCTCCCTTCTCTGAGTTCCTGTGCCTGTAACCACCACAGAAGGGAGTCCCTGCACACCCTGCTCAGGGGTATTGGCATGCATAATGGGTGGATCGACAGGGACCATTGGACTTGAAGGGTCCATTGTAATATGCGCATTCGCAGACGGGCATGAAGAGAGAGACCAGTCGCTGCTGACATAGACCCCAGTACCCTCAGGACTAACTCCGCTGGAGGAGCAGGGCTCCGAAGAAGGGCTAAAACCTGAAACGACAAGCTGTTCAGCCTGACTGACGTTAGAACAACTTTGGAGATTCGTGTATCTAACCTGGCCCCTATGAATTCTAGGGTTTGAGTGGGGCACAGGCAGGATTTCTGCTCGTTCACTGAGATGCCTAGGTTGTGGGCCAGAGACAGAGCATAATCTCTCGCCACACAGAGCTGATGCCTGTTGGTCGCAGTGAGGAGCCAGTCGTCTAGGTAAGGGAAGACCTGAATGCCCTGGAGTCTCAGGTGGGCTGCAACCACTGCCATGACCTTGATGAACACTCTGGGGGCTGAGGTGAGGCCGAATGGAAGAACCCTGAATTGATAATGACTGGCTCCGAGCCGGAAGCGGAGGAACCTCCTGGATCGTCTGTCCATTAATATGTGGTAATACGCATCCTTGAGGTCTAGCAAGCACATCCAGTCGTTCTCCCGCAGCAGGGGGAGAATTGATTGGAGAGTGACCATCCGGAACTTTTCCTTGAGTATGAACAGGTTCAGGGCGGAAAGGTCTAAGATGGGTCTGAGGTCCCCCGTTTTCTTTGGCACCAAAAAGAACCTGGAGTAATAACCCAATCTGGACTGATCTGGGGGGACGGGCTGGATGGCTCTTTTTCTTAGCAGCTTTGAAATCACCAAAGCCACTGCCTCCCTCTGATCGGGTGGGAAATCGGGGAGACGTCTGGGTTTGGGGGGAAGGTTTATGAATGGAATGGAGTAACCTCGATCTGTTGTAAGGGACTCCCAGTTTGACAGGTGCTCCGACAATCGCCCCCCGACTGCCTCCAGAGAGGGACAGTCGGGCAAGCCCTCAGGGCTGTTCCGCGGGTCTGTCCGAGAAAGGTTCTCTAGACCCGAAATTACGTGGCCCCCCTCTGCCTCTGGGCCGGCGTCCACCTTGTCCTCCTCTGCCTCTAGAGGACGAGTGGTCCGCAGCAGGATGGGATTGCTGAGACTTACGGAACCACAGCTTCTTTTGTCCCCTCTGATTCCTGGAGAAGGATCTTTGGGGATTAGAGAAGCGGACTCCGACGGCAGACAGCGTCTTCCCGTCCTTTTCGCTTTGGACCAGCGTGTCGCGAACAGTTTTGCCAAACAAGGCAGAACCATCAAAAGGGGCGTTCGCGAAGGACGCCTTGAAGGGGTCCGTGAAGTCGCACAGACGGAGCCAGGAGAGATGTCGCAAGACGACCCTGGCTCCGCTAGCTCTAGCGGCTCCCTCCGTTGCATGGGAGAGAAGCCGCATAGATGTATTGGAGATGAATTTTAGAGTGGCCATTCGAGTCTCAAAAACCTTTTTGTCTGGGACCGACATGGACTCCGGGGGGGCTGCAGCGTATTCTTTAATCAAGTCTCGCTGTAGCCTAATGGTATGTGCCATATAGTTCAGCGCCCTTATGGAAAAGGTCGCTGAAGCAAACATCCGCTTCCCAATCCGGTCAAGCGCTCGAGATTCCTTATCCAGCGGGTGAACCGAAGAACTCTCCTGCGCAATTCTTTCTTGGTGGCCGCCGCCACCAACATAGCATCAACGGGGGTTCCTTTGGCCCAAGACGGTCTATCTGTGGGTGGGCTGAGGACTTTATCGGGGCGCCTACGGATTGGCTCCACGGTGTCAGGCTCCTTCCAAGCCCTGGTGGTAATTAAGTCCACCAGGGGGTCGGCCGGAGGGGACACCCAGGAGGTAGATGGGCCCGCCTCAAAGGCCTCCAGGAACACGGACTCATCAAGGGAGGGCTTTGGGGCTGACCACCCCCCTCTGATACGCAACATTTCCATGATGTCTCCAAAGGAGACATCTTCAGGGGGTGACCTTGGGGAACCCTCCTTATCATCAAAGTCCGTGTCTGTGGTAATGGACTCGGGGTAGTCCAGGTGCCTCCTTTTGCACCGATGTTTCCGAGGGACCTCCTCGGTGGGACTGTCCGAAGACGGCTCGTCCACGGGTTGTTGTTCCTCCACGGGAACTAGCTGGAGGGCTTGGGCAGGCTGTCCAGATGGACGGATGATGGAAGACAGACCCTCATACAGTGAGGGTAGGGGTGGATCCGAAGCCCGGGTCGGGGATCTGGAGGACCTCGACAGTACCCTCTCCACTACCTCAAAAGCCGAAGGAGAGCCACTCTCGCCAGCCTCTAAGAGGGATCGGGGTCGGAGCCGATGCAGTCGGCGCCGAGGCAGAGGTGTGCTCCGACGCCAACAGCTCCGAAGACACAGCAACTCCCTCGGATCCGACGCTCAGCCCTCGGCCCCGAGAGCTCGGGTCCGACAAGCTCAAAGGTATAGTCGGCGTCGAAGAGACCACCGCTATCGGCGCCGACAATTCCCCAGGTCCGAAAGGGCCTGGATCCGATGACTCCAAGACCCGAAAACGAGTCGGAGAAGGAGTGATCAGGGCAAATATGGGGGCTGCACTCCTCCCCAGGGGGGGGGGCAAGAGCATCCCCATCTGCATTTGGGTCTGTAAGAACCGACGCATCATCCGATCCATATCCGCTTCGGAGATGCTTCAGGTCGACCTAGATGAAGTAGTAGAGGCGGGCCGGGAGGGCCGCCTCGAAAATCTCGAGGGAGACCTATCCTCCTCCTCCGGCTCCGGCGAAAAACAGGGCGAACGGAGCCGAGAGGAGGGGGATCCGGAGACCCTCGAGGGAGACTTAAGTAGTTTTGCTGGCGGAGCCGAAGGATGAGATTCGGCCCGCCTTTTGTGGGACTTATGTCCATCCTTATCCTTGTGCCTCTTCTCTCTAAGGGAAGAGGCACTAGTTTCCCCAGAGCTCAAACCTGATGAGGGAGGTTGAGTCCCGGGTAGAGCTAAGGGGATAGACAGCGCCGAAGCTGCTGAAGCAGCTGGAGCCCGAACGGGAGAGGAAGAAGAAGCCGACTCCTGGGGGAGCTTTCCCACCAGGATCAGCTTGTTCTTCCTATCCCGAAGTGCCCGGGGGTTAAAGGCCGCGCAGATTTGGCAGGCCTCTGACAAATGGGCTGCCCCCAGGCACAAAACGCACTGAGTGTGGCCATCAGCTGGAGAAAGCTTGTGGCCACACTCAGTACATTTAGAAAAAATGGCCTTAGGCCCTTCTGACATCATTCACACACACACCCAAACACTAGGAGGGGGAGGGGAGTGAAGATAAAACTAGTAATTAATTTAACAGAAAAGGGACCAAAAACTAGCACAAGAAGCAGAAAAGGGAACTAACACACACACAACGACAACTTTGAATGAAAAGTTGGTTTAAAAACCAGAAATGATCTCACCCAGCCAGGAGCTCTTCACAAGGAAGCTTCTTCAGCCGCGGCAAAAAACGATCTGAGGTAATGTGGTTGGTAGTAGGGGATTATGGGTAGGGGGGAGGAGCTAGGAGCTCGAATCTTGGAGCTTGGATAGCTGCCGGATCGGATCCGAGGTCGGATCTGACACCCACAGGTTGCAGATCAAATGAAGTAACTACTTCAGATTTACTGTTAACATTTTTTTAAAATTGCAGTGTATTTTGATTTGAAATACTTTCTATACTGCACCATGTAGAAACTTAAAAGCATTTTTGTCAATATTTCAGGAGAAAGTAATCCAAATACTGATTTTTCAGGACTATTTATGGACTTTGTATTTAATTGCCATGCATACTTCAAGTCGCCTTAAATCATTCCCATGGAATTAACCACCTTTATAAAGACTACTGGAGTCATATATATATAGTGTTAACAAGTCATGACAACCAAACTGTCTGCAGTAATGGAACACAGTTTGCCTTTAAACTAAAAGGAATTCAATATCTTCAAAAACAAATGGTATGCAAGTATTTCAATTTGTTTCTCTTCATCAAGACACAACAGACTAGACTTTGTTCAAATATTCAAGAAAGATATTAAGTCTATGAGTTCTGATCACAAATCACTGTACCAGATAATAGACAATGACCTTTTTGCCCACAGAAATACAGTTCAAACAAAAGCTAATTTTATGCCAACAGTCTATCTAAATTAGAATGGGTCTATATCAGCTTATCGAAAGCTGATAACATTGGACTCTAGTTGATCGACCTCTAAAGGTCGAACAACCAAAATAGCGAAGACACAGAACAACGATTTTTTTCCCCAAGGAAAAAAAATCACCGGGCCATAGTCAGGAGTTTGCCATTTCCTCCACTGTGGTGCGATCTCGGAGTTGGTATATTTAAGTAGGGGACTGTGGGGGCACAACCCCCCACATTGGGGGGTGTGGGGCTGAAGCCCCCAACTTTATGTTGTGTTTTATTTATTTATTTATTGGCGGAATAGTAATTTTTTTCGCTGTTCTGTGTCTTCGCTATTTTGGTTGTTCGACCTTTTGTGGTTGATCAACTAACGTTCAAAGTTATCAGCTTTCGATGAGCTGATATAGACCCAGTTAGAACACAGGGTCCTTCCTGTACTTAGTGAAACTTTGTGTGTTATGACAAGTATACAGAAAGAATTTACACACAGGAAAAAAAGTTAGACAAAACATCCAGCTGTGGTCAGACCATGTTAGCTTGTAAGCATAACTATCAGGTGAACAAATGGCAGTTGGCCAAATTGCCTCCAGGTCAGGGCACCTGATACTCATACTTAATATGGCAGATGGCACATAAGTGTGACAAGCAGACCAGATTCAGAGTGCCCACATAACTGAAGGTCTAACACTAACTATATGATAATTAAAGCACCGGGAGGCCAGCAGATGATCAAAGTCATCCCACAGTGAAGATGGATGAGTAGATACATATACCAGAAGGATAAATGAACACATTTTTATCCCAGTAAGGATGAAGACAAATGTCATAGCCAGAGTGAGATGGCTAACTCCAGATGTCCGCATGAATGACTGACCAGTGGCATGCAGAAAGAAAAACTGATGACCAAATTCCTACTCTAAGATCTGATGATTTACAGACTGATGAAGTAGACTCCCAGGCAGACTACTCCACACTAGAGTGGAATTTATCTGATGTGTCGGTCCACACCACTACTCTATGTCCAGTGCATCTTCAGAGATGTTATGTTGAGCACCTGAGGTGATCCTGCTCAGAAACTAGCCTATGTTATGAGAAACTGCATGTGTGAGCTAAAAAATTCTCAGAAGTATGACTTCAAAAAACAAAAAAAAACAAAATGGTTTTGTGTTTACACACTGAGAGAAGTATAGTGTGTGTCTTTGTTGGTGAGTATTCTTTGCCCCATACAACATGTCGCAGCATTTATATTCCAATGGATTGTCAGGTGAAATATGGGAAACATTAGTAAATGAGAACAACATGTCCGCCAATTTAACTTTGTTAATACAACTAACCACTCAAGTTGCTGTTAATATGGATAATGTTAAAATGTTACATCAAGAATGAAATGTGAATGTGAATGAAAGGAAAATGGTGTAACAGCAATGACTGTCAGTGAAGGAATTAATGAATAGAAGACAGTTATTGGTAAAACAGTATGGAAACTAGTAGTAATCAAGCATATGCTGATGTAGTAGCATGTAACTCCTCTAAATAAAGGGTGGTTATGACTGTATGTGATTCACCAAATTGTAGGTTAACCAAGCAATTTCAAGAAAAGTTTACATTGAATTGTTCAACGACTTCCATGAATGGAGAATCCTGTGAAACACTGAAGGAGAAAATATTTAAATTAGAAAAAATTTTTAACAAACTATAGAGCGCTTCAGCTGGACAATTTTTTTTCAAGGATTGTTTCCAAGTGAGATGGGTCCCAAATGGACTGAGGGTATATAAGTTCCCAAACAGCTTGGTTTAAACATCTTTGCATTACAAATGCATGTAAGTTTGAGAATCACCTTGTGTCATATTGATTTCTCTGTGCTAGAGGCTAGTCATAATATTTAGCAAGGGTTCTACTCAGGATTTTTACTTTTAATTATGTTATCAGAAGTCCACTGTCTTTTAGCACACTACTTTATTAACATATGTACAGCTCTTGTGCCTGTTTATCACACTGACTATTACAAACATACTGAATAAGGCAGACATTCGTTTATTCGCTTGTTGATACTATTTACCTGTTAAGACTGTGGGCTTTCATTATATACATAAAATCCATCAAAATGTTTAACATGCTAATGTTGAAGTATCCAGTTTTGATTTAGAATAGTTAAAATGTTTTGCAGTAATAAACAGTATTGTTGTATTATAAGCAAACTCAACATAGCAGTCAAGTACAGATGTCTGCATATAACAGCCTTATTAAAAAAATAAGTATCACTCAGTGAATGAAGAAATAATAGAATGAGATTAAAGCTTTTTTGGATTATAATCTTGTCTGAATGGTGACTCTTTTTTCTGGAATTTGTTGGAGTATATATCACTGGGCTAGGTTTCCTTTTTATTCACTGATGTTAATATTTATTGTAAAGCATGTTTTACATACCTGTAGTTGTTGGAAAAGGGTGCAACTTTTTCTGTGTGAAAAACTTGAGATAAAAGTAATTCAGTGGGAATCATTTGAGTTACTTCATTACTGGCACAATGCTGGATACCAGAACCTGTTTTCTTATTTCGGATTTGTGTTTATATGACTATTAAATATCATGGCCATCATGTGGAAATCATTTTATCTTTGTTTGTATTTATTCGTTTTGAACAAGGCTCTTAGTACAGCAGGCTTCATTCCCCTTTAACTGTATGCCACTTCACCTAGCTCCTTACTCATAATATGGATTTGGCTGCATGTTGCTTTATTTATTGTTGCAGGTTCTTTCATGTTCAGATATTGCAGAGATTAGCAGTGGTTCATAGGTTCATAGATTGGTACTAGGCTATCGTCCCTAGGGCCTATACAAGCCTAGCCATAACAATTCCCTGGCTATTTCTTCCCACACTATTTACTTCCCTGGACCTCTGTCTAACAGGGCGACTGACGTGATCCCTGGGGTGAATTTCCTTTCTCCCATCAGGTCATGGGAAATCTATTCCAGAGTCTGGGGAGTCTCTGGGTCAGGAACCTATCCCTCCAGCATGTTTTGTTTATTGTGATGACAAGGTTTAGATCCCTGGAGCATGTGGCTCTTTGGGACTGGGGTTTCTTTAAGTGTAGCATGTCCAACAGCTCTGGGTTTGACATGGCCTTGTATGTTAAGCAGAGATCACCTCGGAGTAGACGATATGTGACAGAGTATAGCTGGAGTTTTTTTAAGGAGGTCAGCATAGGGCATCTGCTTTAGGCCTGTGATTCTTTTAGTGAGGTATTTCTGCGGCCTTTCCAGTTGTTGCAGACGTTTTGAGAGGTACATACCAAATGGGGCGTTGTATTCTATAATGGGTCTAATGAGGGATGAGTACAGTGGGACAATGGCCTCCTTTTTTCTGGATGAAAAGCCCTTAGTGATGAGGTGTGCCACATAGAAGGATTTCCTGACTGTTGTGGCAATGTGGTTATTGAAGGTGAGACCACTGTCCAGCTGTGTCCCTAATTGGATCTAAGTAGAACTCACAATTCTTGTTAACTGCACATGTAACACTGTATTTAGATTAATTACTAGTTTGTTTCAAATGGGGGAATTACCTTGGTTGGTGACTTAGGTTTTTAATTCATAACTAAGCTTAAACATGTGATTTTACAATTAGGTTCAGAGGAGGTATGCTAGCAATCTAATGTTTCTTATTTTTATTGTTCTGTTGAAATTTTCTTTCATAATACCTAGAACTCTTGGTACAAATTTCAGTACAGCCCAGGTGATTGGAGTTCAGTTATTGGCCATGGTGCCCTATTATGTGTTTTCAACATGACTTAGCAATATTCACAGAAATAATGACATTTAATAATATTTGGAAGTGCCTTAATGCACTACTACTCATTCTATGAATTAACTCAAGTGCATGTTTAGCTCATCAGACAGTTTTAGAAGATGGAATCTGTTTAAGTCGTAATCCTTTACAAATAAAACTAATTTTTGCAATTCAAATATTGCATTAATATGAATTATTTATTAATATTAACAGAATCCAAAATTCAGGCGCCCATGAAAATATTTCCTTTATCAAAAGGGGTCCTCTAGATTGCAAAGTTTCGGAACTGCTGTGATAAAGCAACGGACAGCATAGGATGAAGTTGATGAGACTGTGTTACAGGAAGATGCTATAGAACCTTCTATAGAATGCCCACAGGAAATGGAAAACAAGGGATGTGCCCTTGGTTTGGAAGAAAATTAGCTAAGAGAAGAACTGCTTCATTTAATAGACATAGACAGATATAAAAAGATAAATGAAAGAAATAGACTGCAGAAGGTTAATAAAACCCAAAATATCAGAAGTCTGATAAAACAAATGAACACGGTAATTAGGACTGTCCATAGAGATCCATGCAGTATAACAGAAGTAAACAGGATATGTCACTGTGCAGCTAAATTAATAACTGATAAAGTTCTACCACAAGAGCACAGGTTAGTGAGGCAAAGGAAGGGAAGAAATCGAATACCATCATGGAAGTATTGAATAGAGAAAACTATAAAGCAATTAAGACAAGAAGTGTCACTGTTAGAAGACTATAGAAGAGGGAATAGATCAACAAAAATACTAAGAAAGATAGATGTGATAAAAGCAATGCGCAGTATTAGAACAGACCAGGATCTATCACACACTATCACAAATAAACTAAAAATGTCAGCACAGGCGGAAAAACCTAGAAGATACGAAGATAAATATAAAGGAATAGCTCAAAATAAGCAATTTATTGACCCAAAAAGGTTTTATAGAGAACTAGGAAATAAGGTAAAAGGAATTGCCAAAAAAAGAAGAAATAGCTATATTTTGGAGAAGTATCTATGAAGATCCTGTGGAACATAAAGATGCTAATGCTAAATGGATAGAAGAAGTAAAAGAAAGAATAAGGAGTTTAAAGGTACAGGATATGAAATGAAATGAAGTAACAGCTAGAGAGACTGAAACAAAGTTAAGAAAAATCTCTAATTGGAAAACCTTAGGCCCAGATGCAGTACATATCTTCTGGTTAAAAGTATTAACATCTTTGCAGGAAGATTTAGCCATAAATAAGAACTATTTATATGCACACCTAGAACAGACACCAACCTGGTTAACAAGAGGAAGAATAATGCTTTTGCTTAAGAGTGAACCTGCAAGCTGCCCTAAAAATTATAGACCAATAACTTGCCTTCCGATGATGTTTAAACTATAGACAAAAATTGATGCCGATAGAGTTTATAGTCATTTAGAAGAAAACTCAATTATGGCAGTAGAACAAAAGGGCAATAAAAGAAAATCATATGGAACAAAGGATCATTTGTTGTTAAATAAAGTCATAGTGGAGAACTGTAAAAAGGGGAAAAATCTAAGTATGGCATGGATTGACTACAAAAAAGCAGTTGATAGTGTCCCTCATTCATGGATAAAAGAGTGCTTAAAAATGTATAAGATACACCCAATACTGACCGACTACATTACAGTGACCATAAAACAGTGACAGACCACTTTGCAATTAAGCCATGATAAAGAACAAATTGTTATCCCAGGGATAAAAATTCAAAGGGGGATATTCCAGGGTGACTCTCTGTCACCGTTAATCTTCTGCCTTGCCCTTAATCCATTAAGCTGTTTACTCAGCAGCTTAGGCCATGGCTATAATCTGGCTCCTAGAAAACAACAAAGTGTACAGACTTCTAACCTTCTATTTGTCGATGATTTAAAATTGTATAGCTCATCAGATGAGGAACTGAAAGCATAACTGCAAGTTGTGAAAACTTTTTCAGATGATATAAGAATGTCAATTGGTCTTGATAAATGTGCAAAAGCAACCTTTAAAGCAAGAAAACTGCAACGCCAGGAAAACATCAGTCTGGGACAAGAATGTGATATAAAAAAACTTGAGGAAGAAGGAGTGTATAAATATTTGGGAACTGATGAAGGTTCAACAATAAACCACGAACAAATGCAAATAAAACTTAGTAAGGAATACTTCCGAAGATTTAAATTAATCCTGAAAACATCACTGACATCTAGGAAAAAAATCCAAGCCATAAACCAATTTGCTCTTCCTGTCCTAACTTACAATTTTGGAGTGACTGACTGGCCCCCAAACGTGTTGGCTAGATTAGACAGGAAAATAAGAAGGATGCTTCATGCTCACCAAATGATTTATAAAAATCAGTGCATACCAAGATTATATTTTCCTCATTCCGAAAGAGGGATGGGCTTCCTTGAAATTGATTATATGTATAGATCTGCAATCGTGGGACTGCACACATATCTGTTGGCCTCATAAGACCCAAACGTAGTGAAAGTTTTGAAACATGAAGAAATAAATCTAAGATGACTTCTCGGCTTAATCTAGCAGAAGCTTATCGGCATCAAGCAGGAATGTAATTCAAACCAGAAGTAGATAAAAATCAGGCAGCAACTGAATGTGCCAAAAAACAAAAGAAAGAATATAAGGTAAAGGATCGGATGAGAAGGCAAGAAATGTGGAAAAAGCATAAATACTGTTGCAAGTATAGAAAACTTCTGGAAGAACATCATGTTGATCAGAAACGAACACAGGAATGGTTAAGGAGAGGCAATTTCAAACCAAGAGATGAAAGGTTAATATTGGCGGCCCAAGATACTGGGCTGTGTATACGCTGGTTTATAAAGTACATTGAACATGTGGGAGAAACAGACAAATGTAGGTTTTGAAAAACCAAATTGGAAATAGTTGCACACCTCATTGTTGGTTGTGACATACTAATGGCAGAAGGACTGTACACTGAAAGGCATAATAATGTGGTGAGACTGTTGCACTGGGGATTGTGCAAACATTATGGTACTCAAGTGGCTAAAAAACACTGGAAACATGAGCCATAAAGCATTGTAGGAAAAAGCTTACATCACATGGGATTATCCATTACCATCAGTTCAAATGATGGATACTACAAAACCAGATATAGTGGTCCAAGAAAAGAAGACAAGAGTAGCATTGATCATTGAAATTGCCACACCCAATGACTACAGCGTCTTACATAGAGAGAGACACAAAGTCATAAAATGTCAGGATCTGCAGGCAGAAATGAGAGCAATGTGGAAGAAAGATACCCAGACAGTTCCAATAGTAGTAGGAACAATGGGTATTATAAAAAATAATTTACAATCATATTTAGATATGTTACCAGTACATGTAGCTCCATAAAAACTGCAGAAGGAGTCATTACTAGGCACACTGCGGGTGCTACGAAGAGCACTACTAGCTAACACCAAAGACTGAAACAATACTAATTTCATGAACTTTAATCATACTTTGATTTAGGAATGGTATCCATTCCAGTCACGGTATTAGAAACCCAAAGAACTTGCAGAAATAAAAAAAAGATGGAGAAATGAACACAGTAGTTAGGACTGTTCATAGAGATCCATGCGATATAACAGACGTAAACAGGATATTTTACTGGACAGCTAAATTAATAACTGATAAAGTTCTAGCAGAAGAACACAGGCTAGTAAGGGAAAGGAATGGGAGAAACCAAATACTATCATGGAAATATCCAAGAGGTTGAAAGGTGAGATCCAAAGGCCTTCAGCTATATAGACTCCTCGGCCAAAGGGGATGACAACTGCCAGTTACCTCTCTGTTTTAGAATTTCCAGGATGTCTCCAAGGGAGACATCCTCAGGAGGTGACAGTGGGAACCCTTTTGCTTCACTGAAGTTAGAATCTGAAGTGACAGACTCCTCTGAGGAGTCCAGATGCTTCCTCTTGCATGGTCTCCTCTGAGGGACTTCCTCAGTGGGGTACTTGGAGGAAGTTTTAGAATAGGGGGGAGTCCCCTGGGGAACATCCTGAAGCCGTGGATCCCTGTGGTCCTGTCGTTGGAGGTGATGAGGTAAAGACACCTGCGCTGATGAGGGAGGAATCTCTGAAAGTGACTGTACCTGAGACTGAGGAGCAGTCATCACCCTCCTCATAACTTTGAAAGCAGACCACCCCCGCTCTAATGAACCCTGAACCCGACAACATAGCTGTCGGGGCAAAAAAAAGCCCTTGGAGAGGGAGAAGGAAGCTCCAAAGATGAAGTGGGAGCCGAACCTATCCAAGCCGAGGCCCCGATAGACAGGGATGGATCCGAGGAGATTTAACCAGCTCCGAGGACCCAACCAATGAATGTTGACTCCCACAGATCTCCTGCTCCGACTGGGTGGAGATGCTTGGGGCAGACATCGGATCCGAGGAGCTGACAGGCCCTGGACCTGATACAGACAGCAGTTGTATAGTGGAGTCTTCCAGCTCCTAAACCACGGGATGGATTGGAGGAGGAGTACATGCCACAGGGGAAAGATGAGTCTGACCCGACTCCTTTGGGCTTGGATCCAAAAGAAGCTTGGCAAGGCAAGTGTCTTGAGAAGGCTCTGCACCATCCTATCCACATCTTTTTATTTATTTATTTTATTTATTTATTTAATTAACATTTGTTTACTGGGAGGCTTCTAGCAGACCTAGTAGACAATGCTGGGGATCTGGATCTGATTAAAAAAGGTGATGGGAGCTGAGACGTAATAGGCTCCAAGGATGGAGATCAGCTCCAATATTGGTACTCAGAAGGCAATAGGGCCTTCGGAGCAATGATTCAGTGTCTATTTCAGAGCTGATGATTTTGCCTGATTTGATGAGGCTCCTGCTTCAGAGGTAACTGTCTGCTCCATAGGTGCTGTCGGAGCAGACACCTTAGGTTCATAGGTTCATAGGTTAGTACTAGGTTAACTGCCCTTGTGAGCCATTGTAAGCCTAGCAAATTATCCCTTTTGAGACTCAAACCCTGCACCTTGTGTTTGTAAGGCAAGCACCTTAACCATTAGGCCACCCTCTCAACCCCCAAGCATTCGGCTATGACAAGGGTTTTGGAGACGGAGAAGACTGTTTCCCTGCTCCCTCAAATTTGTCCGATTTTGGAGAGGAGGGATAGGTATAGATAGCCTCAGAAAATAATTAACCTTTTCAAAATCGATTTGTTTTTTCATTCTATAAGACCCCTTTGATTAAAGGTGTGGGATATGGAACAAGATTCTTGTAAATGAAGAGGCCCCAAACAGTAAACGCACAATGTGTACGAGTCACTGACGGGCATCTTTTTGCTGCACTTCTCACATTTTTTGCAACCCAATGGCTTGCCTTCTTTTTAGGACATACTGGAAGACAGCCCTAGACAGCAACACTACAAAAAACTCTAATCAAGAAAGATTAAGAAAGGAAGGAAGAAAATTAGAGCTCTTTTTTTAAACAAAACAACAGTATCAGGGAAAAAGTCCTCTAACTTAAATGGACTTGGTGGGGGAGGGAGAGGAAGTTGGTTAACTGCTCTCTAACTAAACAGTAACCTGAAGGGAAAGGAAGAAAACCACTACTAAACACTTGAAAAGTCTTCTATAAAAGACGGGAAGGGAAGAAAGGTAAAAGGAACCCCCTCTAACTAAAACGGGGTGCAAGTTAGACATCCTCTAATTAAAACAGATGCTAATGGAGAGGGGAAAACTAACTAGTAAACTACTTTAAGAAGGGAAGGCACTAATAATTTGCATGGAACTAGAATTAGCAGAGAAGTTAAAATATATGAAAATCCTAGGAAACTATAAGATATATTGACAAATTTTAATATATTATCAAAAAACCCAGAGCTTGAAGATCCTTTTCGCAGTGCAGAAAAAGAGATCTGAAGAAGTTGGGGAACTGCATTATGGGTAGGGAAGGAGGCCAACGAGCTTTGCTGAAGACCTTGAACTACTGGAAAGGCCAAGATGGATCCAGCAAATGAGATCCAAATCCATCAGTGAGAATAAAGTTGAGATTGACAACAACACATCTAAAATTAGCCCAGCATGTAAGAGACCCCTGAAAAGGTTAACATAAAACTGCCAAAAAGTACACTTCAACAGTTGTCTATCAAAAGTTGACCCTAATTTTCAGATGAAGTGTTTCATTATCATAGTCTCAAGTGTACATATAAAAAAGGGTCCTGTTTTCCAGAAACCTGTGTTCATATGCCAGGAGGCAAATGATATGGCCTGTCAAACCATCCTTAACATGTTAAGGCTAAAATAATGGCATGCAAAATGTGTTTGTAAAAGAGTAACAAGTTAAGTAATATGTATCATACATAATCAAAAGAAAGCTGACACATAAAATAATTATTTTTGTCCAGAGGCAGATTATATTCATATTCCAGTCCCCAAGTTTCTGTAAAACAGCACAAGATTCTACACTCACCGCATCCAATTTCATCAGAGCCATCCTGGCAGTCCTGACGGAAGTCACATCTTCTCTCTCTTTGAATACATTCACCATTGGAACAGGCAAACTGCTTTGCAGAGCAATGGCTTGGAAATATGGTAGAAGTGGCTACAGGTGTTATGAAATGGGGAACATTTGTAGGTAAGAGCCCTGTCAAAAAAGAGTGGAAAATGATCAGTGGAAATAACAAATATGCAACACTTCAGCAGCATATTCATGCCTTGAGAAAGAAACCAGAAAAGAAAGCTAATGGTCTTAAAAAGAATAATAGAGCCTTGGCTTACCACAATATTTCTCATCTGATCCATCAAGGCAGTCTCGCTGACCATCACAAACAAATGCAGAGTTGATACATCCAAAAGATTCACACTGGAACTCATTCTTTGTGCAGTTTGCTCTTGGTAAGGCTGACACGGTTCCATGGGCTGTAGCTCCTGTGACTGTTGGCTCTAAAATACAGACAATTATAACTGCAGTTCTACTGCTCATGCAAGTACCAATAAATGTATAATCAGTATCTTCACACTCCTTCTACATCCTCAGACAGGTGTTAGTACATAAGATGTGGATATGAAAGCAGCTGCCTCAGGCAAATAAAAAAATGACTCTTGTCAACAAATACAGAGACTATTTTGACTGTTAGCACACTAAACATAGGGATGCTAATGAAAACGGCTAAACATTGCAAATTACTATTTGGAAGTCTAAGGAACTATTTCACAACACTTCTGTTTCTCACCAATCATACAGGATATAATATACAACTGACTGGCTCTATGAACTACTGGGTGAATTGCTGAGTTATGAGTCAAAAACATTCCACAGAATTTTGATCTTGCAGCCTCAACAAGCATGTTGCAAAATTATGAATGTCATTTAAACTTGATATGTGTTTCTAATTAAAAATAAAAACACATTTATATAGTAAGTACCACTCAAGCTAGTAGGTCCCAGGAAAGTATACAACTGGAGAGGAAACACAAACAATGACAGATGAGGAAACAAACAGGACAATTGTGTAAGATGCCCTACTGATAAGTAATGCAGCTGGTAAAATACTTTAACACCTAGAAAAAAGCATCACTGGTAGAAAACAAAAATCTATTATCCTTCTATATAAAAAAGTGATAAATTTATTATCCTTCTTTATAAGGCAGTAAAATATATGTATAGCTGTGAAGAGATCATCATTGTAAGAATGCAGAGAGGAGAAAGGCAGTTAAGAAAAGGGCAATACAAATGATGCACAGTTTATCCCTGGAAACATATAAGGAGAGATACTAAAGGAACTAAATATGCTTATATGAAATATAATATATAAATATGGTTAGAGAAACTAAATATGCTTAGTCTTGAAGAGACAAGGCAGTGTGTGCGCACGTGTGTGTGTGTGTTCATAGGTTCATAGGTGTGTACTAGGCTAATGGCCCTGGGGCCTTTACAAGCCTAGCCCGTAGGATTATCCTGGCATCGTGCCACCCAACCTTAGTTCTTAGTGCGTCTGTCGAGTAGAGCCACTGGGGTGATCCCCAGCATGAATTTTCTATTTCCCATCCACTCATTAAGATTTCTCTTGAAGAGGGCCGGTGAGGTGCTCTGCTTGACATGTATGGGAAGTCTATTCCATAGCATGGGCAGTCTCTGGATTATGAACCTGTCCCTCCAGCATGTTCTGTTGATTGTGGTAATGAGGTTGAGGTCTCTGGAGCGTGTGGTGCGGAGGGATTGGGATTAAAATATTTTTCCAATACTAGTCCTGTAATGCCATACTTTCTTACTTTGCTGAAGTATATTGCCTTGCACTTTTTTAATTTATTGTTATTGGGCAATGGCAGAAACTTACACATTTTACCTGCTTTAACAAGATCTATATAGCCCAAATGTACATCCTCTTTCAATAACAAGGATTAAAATATTAACACAGTATAATGGTATAAGGTGTATGGTTCATTTAAGGCACAGTGTATCATTACTTCCCAGAATGAGAAATAGACGAATAGAAAGACCCTCCTGAATTATTATCACAGTTCATGAATACATGGAAAAGCCATACAGCAATGAAAACTATTTTTTTTACAAAGAGCAAACTAATCACACAAATGGCACCATGTGAATACTTTTTACCGTTCTGCTTTTATTCTTTTGATCTTTTTCCTCTGTCGTCTTTTGATCATCAAGCCCCTCCAAGCCAATCAGCTCAGTCATTCTCCAATACTGAGGTCTGAGATTCAATGAGGAGGGGACATTATTTGAACAGCCATCACAGCTGGTTTGAGTTTTCTGCTTTATGGCCCTATCCCTGTGCACACTTGGCAGACCCCTGAGAAGAGGCTTGCAATGGGTTGACCATGGATGATACCCCTACACTTCCACAAGGGGCATTCCATCCACGCAGTCCTGTCCCACCTCCGAAAGCACAAGTGGTGTGGTGATTTCCACAGAAGCAATTTGCATATATTATGTGGGCCTCAATTATAGGAGGTTTACATGCACACAAACATACACACACACACACACACTTGTATATTTGTATAGTATAACACATGTATCTATTACCTTTGCATATGGTTCATGGTTTGTTCTTAATATTATCATACCCATTTTTTTATATCTATATGGTTATAGGAATTTCCTTGTCAACAACTTTATTACTTTTTTTCATTTACAGACTGAGTCTAGTTTATTTGTCTTTTTATACAGCAGATAAGGAACATGATTAAGTGCACCCAGTGTATCTCTTCCAACATACTAATGACTGGATGTCTGTTCTCCTAATTTCTTTAAAGGTTATTAATAATGAGGCAGAACACATTCTGCTTTACTCATGTAAAGTCAGTTGTTGCTGTTGTGTCTTTCGGCTTTTCCCGGTTAGGGGTCGCCACAGCGGAACTCCAGTCCGCTAATGATTGGCAGTAGATTTTTACGTGCTGGCTTGCCGGGCCTAACGCACAACCTTCAATGAAGGTACGCCCATTCACGCATGTCACCACACAGAAGACGCTCTGAGAATCGAACGGGCAACGCCTAACTGTGAGGGACAACGCTACCGCAGCTCCTTATAGTCTGTATTCTGTTTTTGAATGTATATGTACATACAGTTATTTATTTATTTCAGTGTGGGACTCCAGTGCACCTTTGCAAGCAACTGAAAAGCTTTAAAAATGTCATCCTTAATTCACAGAATGCTGTCAATGAATTAATTTACCTAAAAGAATAGTGTGCATCTCAAAAGTATGACATCCTTGGGATAGATGAGTCAAGGCTTAAGCCTGAGGATTATTTAATGGATATGACTACTACCTCACTGACAAGATAACCAATACAGATATCCGGTATTTTGGATAATCCAACCATCTCATTAAAAACTCATGTAACAAAACAGTTCAAAAATTCTAAGTCTGGAGGAAAATGGGAGTCACGATTCCATGAACATCATTTCTGTGATTACTGATGACTGCAGCTAAGTGCACAAAGTACTGCTTCTGTGAAAATAATGTGATGCCTTTGCTGCAATGCAGAAACCTCTCAGGAGATTACATATAACTACAGGTTGCCCAGGTCTTCAACTGCATGGCAAGTGTAGGAGGAGGGTGAAGAACAATTAAAAACTCTACTTTTGTGAGTCAGTGGAACTTTTGTACAATCCACTTCACATTATCAGAAATTGCAAACCTGGACTTTGCAAGACCAGCCCATAAGAATTGAAAACATTATGCCACAAGTATCAACAGCTACCTAAAGAAAACAAGAATCTACTAGTAAAACCCACCATATTCTCAATCTTAAATTGCATCTTAGCAGTTTCTGAAACTTAACCACAAACATCCTTAATGCTCCAGAAATGACTAAATAGATTCTGTCATTATCCCTGTACATTTCTCAAAGATGAACATTAGTAAACTGCTCCCACAAGACTCAGCAATAAAGCCATGACTGAAACGCAGATAAGCCAATATTGATTAATGATCTAGGTGGTACAAAAGTAATGGGGGGATGGTAACTGTGCGCAGCCAATACTGGCTCACCTATGCCATAGAGATGGATGGCAGCTGGGTCCCACTGTAGTACTGACAAGTTGTTTGCAGCACAAAGGGCCCCTGACAATCTCACTCTTTAGCAGCGTGATAACGCACAACATTCAGCATTTGGTGTTTGCACTAGGGTGTGTAGATCTCACTGCAACTGACACGATGGGATGAGAACTTCAAGCTGCAGTGAGAGTGTCATTAGGCTAGGAGTATTCTAACCAACCTCAATGGCTTCTTGGATGGTGGTGTCCTCTCATCTACCCTCAGCCTGAAGTCACCACAGAGACTCGTTTCAATAGGGTGATATGGGGTACTATGATTTAGTGGAGTCACAAATGGGTGATGAAGTAGAACTGAAGATGATGCTGTGAAGCCATAAAGCTCCTAAGAAAAGGTTGAAAAAGAAGTACATCACTGCATTACCCTCTCAAAAACAAACATTCTATCTACTAGCCTTCAAGATAAGTACTCATTAGTTGCTCCTGTCATCAAACTGCTGTATCTCAAGCACTACTCACTGCTTAGTGATAAGTAAGAACCCATCCCAGACCCATCTGCCTTTCTAGATTTCCACAGTCATTATTGTTACCGGGCCAAGCTCTTGGCAAAAACTGGAACCCTGTAGATCATTCTACCTCAATCCCAGAAAATGCTCATAATCAACCTTTTCAAAGCCATTGACCCAGCATAACAGCTGGGGTGGGTTGGGAGCTGTCTTTGGTCATAAATACCCTGAAATTCACACTAATATTTATTTATTTATTTGTTTTACTGACATTTGATTACTGGGAAATACAAACTGACCAGAAGTCCATTTTCAGTGGCTGCTCAGGGATAAAAGCTTCAAATTGTTACAAAACATTTTAAGAACGATAATTTTACAATCTTCAAAAATAAAACAAAAACTTCTGCAGTTTAAATAATTATATAATTATAACAAATTAGACATAATATAGAAACATTGGTTAAGAATAGATACAAGTTATATGACAATCATTTAATATTTAGAGACATTTTAGACAGCCTGTACAGAAGGGTAAATTAGTCTAATACAAACAGGAATTGCAATATGAAGTGAGGGAAAACAGGCTTATGGTACATGTAGAGAGAAAGTCAGGGAACAGAATTTGATAGAAGTATGGAAGTAAGTAAAGAAGGTTGAGTAAAGAGGTACAAGGAATGAAAAGTTAGTTGTTTACATTTAGGAATATGGTTTATGCTTGTTTTGAGAAGAACAGAACCAGATTTTAGCTAGTAAGTCTTTCAGTGTGGTTTTGAATGACAGGATGGAGGGTACTGACTTGACAGATACAGGTAAGGAGTTCCAGGCCTTAGCAACCTTGTGCAAATACAGACAATGCCCAGCAGATTTGCTAAGTTTGTAGAGAGACAGGAGTTTTTGGTCACGGGTTCAAAAATTCAGTTCAAGCATCTCAACCCCACATATCATGGCCCAAGTTAATACATGCATTGGGAATGGGGCATCTGAAAGTAAGGCTGCACCATGTCTATTTCTTCTATCTGTAAGGACATACCATGTCCGCTTCTTCTATCTATGTCCACTTACACATTCAAAATGTTTATTCATTTTTATTGCATCCTACCTTAGCAGCTATAAAGGAATCATTATAAAGCTATAAGTGGTACAACAGAATATCCACAGCTTTCCACACCATGGACCTAAAATGAATAGACACTCAACTCCTACTAGACTTGACCCCAGCATTGGTAAACCCACTTCTACTAACAGGTTCTAGTTTACTTACCAAGCAGATTCATCATCAGCTGATATTGATGCAGGCACACTACCCTGCTTCTTCTTTATTTTGCATTAGCACTTGTGCTGCAAAATATCTAGGACAGTGATCATCTTTTGATCATTCCTCAGCGATTACCAGCTACAATTACTTACTGACATGACTCTGACTGGCAGACAGCTATGATGAAGAAAAAAAAAATCAAGTTTAGGTTTTAAACATACGTCTGCCAGTTCAGTACAAATATTTCCCCTGGACCACTATGACAAACAGGGTTCAAGTACCATCTGGTTCATCCCACAAATGTCTGCCCTCACAAAAGAAAGAAACAAATCATGAAAAGAATTCAAAAGGAAATTTTAGAAATTGTACTATACAAGTTGGTTTTCATTTGAAAAAAATAAGGACTAAATGTCAAAAGCTTATGCCTACATATGTCAAGAAGAAGAAAAAACAAATTGCCCTTGCTGTCATTTTCAAAGGTCTTTTGAAAGAGCTTTACTATCTAACAGATTAATCTAAAGCAAATATGGTGCTGGTTCTGAATAAAATAAAGGTGTTTATATGTATTCCTCAGATACAGTGACAACACCTTTTGATAAGTACTTCAAAGGACTTAATTTTGGCTGCAACACAAATTCTACAGCAGTCTTTGACAACAAAGATTCCCTGTCATTTTTCTTTTGGTCATTTATATCCCTCTGGAACTTTAGTCTTATTCCACTGCACAGAGTAATAAAGCATGCCAGTAATAGTAGACAAGGTTTGGATGGACTACAGATCCAATGTCCTTGAAAATGTGATAATTTCATAGCTGATCCACTGCCACATACCCACACCTCACATACAACTTACATTTTTTTAACTTTAAAAAGCAATGGTAATGTATAAGTGCAGTGTGTCTTTAACATTCCCATAGTACATATGAGATGTCACATGTATCTGTCTTGATTAGGCAGCTGATGCCATTAAAGTAAACAGTACAGCTGCTTCCTGATGAAGTCTTGTGTGTTTGGGTAGTTACTTGCATGTTGTAGGTGCCTGTCAATTAACTCTAAACCCCTTCACTGAGAAAAAAGCAACAGCAGTTGTAATATCAATGCCTAAAGCAGGCCCTACAGTCTCTTGTCAATTTATACAAGCCAGTCACTATTCTTCCACGTCAATCTAAGATGATGGAAAATCTGTTTCTAGTCCTATTAAGCAATATCTAGATGGTATTAACTGAATGACAAAATGGCTTTTGAAGAGGCTGTACAACAACTATTCCCTTTCTCTCTCTCTCTCTCTCTTAACAGAGTGCCCTTTATATACTTGACAGCAAAACAGTTGACTGGTTTATTTCAGATACCTGTAGTTAACAGTTACCCTACTTCCCAAACATTAACTAAAGGGGAACCACAGAGTTCTGCGTAAGATCTAAATATGTTCACACTGCTTATAAACTGTCTCTCAATTCCTCATCTCCAAGGTAAACACTTTTTCTCTGCAGTTCTCTTGTTTATCACAAGCATTCACTTTTCACACAATGCTGTCAAATCCATCCTTAAGACAGATTTGTTCAAAGTCTGCATTTATATTACTGTAGACTATATCTCTGTTAGTTTTCAGTTGAAAAAGTTTAGAACAGATCCTTGGCTGGTCAGTATGCTTCCCAGCACCCAGTTCACTGAATTTTAATAGCTCAGTCTATTTTTAGAATGTATGCTGCCTTCCTCCACACATTTTGCATTTCTTAGACCCGTTATACAACTCAAACTTTTCTAACTATAGTCTCAAGAGCTACTCTTGTCTTGTTGTGTTGGACGATACACTCCCATATGTGGTAAGTACATTTTGCATTACAACTCAGATTATTCAAAATGCCTTACATAAAATGCAGTCATGGTTCCACTTTATCATATTTTCTTATTTTTCCTAGTTTAGTATAAACATTTTTAAGTTATTGTGTCTCATTAATGAGCAGACAAAAATGTAATTCACCAACTCAGACTCGTATGACACTTCCTAAACTGTAACTCAAAAGCTTTTACCACTTTGGTCCATCAAACTGGAATAACTTTGCACTATATATGAGCATAGTTTCGACAAAGTATAAATTCAAGATAAGATTAAGCAATACCTAAGAACTAAATCTTACTTTAAGTGAACTGGCATTACCACTGAGAATATAGGGCTCAGTAACATAAGGTCTGGCTATGTTCTGCTTACAAATTTCCTCATCATATAATGTGATTGTAGGCATTTTAACTTGCTCTTCACTTCTCCACAAAGCTGTCCCCAACATGCACTGTGACTCTATATGATGGCTATTAAAGTTATGGATAGCTAGCATTACATAGTCTTGTCATTGCTGTTTAACATTATAAGACTTTAACACTGTGTTATCTTATCTAATTAACCTAATGTTATTTTTCTAAAACCAAGCTGTCACTGGTAGAATCTTTGTGGACCACTTCATTTACCCATTAAAATTAAATTGAACAGACATTTTAGCAGCTAACAATAAATCAGAATATATATAGCCATAGGTTTCTGCTGTTCTGTTTCTGAAAACTTATCTTTAAAATCTATCTTGCATTTTTCTATTACAGCTTTTTTGGAGACAATAGGCGTAGACAATTGGGATTTATTTTCTCAGTAAAACAGAAATAAATAAATGGTAGAAAAAAATGCTGCACAGCCAGGGTTTTACTTTTACTGATGACTAGGAAATCATAATGTGCAATCCAGGAGTATACTTGCATGATGATTGTCAACAGTCAGAAAGGGGAAACAGAAATCTAGATGGCAGGTTTAGGGGGTTCATTAATAAACATTGAAACTAGTTGGGGTAGCAAGGCAAAGTAAGACACCTAGAAAATTCTACTGCCCCCCCCCCCCCCCCAGACATATGGTTTGTTAAAAAAGCAACTCCAAGAAGAAGATATGTGGTTTAAGTGGAAAAATATAGAGTGTATACTGGATATCAGAAACAGACACTGTGATAATGGGAGGTTAGGAATGTCAATGTCCAAACTCTAAGTGAAAACACACATCCTCATCTAGTAGGACTATTAAAACTACAATGAAGTCACTTTATGGCAGTAACATTGAAACATGGCACAAAGAGAACCATGACTGTAAAGCAACATGTCAGGCTACACAGATTACAGTAAAGGTGCAATGAATGCAATAGAAAGAGTTATAGCCCTCAATATAAATGAAAGTATGAAAACAACAGATCATAAAAGTAATTACAGAGAAGAGAAGAGATACTGTGGATTGGGAGAATAGAAACTACACAGACATGGGCCTGTATACGTTCCCCATTTTTGAGGAGGAAAAAGACAATGAAATACCTAACTGTTATATTAGGGTGGCAGGGAAAGTGTTACAAGAGACTTAATTTTAAAGTGTAAACTGTAGCTCTTTGACTGCAGCCATACATACATACATACATACATATATACATACATATAAGGTTAGTAGGTTATGTCATCCTTCAAGTAGTAGGTATCAGGCAGCACATATTAAAGGCTACTCAAGCATGAACCTGGTGTTCTAATGAAGAAAGGAAGACTTCATATCTGAAAAGAAGCAACCATTTAAGAACAGGCAGTCAGTAGAAAGTACAGTTGTATACACTTACCATAAATGTAGATGTTCGAGTGTATTCACTGTTGCAGTCATTACATTTGGGTAATCTGCTGGCAGGTTGCACTCAGTCGGCCTGATTAACAAAGTCTTGGGTCCTGCGTCGGTTGCTGTCCCTCCTTCCATGATGTCAGGTCGTCAGGGGTATAAAACATGCAGCCGACGCCATTACATCAGTTTTTCTTGCCCCATATGTCAGGTGCCCCCCCAAATGGGGAGCCAAATATTTAAGTAATTAAAAACACAAAAATATACATCTCCAAATTAAAGCAATTACACCAAAAAGGCTTTTAAGCATAGTAAAGGAAAGTATAAGTATGTTGTTGTTGTTGTGTCTTTTGGCTTTTCCCGGTTAGGGGTCACCACAGCGGAACTCCGGTCCGCTAATGATTGGTAGTTGTTTTTTTTGGGTTTTTTTTACGTGCCGAGTTACCAGGCCTGACGCACAACCTTCAACGAAGGTACGCCCATTCGCGCATGTCTCCACGCAGAAGACGCTCTAGCTGAGAATCGAACCGGACAGCGTCTTACTGTGAGGCGAAAATGCTACTGCAGCACCACCACCGCGGGTAAAGGAAAGTAAGTATAGAAAGAGAAAAAACAGGGGGTTGGAGGGAGGGTAACCAGGACTGCAACAGTGAATACACTCGAACATCTACATTTATGGTAAGTGTACACAACTGTACTATGTTTTTCGTGTTTCACTGTTGCAGTCATTACATTTGGGTAGATTCCCAAAGCTATGGTTGGGAGGATGGAATTATACAGCATTAGGACCAGCTATAAGGCCCTGCAGGACAGCAGTGGCAAAGCCAGCTCTGGATTTAGAGAAGAGAGGTAAATGGTAATGTTTGGTGAAAGTATGAACTGAGCTCCAGGTAGCAGCTTCTAGAATAGAGGTAAAGGGTAATGTTTGGTGAACGTATGAACTGAGCTCCAGGTAGCAGCTTCTAGAATGTCTCTAGTAGGAACACCTCTGAGAAAGGCTGTAGAAGTAGATGCAGCCCTGGTGGAATGAGATCTGATCCCCTGGGGGATAGTTTTACCATGGTGCATATAGCAGAAACGAATACAATGGCTTATCCATTTTGAAATAGTCTGCTTTGAAATAGCCTTTCCCTCTGCCCCTGCAGCAAATGCCACCAGTAGTTGATCAGATTTTCTTACAGATTTTGTCCTGTTTAAGTAAAATCTAAGCTGTCTGTGTACACCCAATGAATGCAGAATCCGCTCCCCCTTGTTTTGCGGATTGGGAAAGAAAGTTGGCAAATGAATGGTTTGATTAAGAGCCACACTGGATACCACCTTAGGCATGAAGGAAGGATTGGTCCTGACAGACACCCTGTCCGCATGAAAAATAATGAAAGGCTCCACTGCCATAAGAGGCTGTAATTCGGAAATCCTTCTAAGTGAAGTGACTGCTAAAAGGAAAGCTGTTTTCCAAGAGAGAAATTTTAAGTCTGCAGTAGCAGCTGGCTCGAAAGGGGGGAAGAATAAGTTTTTCCAAAACAAAGTTGAGGTCCCAGGCAGGGGTTGGAGCTCTCCTGGGTGGTCTTAAGTTTTTGACCCTTTGAGATACTGCTTTAGCAGAGGAGGAGAGAAGAGGGGAGGCTCCATGTTGTAATGAGCTGAAATGGCTTAGGCATGGATTTTTATGGAAGAAAAGGACAGGCCCTTATGAAGCATCGCCGTTAAGTATTGTAAAATCTGAGGAATATTGGGCACTGCTGTGCTTATCCCTTGTGATTGATTCCAGGCACAAAATATTTTCTATTTGTCAGCATAAGATTTTCTAGTACTTGGCCTTCTTGCCTCCAAAATGACATCCATCACAGTTTTGCTGAGGGATGCTAAGGGTGAATTTAGGTGATCAGCCATGCTGCAAGATTCAAAGTTTGGAGCTGAGTGTGCGGAATTTGGTTGTTCTGCTGAGACAGTGACACATTGCGCAGGAGTGGGTACCAGTGTTGGCGAGGCCAGTCTGGAGCAATCAAAATCATTTTTAGGTTTGTCCTGCCTGACTTTTAGTAGAACTTTAGAGAGCAGAGGCAGAGGGGGAAAGGCATAGACTGATGGTTTTTTTCAGCTGAATGATAGAGCATCCACTTTCCAGGCTTTTTTGTGATTAATTCTTGTGCAGAATTTGTCCAACTGATAGTTCTGGGGTGAGGCAAAAAGATCTATGTCTGGACTCCCCCAATTGCGTGTCAACATGTTGAAAGTCCATGGTTCCATTTTCCATTCATGTGGGTTCATGAGATTTCTGCTTAGTTTGTCTGCCAGAGTATTCAGCTTTCCTGTCAGGAATTGAGCTTGTAGCTGTATTTGATAGGTCAAGGCCATATTCTACAATGCCATGGTTAGTCTGCAAAGGAGGTAGGAGTGTGTACCCCCTTTCTTGTTTATGTACCACATAACTGTGGTGTTGTCTGTCTTTATCATTAATTGTCCTGGATGAAGGTAGTCCTTGAAGGCTGTCAGTGCATTCTGTACAGCTAGCATCTCTTTTTTATTGATATGAAGGTGCATTTGATTTGGGCTCCATTTGCCCTGAATCATTTCCCTGCCAGATGAGCCTCCCAAGCATAGTCTGATGCATCTGTAGTTAGAGTTTGGGTGGCAGGGGGTTGAATGAATGGCAGTCCCTTGTTTTGGTGGCAGGTCTCTGCCCACCATAGGAACTCTAGTTGCAGGCAAGGTATGATAGGCATCATTGTTTCCAGGTTGTGACTGTGTTGACTCCATAAACTTTTTAAGTACCACTGAAGTTTCCTCATATGCAGTCTTGCATATGGAATGAGAAGAATGCAAGAGGCCATGAACCCCAAGGCTTGCAGAATTTGTCTTGCAGATAGCAGGGTTTTTGTAGCCACCTGTTTGAAGTAAGTTACCAAATGAAGTTGCTTTTCTGGCATAAGGTAAGCCATCTAGGCAGTTGTATTCAAGCTTGCACCCAGGAATGTAATTTTTTGAGAGGGTACCAGTTGTGATTTATTTTCATTTATAGTGTACCCTAGACTAGTTAGAACCCTTTTACAAACGCCAGATGTTTCAGAAGAATGTCCCTGTTTTCCGCCTGAATTAGACAATCGTCCAGATATGGATATATTTGAATATTTCTTTGTCTGCAAAATGCAATTACTGGAGCCAGGCATTTTGTGAAGACCCTGGGCACAGTAGATAAGCCAAAGGGCAGTGCAGAGAACTTGTAATGCAAGTAGCCAGCTTTGAAGCGGAGGTATCTCCTGCAAGATTCCCTAATTGGGACATGCAGGTAAGCCTCTTTTAAGTCTAGAGTTACCAACCAGGCATCTTTGCCTAGCATAAGAAGTAACTGTTGAAGAGTCAGCATCTTGAATTTTGGAATGTCCAGAAATGTGTTTAGAGTAGATAAGTCCAGAATTGGATGCCATGATTTGTCTTTTCTGGGTACCAGGAAAAGTCTTGAATAGAAACCTTGTCCCTTTTCCTCTTCTGGAACCGGTTGAATAGCCCCATGTTCATGAGGGACAGTACTTGTTTCTGGGCCTCTGCCCACTGATTTGGGGGCAGGTCTGGCCATCCGTTTGGGATTGGCAATGTGTGGAAATGAAATCTGTACCCCTGGGATACTATATTTAAAACCCATTTGTCCTGAGTTATAAATTGCCAGTTTCTTGCATGAAGTGCCAGTTTTCCCCCCAAAGGGGCAGCCAAAAGGTAAATGCTTGGTAAGTGTAAAGGGAAGTCATTGAGACTGCTTACCATAGGGAGGTGCCTTCTTGTTTCCAGATTTGGAGGAGGAGGAGGCACCCCATTGTTTTGTTCTAAAAGTTCCTTGTGACTGAAACCTGGAGCCTTTGGAATGTCTGGGTTTGACTTGAGTGGCTCTCGAAGGAACTGGAAAGGACCAGTTCTTAGTAGGCCAGTGCCTACTAAATCATGGAGGTTGCACTTGTAAGAAATCTTTCACAGTTTGCAAAGATTTAGCTTTATCTTTCATCTTTTTTAAAACTTCTTCAGCCTTATTACCAAAGAGACGGTCCTGTTGTAAAGGAGCATCTAACAATTTTGCTTTAACATGATCAGACAAAGTTTGCTCTTTGAGCCAAGCATGCCTTCTTAACACAGACCCAGTTACAGAAACCCTGCAAGAGGCCTCCAAAGAATCAAAACCACACTGCAAAGTATGTTTTCCAACTTGTTTAGCTGAATGCAATAAATCCTGTAAATCTTTATTTTCCACATAGTCAGAAATTAACATAATTTTCTATTTAAGCAGTCCCATGATATGATGTTGATATTTAAGCATATGAAATTGACAGTTTAAAGCCCTGATTGCCAAGGTTGCAGAAGTGTAAACCTTCTTACCCCATCTATCCAGCGCCCTGGAATCTCTATCAGAAGGGGTAGGATTTTTAGCAGTAGAGGCCTTAATGCCCTTGGGACCCTGAGAAATGGTTTCATGATCTGCAATAGGATTTTTGAAAAGGAATTTGTGGGAGTCAGGAACCCTGTAGTATCTGTCTGGCTTACAAGGAGCCAGAGGCAGAGAATCAAGAGCCATACTAGATTCTGAAAAAACATCATCAACAATGTCTAAAACAGGAGGTATAGTCAAAGGCCTATGCTGAGGAAGAAGAAGAAAATCCCTAAGTCTCTTTATAGATTCAGAGAAATCCTGACTTTCCCAGTGGAAATGTTCCCTTAAAGTATGTAAAGTTTCCCCAAAAGAAAAATCCTCAGGGGGAGAAGAAGAAGGAATGGAATCTTCTGCATCAGAGTCCTCATAAGTTTATATAGACAAGTCCTGTTCATTAGAAGAGTCAGAAGAAACAGAAGATTCATAATCAATGTCTTGCCTAGGCCTCTTAGAGGGGGGGGGGGGGGTTGGCTACCCCTGATCAGACTAATTAAATCTTCAGCCATTTTGATCACCTGTTTTTTTAGGCATAGGGGCCTGCACATGTGGCTCAGGCATTGGATTTTTAGACATAGATTTTGATTTTGGCCTTAGTTTTGAAGATGGCGTCAGTCTAATATACAAATCTGTAGGCCTGAAAACACCCTCAGAAGCCAGTGCCTGCACAGCGGCTCCGGACCCATCTAAGGTAGAGACATCCGCGGAGTCCATAATTGAAGCATCTTGCGGCATACCGGACTCCAAATGGGTCTCAGTAGAGCCTGCGAATCAGAAGTAGCGGGTATCAGGGTCTGCGAAAGCGCCTCACTGAGTACCGGCGAACTGGCAACTGGCTTAGGAGAAGTGCTGTCATCAGTTTTGGACCTCAACGGCCTGTTTCTGTCTTTTTCTTTGCGTTTTTTTAGGTATTCCAGTAGTCGGATTGTTAACCGACAACATTTCTGGATAATTAAATCGTGAGCCAAAATATTTAGAAGCAAAAATATACCGATGTTTAATAGTGTGTTGATTAAATTTAGCACAAAACCGACAGCAAGGCATGTTGTGGTCAGGGCCTAGGCAAGGAATACAGTGCAAATGAAAATCCTTATGAGGTATTTGCTTCCCACAAGTAATGTAATTATTAACTTTTACTGACATCGGTAAGGAGCAAGAAAAAGTTTCCCCAATGGGGTACTTAGCTTTTTAGTTGAAGACTTCGGTTCTGAAACTCGAAAATGAAAATTTCAGGAGTTGGCTGACCGGCACTAGCGAACTGCTTCTGCTACGGCCACCGCACTGCAAGAAAGACTGATCCAATGGTGTCGGCTGCATGTTTTATACCCCTGACGACCTGATGTCATGGGAGAAGAGACAGCAACTGACGCAGGACCCAAGACTTTGTTAATCAGGCCGACTGAGGGCAGCCTGCCAGCAGATTACCCAAATGTAATGACTGCAACAGTGAAACACGAAGAACATCAGTGGAGCTCACCTTCAACTCATCTTAAACATAAACCTGAAACAATTAAAGCTGACAGTTCTGGATATGAGTAGAACAGATGTTGGCAAAATACGGCAGGTCTTAAAAATTCTGAGAGGTATGAAGAAGGCATGAAAGAACAATGAGAATATAGCAAATAGCCTCCATGGCAAAATATCCTATGTTCAAGACTAATATGAAAAATAAACATTAGCCAGTGTAGTCTTCATGAGGTGGTTTCAAAAGTAAGAAAACTATATAGCAATGTGGATGCAGGAAGCAATGAAGTAAGAAGACATGGAAGCATGCCACTTGAAGAAAACTGGGTTGGCAAGACAAGAAATGATAGCTAGTTTATCAGAAAGGGACACTACATAATTGTATTCTTAAATGTGAGAAAAAAACAGGCAAACGTTGAAAAACAGATCACTTAAACAAATAGATTTGTTCAGTATACACAAAGAAAAATAATGGATTTTCAAAGCCCACAGTAATTGTGCCCCAGAAAGACCAGTCACAAGCTTTTAAGAAAGGAAAAGACCTTGAAAAAAAAAATAAAAAATAAAGGTCTACACAGCAATGGGATCTAATGAGATTCACATAAGAATTGTGTAAGTGTTCTCTTGTTCCCTTGTTCTCTTCTCTTGTTCTTCCCTCCCTCTTCCCTGTTTATTACCTTAAGACAATCCCAAAGTTAATAAATATTACCTGTGGCAGGCATCATTTTTCAAACTACAACCACCCTTGTCACTATCATATGTTCATTTATCAGTTAACTCTGTTACCTGATTGTTTCCAGCCCCCTCATAAGAGCAACTAACAGGGTCTCTACCCCCTTCGCTCCACACCCTGCCCCCTATTCCCTCCCACCCCCAGTGGTCCCACCTTTATTACACTCACAAACCCCTCCCATCTTTCCAATAGCCAATCACAGTGCTAACCCAACACTACCTCCTCCATCTTCCCACTACTAACACACCTCCTCAACTAACATGTACAAGCATACCTTACCTATGCTCACTGCATGCACTCTCCTTACATATCTTACATCCTACCAAAGCTCCGTCATTCCCCCACTCAACCACTACCACTGTACTACTACTCACACCACCACTCATGTCTCACCCTCACTCAGCTCCCCTCCCACCAACTCAAGAACCATCCCTATGTACCCCACACATATTCTAACAACAATATTACTGAAACATAAAACATCCCTACAACTTAACATAGTAACCCTCCCACCATACCTATTACCCACAGAGCACAATCATAAAGTTTCCCTTATAAACAAACACATTCAAAAACTGAGAAAACTAATAACCTCATGCATATCAAAACTAGCCCTAAGTGGAGACATCCACCCCAACCCTGGCCCTACCATCTCCAACCTCAATCCTCATAATCAGACTAGAAACCACAACTTCTCCCATATTACAGCCAATAGAAAGCCAAGTGACTTCCTTCTACTAAGCCTAAATATTAGAAGTATATCCAACAAAGTCCATGAACTCCATGCCACCATAGACTTGTACTCCTCAGATATAGTCATCCTGACAGAAACCTGGCTAAAACCTCACATTACCAGTGAGCAAATACTCCCTACAGGTTTCGGCATACTAAGAGTAGACCAGCTAAACAAGAAAGGAGGCGGTGTAGCTATAAAATTTAAACAGCATCTAAACATCCAGATCTTAAAATCATCAGCTCCACAAATAGGCAATGAAGAAATAATATATATCAACCTCAAAATAAACCAAAACAAAACCATCAACATAATTGGATGCTACTTCCCACCTGGCCAAAACATCCCTCCACTAGAAAACTTCCTCAGCTGGTCTACCCACCATCTCCCACAAGAAACTATCATTTTAGCTGATTTCAATATTGACTGGCAATCCTGTTCTGGCAACCATCCAACCCATCATGTAAACCTTCATGGTTTCACCCAACTAGTCCAGTCACCAACCAGGATAAATAAAAACTCCAGCAAGCACACTACCCTGGACTGGATACTAGTCAGTAAGAGCCCCCAGTCATATATAACAGGCTGCTTATCAGATAGCCTCAGTGATCACTCCCCAACATTCCTACTCAAAAAATACCTATACCAAGTTAAATCTGTCATCTACCCTCAAATAAGTCAAAAACTAAACTTTAACCCACTCACATTCATCTCATCCCTCAAAGAATGTAACGGGCATCCTCTAAAGTACCTCAGTCTTGATGACGCAGTTGAATTTTTTTAATACTACCTTCCTGAGCATCCTTAATTACCATGCCCCCATAAGACTTTCCAGAACCAAAGCACAACCCTCCCCATGGCTACAGAAAACCACTAAGTCAGAAATGAAAAACAGGGATAAAGCCTGGGAGCACTGGCACAAAACCAAGACCCCCTCAACTAGACAGAAATTCCTAGAACTATGCAATAGAGTCAAAAAGCTAATAAAACAGGACAAATTCCAATACTACCAATCTGCCCTAGACTCCTCGCAACACAGCCCCAAACAATTCTGGTCCTCCATAAACTCCATCCTCCACCCAGGTAAAGTCAGTACCCCTCCTCCTAACATCCCTCACTCCTCAGAAAATATTGCTACCTCATTCAACGCACACTTCACACAAACCATACTATCACTAGCTAAACAACACAACCCCCCTCCCCTCCAACCCACACCTTCAACTAATAATCACCCCACTGCCTTCTCTTTTTCTCCTGTACCTACCTCCAACATAAAAAACTCTTAACTAAACTTAAGCCCACCAAATTAGCAGCAGACAACCTCCCAAGTGAATACCTACAAATCGCAGCTGATGCTCTGGCCTACCCAGTATCCATCTTGATTAACTGATCTCTGTCAGAAAGTTACGTCCCACACTGTGGAAAGTATCACATATAATTCCCCTCCACAAAGACGGACCCTCCACAGAACTAACCAATTACCGCCCCATAGCTATTCTCTCTCCACTCTCCAAAATACTAGAGAGATGCATACACTCTCAGGTCTCAGACTACCTCCTTACTAACAACCTCCTTTCCAATACTCGGCATGATTTCCGACCATCACCACTGCCTTACTCTCCTTTACTAACACTATCCTTCAGCATAAAAACAATGGCTATCTCTCCTCTGCTACTTTCCTAGACCTATCTAAAGCATTTGACATGGTCCCACACAAACAACTTATCTCTGTCTTCAATAACCTATCCTTCTCTCAATCAGTCACCAACTGGTTTCAGAGTTACCTGTCTGACCAGCAACAATCCGTTGTATGGCAGAATGACATATCTCCCCAGCTACCTGTTTCCATAGGGGTTCCCCAAGGATCCATCCTTGGACCCCTACTCTTCTCTGTTTTCACCAATAATCTAGCCTCTGCCACCAAATATGGCACACTCATACAATGCGCAGATGACTCAACCATCATCTGATCAGTCCAGTTCCTACCCAAACTGCAAAAAGTCACACAGGAAGCCTTTTCCTCTGTTGAAACTTGGTTATCCGATGCCCAATTAATACTCAACTCAAACAAAACTAAACTACTCATCTTCCAACCCACCAAACATACTCAAAACAACTCTCACTTTAACATCACTGCAAAAGACAACACCACTATATACCCAACTGAACACACCAAATAGCTAGGAGTGGAAATAGACAATAAACTAAAATTTGACATTCACATATCCATGACCATAAAAAAAGTCCACAATAAACTAGGAGCGTTATAGAGAAATAAGCAACTTCTCATCAAAGCAGCAAAGATTTCAATAGCAAATTCCCACCTTATCTCCACCCTACTTTATGCCTCTCCAATATATACCAACCTAAGGCAATGCAATCTAAACAAGCTAGAGACCTGCTACAACAAAATTGCCAAATTCGCCACAGGGGCATCCTACCGTAGTCACCACTGTCTCTCACTTGCTGAACTGGGCCGGCTTGAACTCCCTCACCTCCTTCAATGGTATCAACTCTCACTCACCCACAAACTAGTAAACCATCCACTAAATGTCCAATCCCTCCAGAATCTACTCCAACCCTATCGCACCATCAGACCACTAAGATCCAGCAACAAAAATAACTTGCAGATCACTAAAGCCAATAACTCTGCTGGTGAAGCACTATTCTCTTGCACCATAGCCAAATTATGGAACTCCCTCCCACCCACAATTACCTCCGTACCATCATGCACCCACTTCAAAACGTTACTAAAAGCGCACCTAAAAACATGCTGGCTATGCCCTTGCAACTCCCACTCTAAAATCACCCACCCCATCCAACCACTACCTTTCTTTTCACTCCACTAACTACCTTGATTATAGCAAGCTCAGATGCTCATAAGCCTAGTACTTATTATACAGCAGGAACTTCTTATTGTAACATTTGTTAATGTCTGTTATGTACTTCACAGATAAAGATTCTGGTTGTCTACTGATGTACTATGTTCTTCATCTGTAAATATGTTGTTAGTAATTGCTATGTTATATTGTTAATCGCTATGTAATCCAATGTAACTACTGTCTGTTTATTTTAACTGTGGACCTTTTCTCCCCGGGCCTCCGCTGAAAATGGACCTATGTCTAGTCGGACACTCCCGGTCAACAAATGTAAATAAATTATAAATAAATAAGTAAAGTTGACATAATGATCGCGGCTACAGTAACCTAAACCTTATGGATGTAGGATATAACAACTAGCCAGCTTCCAAAGCTTCACGGCACCTTCCATGTGTCCAAACTATTAGCTAGCTTAAACTGAGCTGACTAAAATACAGGTTTAAGCACCAAGCCCTTCAGAGTATTCATGACAACTGAGAGAAGGAGGCTAATCCCTAAAAAAATATTGCAAGGAAAAAAACAAAATACAAATGCCCACAATCTAGCACAAAAAATACAACAAAAACATGAGGAGTGGAGGAGGGAGTGTCTACTGAAATAGTGATCATTTGAACATCTTCTGTTATAGTAAGTTTACTTACACAAATGTTCTATGTTCATCATATTGTCCCTGCTACAGTAGCTTAAGCCATATGGGTAGATTATCATAGCTTAGAACAACCAGGAGGTGGAAGGGGAAGGGGCCAGGAGCTTCTGAAGAATGGTCCTAGCAAAGCCTGACTCTAGACCTAGAAAAGGAATCTAGCTTGTAGTAATATAAGTATGTACAGAGGACCACATTACTGATTCTAGAATACTTCTAGAATCCAACCTTTCCAAAAAACTGTAGACGAAGCCAATGTCTATTAAATTGTGTCTATACCCTGCCTGTAATAGTTTTGTTGTGGTAGGAATAACAAAAGGTAATAGCTTGAGACAACCACTGGGAAATAGTCTGTTTTGACACAGGATGTTCCTTTTTCTTACCTTCCCAAGAAATGAAAAACTGACTAGAAGTTCTGAAAGAGTTTGTTCTGTCAAGATAATATCTGAGTTCTCCGTGGACATCCAAGGAATGAAGTATTCTTTCCCCCTAATTTCAACAGCAGGGAAGAGTACAAGGAGATGAATAGTTTGGCTTAAAATAAACTTGGATACCACTTTTGGCTTAAAAGAAGGATTAGTTCTTAAAGAAATCCTGTATTTGTAGAAAATGAGATAAGGCTTACCTACCATAAGATACTCTTCTTGAAGAGGTCAGACCAACCAGTAAAACTGTTTTCCATGTTAATAACCACAAGTTAACCAGATAAGCTTTTTCAAATGCAGCAAGTGTTATTTTCTCTAACACAACATTAGGATTCCAAGGAGAAGCCACTGGTTTTCTTGGAGGTCTCTTATACAATTACCCTTTCAAAAACATTTTGACATGAGAATGCCTTGAAAGAGGGGAATCCATGGGCAGGGGGATTCATCGACAGCACTATCATCGAGTGTTGTCCGATTGAAGGAAAAAGGGAGAAATGAGTTTCGCCGACAGTGGAATTTTCTTTTTACTCCACTGTTAAGTGACCTCAGAGCACGTATATTTAAGATCGGGATATGGGGAGGTGATTTACAACGTGGGGTGTCCCCCACCCCCACCACATATATACTTACATCTCAGGTTCAGCGAAATTTTCACCCTTTTTGTTTTGTAGGACAGAACTCAATGATAGTGCTATAGATGGATTGACATATATCCCATGGGGAGACATGCCGAAATGGATGACAAATGACAGAGGAGTAAGACAGGCCATAAGAAAGCAACTCACACAAATACCATAAAACTAGAGAAACACTATTCACGAATAGGTGCAGGTTATGTTGTTGGCACCAACCAGAAAACCTTTTCCATTTGCTGTACTTCCTCAGTAAACAGGTGCCTAAAAGGTATTATGACCCTATCAACCAGGCAGTCAGAAGTTTGTGCTAATTGCCCAAGGCGTATTCCAAAAGAAGGCTGAATCACTGTTGTTTGACCCAGAAGGGAGTCATCACAGTGATCTTGGGGGATTCCTTCTGAATCTTCTGAAGTACTCAGTATATCAGTGGAAAGGGTGGAAAAGCATAAAAGAACATTCTTGTCCAAGGAAAAGAAAAGTTATCTGCCATCCAGGCCTTCATGCATGGAGTCCTGGAGCAGAATTTTGCCTGCTGATTTATCAAAGAAGAGAAAAAAATGTCTACTTGAAGAACTCCCCATAGATGGATCAAATCTTGGAAGACCCCCTGATGTAGTTTCCTTTAGTGAGAGTCCATCTTCGTCATGCTCATCTTGTCTGACATACAGTTTTGCTCTGACTGAATATAAAATACCTATAGAGTAAGATTGTGCTGTAAAGCTGTAGCCCATGCTAACATGACTAGGCTGCATAGGGGGTAAGACCTGGTACCCCCCCTTGTTGTTTATGTACCACATCACTGTGGTATTGTCTATAACAACTTGAAGTGGTCCTGATTCAGACAGCTGGGTGCCTTGATAAGTGCATGCATTTCTTTTATATTTATATGCTTTTGTCTGTCATTATACTCCCAGATACTTAACACTTTTATCCCCCTTGACACTGCTTAACAAGCAAAGTCTGTTTTGGAACAGGAGGGGAGAAGGGGAGACCTGTATTCAAGTCTCCACCAAGTGATTTCTCTTCTCACAAATGTCAGAACTGGAATCTGAAAAGATAATGGGTGCTGCTGCTAGGACCAAAGAGACATCAGATACCACTGTATTTTTCTCATGTGAAGTCTTGCCAGAGGAATCATTAGAATCATAGAAGCCATGAGACCCAGAATCCTTACATATTCCCTTGCAGTGACTGAAGTCTGAGTGTAAAACCCCTGAAACAGATTTAAATATACATCTATTTTTTCCTGAAGAAAAGCTGTTTGTAGATACCCCAAGAACACAACCCTGTGTGACAGCATCAAAAAGGACCTCTGAATGTTCTCTTGGAATTGAAGTTTGCATAAGAGAGCTCACCAAATTAGAGATTCCTGACTCTCTGAAAAAGACTCTGCAAAGATAAGCAAGTCATTTAAATATGGAAACATGTGGACACTCTGTAGCCTACAATGGGCTATGATAGAAGCTAGACACTTCATGTACACTCTTGGAGCAGTGGATAGCACAAAGGGTAAGGCAGAAAACTGATAACGTGATCCTAACATTTAAAAGTCTAATAGAATATGAATGTGATGATAAGCATCTTTTAAATCTAAGGTTACCAAAAAAAAAAACTTAAATGAGGAAGTAGGGGGAACATATCTGTCTCATATCATCTACTAAGAGGCAATCTCTGCTTGACTAACAAAGCTATGTCTGACCCAGCTCTGTTAGAAATGCTACATCTAAAGAAATCCCAATTCCCTCCACACCACACACTCCAGAGACCTCAACCTCATTACCACAATCAACAGAACATGCTGGAGAGACAGGTTTATAACCTAGAGACTGCCCATGCCCTGGAATAGACTTCCCATACATGTCAAGCAGAGCATGTCACTGGCCCTCTTCAAGAGAAATCTTGATGAGTGGATGGGAAATAGAAAGTTCTCCCCAGGGATCACTCCAGTGGCTCTACTTGATAGAGTAATGGGAACTAACATCCAGCGGCATGATGCCAGGGCACTTCTATGGGTTAGGCTTGTAAAGGCTCCAGGACCATTAGCCTAGCACACACCTGTGAACCTATGAACAGGTCATGAAGTGAAAGCATTTTAAACTTGGGCACTATCGCATACTGATTTAGGAAAGAAAGGTCCAGAACTGGTCTCCTGATATTTTCTTTATTTGGCACCAGAAACATTCTTGAATAAAAACGTTTTCCCAAGTGGGAATGAGGAACTGTTTCTATTACCCCCCTAAGGCAGCATGTGCTGTAGGACAAGAGGGAAGAGAAGGGTTTGGTCTGGTAGCGGTGGAATAATTCCCTGGAAAGGAAGTATTTCTTTCCACTGCCATTTGTAACCCTGCTGAATCAGTTTCAGTTCCCACTTGTCTGAAACAATCTGTTGCAAAAGAGAGAAATGTAGATTCAGACTTTCAGGAATAGATAAGGGATTGCCTGGGTGGAAGGAAGAAAACAAGGTCCCTTAAACAGTCATTTATCCTTATTTGACTGTCCTTTATTTGGTAGGGATCTGCTTTTGGGCGTTAGTGGAGAACACTGGACCATGCATAAATTGCGGTCATGAATGCTGTGCTAGACTCTCTTATGTCAATACAAAGGTCTGTCTTTGATATCCATGCAGCTTGGTTTATTTTTAGTTTTTATTTCACTTAAAAAGTTAACCGAACAACAGGTTTTACATCACTATGCATTGACTCTAATCCTGAGCAATTTACCAAAAAATTAAACAACTTACTTGGGATGGTGAAAAGTATGAAGGGACACAATCAAGGCTGTTTATATAACTAAATGGAACAGCAGGTTTTGTATCAACAAGCATTTTCCTTACAGTAAGAAGTATGATTGGGAGGGACATGGCAAAAATCAGAGACATTAAAAAGTTAATAGAACAACAGTTTTACATTAATATACACTTTCTGAAACAAAATCAACAATAAGTATAAAACTCTAATATCTGACATTATTGGCAGACTGCAAATTTCAATGGTTTACCAGAAAAGCAAACATTTTATGAAGAATGCAGCAAAAGCATGAGGGAAATGCTAGTTGTTCTGCAAAACCGGGCAGTTACAGGTGATGGATCGGTGATTTTTTAACTGTCCAAAATAATGTTTAAAATGTTAGGGTGGTAATAGGGGCAGCTGTCAATCTATGCTACTACCTTAACATTATGAGTACTATGTAAACGTACTATCATGGTTCAGTGTTCTCCTCTATCTCCTGCTTTTGTTTTGAAACCTCTTTGCCATTGTCTTTTAAGTGTCTACTTACCAAAGTTTGCTGTAGAAACACATACATTTTTCCAAACTTAAATTATTTCACCATCCTTTTCAGAAGGGGAAGGATTAGAATTAACAAAATGTTAGCAGCAAATAGATTAAATCTATGGCTGCTGGGTAGATCTAGGATGACTGCATAAAAATTTGAAAGACTGAGGAATTTTGTACATTCTATCTGCTTTCTTATAGTAGGCTGGCTATCAGGAAAATCACAAGCTGTGACAAACACATCCTCCAAACTGACAGTACTGGGGGATGGGAGGAGGTTCTAGGAATTCCAGTTTTAACAGTTCATAGTATTTTCTGGGAGACTGAGAAACTTCAGGGTTCCCCTTCTGAAAATACTGGCACATTCTGGAAATAATCTCAGAGAAAGAAATTCCTTGATAGGGAAATTCATGTAACATGGTCTCCTCTGAATCTGAATCAGAAATCTGAGGGCAGAAATTTGTATCTGGCCCATCACATTTCTCTCCAGATTCAATTTCATGAATATTTTCTGGAAAAGAGCAAACCATTTTTTCTTTTACCAGAAACCACTTGATAAGAAGGGTCAACAGCCTGTACGAGACCCTGAGCCAAACATAATAAACTACTCCTGTCTAGTGAAACTTTAGCGTTCTGTTTCTTTTTTGATATGGGGCATTTGGGATTATTAACAGCTTCCACAGAGATGAGTAAAACATTCTGTCTAAGCAAGTGCTTCCAAGATGGCTGTACACTGATCAACAGCTTAACCTCATCTCTCCTAGTGTGAAAACAAAAACTGAGAAAAAAAGAATGCCATTGAAACTTTATTTTGGGCAAAATTCCATAACTTGCTAGTAAATGCACTACCTGGATGCCAACAAAGAAGAAAATTGGAAAACCTGAAAGAAACTCAACCAGAAAAGGAGAAGAGAAAACACTGTCTGGGAAGGATTCTGCAGCTGTGTAGCAAAAAACAGTTCAAGCTTCTGCTTTGGTTCAAATGAAGTATTCCAGTACTTCAGAGGAAAAAAATAAATCAAATGCACTTGCAGGTAATTAAAATAAATGAAACACTGAAGAATACAGCAACTCATGTAACAAAAGTCTGGAAAATATATTTAACGACTGTTCAGTTGAACTAATAAAAACTGCAAAAATCAGAGGTTAAAATGAAGGAAAAGCTGGTTGGGTGTGAAGCTTCTCAAGAACAGCCACTTCAAAAAATAACAGAGTTAGAAAAAAGAGAGCACAGAGAAAAACTAGGATTTTCTGCTGTACCAGAGAAACTGAAAAGAACAGACTATATTAATTTTATGAAAGCACATAAAAGCAATTGGACTAGTATTCCACAACATAATTTGTTAATTGAATGGGCAAATTAAGTGTATGCTCCAAGCCTCTCCATGAAGAAGCAGTCAAGACCTACATTAGTAAAGATGCAATTATACCAGCAAAAAACGCTGATCCTGACAAAACTGTAGTAGAAGGGCAAACTATAACACCTGGAGACAGCAAAGTGTTTGTAGAAAATGATTATTCACTGTATACCAGGCCTTCTGTGTGGAATCTGCATGTCCTCCCTGTGGTTGGGTGGGCATTCGAAAGACATGCGTAAATGGGCGTGCCTTCGTTGAAGGTTGAACGTCGAGCTGGCACCTCGGCGTTCGTGAAAATCTACTGCCAATCATGCTGTGACGACCCCTAACCGGGAAAAGCCAAAAGACAACAACATACCAGGAAGAAGAGAAGCACATTTATTTAAGCAATCGGGGAATGTCAAGAGGTAGATGTGAGATTCATGTTGCTGCATCCAGCTGCCTTCAGTTTTCCTGGAGGGTAAAATATATTTTTGATGCAGAACAGGCTAAGGAGGAAATAAAAAAGTTTAACAACAAAAAGTGAGCCAGCAAGCAGAAGGGAACTCTACTTCTCATTTTTCTGACAGTAAATTTAATAGACAGAGTTTATTATTGAGCCCTTTTCCAATGTTGAGAAAGAGAAAAAAGCAAAGTAGTTGACAAAAAGAAGCAGGAGTACCTTGTACATGAACCAGTTTGGTGTTGGGACATGGAAATGGATAGGAAGAATACCAGCAACCCTGAAATTAGTGAATAAATCAAACACTATAAGCATTGTTCACATTTGTGCAATACGTCTATGCAAGAAAAAGTGGCTGAAAATAATTGGAATTTTGTTAACTTTGTTAAACTTGTGGGAAGACTACAAAGCATATACCCGACTTTGTCTTTAATGTATAGAAGGACATTAAAGGAGGAAAAAGGTTACTGTAAGAAAAACAATTTTTGCTCTTGTTAGTATTTGTTTAAAATAGTTCATGATATAAACTGCATATTATATATAGTAAATCAGTTTTGTGTAGTACATAGTCAGAGATATTTTAAATGTGGGCAGTGACTGTTATATATGAAGAATATTAAAGTAAACAAGTACTTTTTAGTTGTATGAAATATAGGCTTTACAGTATAACAAGTGAAGAGACAAAAGGAAGTTTAATGTTAATATGCTGTGATCTTAGGCTGCTGGGGTGGAGTGTAAGAGTACACTAATTATATGTAGAATTAAGACATTTTCTATTATTTTTAAAAGAATGAATGTCTAGATTAATTCCTTTGACTTAAGCTATACACAAGCATTTTTATAAGCAAATAGGCTTTAAAAATAAGACAATGTGAAGAAAGCTATGAAAAATACTAAGTTTCTTAAATCTGCAAAGATATTAGCTTGTGTTTTTCCATCAGCAAATGTTCAATGAGAGTAAAGAAGTCTGCAGCTGAAGGCAGTTGTACTTTCTGTTCTACATAAAATTTACAAAGATTCATTGCTGAGTACTTTTCCATTGAGACTAGCTATATGCAGGTGCAAACATTTAATCTTCAGAGTTCTAAGCATTCTTTGCTGAGGGAAATTAAAAGATTATGTCTTACCATAATTTGGCATCTGTGTTGTCTATATTCCTTCCTCCTCACCATAGGGTCTCAGACCCAACCTTCAGATCTGGCTCAGCCAAATTCTTCAGACTTGGATCTGACTCTCGAGCTCTTGCCTCTCACCCATAATGCATTACATCCACCCAAGTACCTCAGATCGAGTTTGCTGATTCCATACATTCAACATCCAGACAGCAAAGAAACTGCAGATGTGGCTCAGACATGGGACCTATGCATCCCATCATGTTCCAAGATCCTCAAGAAGAATGGGGGGTGGCTGGGTGAGAAAGTGAGGAGGAATGAAGATAGACAATAAAGATGCCAAGTTATGGTAAGGCATAACCTTTTGATCTGATGTTGTCTTCTTCATCCTCCTCACGACAGGGTCAGAGTCCTCAGATGCATAATTCCTGGGTGGCCCTCATGGAAGGATATCCCAGAGCACCATCATGCCAAAGGAAGACCTGCTCCTAAAAATTATACCCACCTTATACTCCACCACAAAGGTTTGACTGTTAGACCATGTTGCTGCTGCAGAGAAGGCAGAAGAAGTAGTCATAACTCTGGTGGAATATGCCCTAGGAGGCTGAGGTAATTCTAGGCTGTTTTGTGAGTAAATGAAAGAAATACAGCCGGTTATCCATTTTGCTAAAGTAATCTTGGGCATCGCTTGGCCTACTTTGAGAAGGCTACAAACAGTTGTTTGGATTTCCTATGTTGTTTGATTCTGTGCAGACAGAAACAGAGTTGTATATGAATGTCTAAAATGTGTAGAACATACTCCTCTTTATTATGGAACTTTGGAAAGAACACTGGTAAGTGGACGGACTGACTGATATTGCTTTCTGTGGCTACTTTAGGCATAAAGGAGGGATTGGTACATAAAGAAACTCTGTTTTTATGAAACCTTATTTAAGGAGGTTTGGAGGATAAGGCTTGTGGTTCGGAAACTCTCTTAGCTGAAGTTATAGCCACCAAAAAGATTGTCTTGCATGACAAAAACTTCATGTCACAACTTGCAGCTGGTTCGAAGGGTACCTGAGTCAAAGCTTGCAACACGATAGTGAGATCCCAAGGAGGGGGAGGGGTCCTTGATGGGAGGCCTCAACAAGTAAATACATTTCATAAAGGATTTGCATAATCAAAAGGTGAACAGGGAACAAGACTGCCTTGCAATGTGAGAAACAGAAAGAGCAGCCAATTGAAGCTTGATGTAGAGAAGCTAGCTCCTTCTTCAAATAAAGTACTAAGAACAAGCAGAACATCTGAAACTGGTGCTGAAAAAGAGTCAATATTTTTATTTGTAGTCAAAATGACAAACCTTTTCCACTTACTGCTGTAGACTTTCTTAGTGGAAGTCTTTTGTGAGGCTGAAAGTATTTTTATGGACTGGGGAAGTAAGCCTGGACTGTTTGGAAGTGGAGAAACCAACCTGTCAACCTGACGACGCAAAGGTTCAGATGCTGCATCCCTGACGGGTGAGACAGGAGGTCCTGCCTTGGCTCAGTATCCAAGGACGATATTTCAGATGAGACCAGTGGAAGGGGAACCAAACCTGTCAAGGCCAGAAGGGGACAATGAGGATGACTGAGCTCTTCAGCCTGCTTGCCTTTCGAAGAAACTTCGGGATCAGCAGGAGAGAAGGGTAAGCATAGAGGAGACCCAGGGGCCAATTGTGGACCAGTGCATCCCTCAGGGACTCCCCCAGAGGAGGGATCAGAGCAAAGAACTTGTTGCATTGGTTGTTGAGGGAACAGGCAAAGAAGTCTCAGCAAGACTGACCTCAGAGATTGAAGACCATGCTCGCCACAGACTGACTGAGGGGGTCACTCATGTGGAACCAGGATTGATTTGCTGAGTCTGTCTGCCACGTCACTGGTTTTCCCTGGGATGTGCATTGCAACTAGAAGGCAGTCTAAAGATATCGCCCATTTCCACACCCTAATGGCCTCCCTGCAATAGGGGTATGAATGGGTTCCTCCTTGCTTGTTCTTGTACCAGACAACAGACATGTTGTCAGTGTGAACTGCAATAGTGCCCAAGGGGAGAGTGTCTTGAAAGGCTTGCAATGTTAGGAGAACTGCTCTCATCTCTATGACATTGATATGCAACCTGGCTTTAGTAGGGGACTAAGTGCCTTGGACTATCCTCCCACTGTAATGCTCACTCACCCAAACTGGGAGGCATCTGTGGTCACTGTGGTTACTGGGGGGAGTCAAAAATGGTTTACCTAGAAGGGGATTGTTTAATTGAAGCCACCACCTGATGTGCCATCTGCAAATTGGAGTCAAGTTGATGGGACTGGATAGAGGCTGATAGAGAATGGACCACTGTATTGCCAATGACCACTGAAGAATCCTCATGAAGAAACTTGCTAGAGGAACTAACAGAATTGCTGCTGACACGGACCCTATGATTTGTAAGACTAGCCTTGCAGGAGGGGACTGTTGAGATAACAACTCTCGGACTTGATTCCTCAGTGTTATCACACGGTGCAGAGACAGGGAAGCTATTAGATCTCTCATGTTCAGTTGCGCTCCTATGAATTGCAGGTTCAGCACAGGAGTCAGGTTGGACTTGTTTAGATTTATAGTGATGCCCAGTGAGTGTGAAAGTTGGTGTAAGTAACCTCTGGCTTGGATTAGCTCATGCCTAGTGGGGCTGGTAAGGAACCACCTGGCTAGGTATGAATACACCTGGAAATCCTTTGAGTCTCATGTGAGCTGTACCACTGCTATGCATTTGGTGAATATCTGGGGGGCTGTGGTGAGCCCAAAGGTCAGTGTCCTGAACTGGAAATGACTGGCTCTCAACCGAAACTACAGGTATATCCTGGAGTGCCTGTCTATTTTGATGTGATAGTACGCATCCTTGAGATCTACTGAGCGCATCCAGTCATCCTTGTGTAACAATGGTAGAATGGACTGAACCGTAACCATTCGGAACATTGACTTCTTTACATAACCATTTAACTTGCTTAGATCCAGAATGGGTCTTAGGTCCCCTGTCTTTTTGGCACCAAAAAGAAGTGAGAGTAAGTTCTGAATCTTCTTTTTATGGCTGGAACCTCTGGGATGACTTTTTTTCAGCAGTTGTTGAAATGCCTGTGCTGCCTGCTCCCTCTGACTGGGTGGCACATTGGGGAGGTTCTTGGAGTTTGGAGGGGGAAGAGAAAAGGGAATATAGTAGCCTCTGGATATTATGCTTAGCACCCAGGGGTTTTGAGTCAAATGTGTCCAGGCTTCTAAGTGCAAAGCGAGTTGACCACCGACTATCTCCAGAGATGGACAGTTGGGCAGCACTTCAGGAGCACTCATAGGGCTTGTCGGAAAAGATTTCTCTAAATACCTGGTTTTGTGGTTCCCCTCTGCCTGTAGGGTGGTGCCTACCATTAAACCCTCCTCCTCTGCCTCTAGAGGAGGGTTCCCTAAGCGGGTCCTGGAAAGGCCCTTGGGACTTCGAAACCACATTTTCTTGCGTGTTGGTCTCTGGAGAAGGACCTCTGGGGCATAGAAAATTTGATTCTTAAAGCAGACAGGGTCTTCCCATCCTTTTTGCTGCAGGTGAGAGTATCTCTAACCAACAGCCCAAACAGCGAAGAGTCATCATAGGGGGCATTCACAAAGGACACCTTTAAGGGCTCCGCAAAATCACATACCCTCATCCAGGCATGCCTCCTTATGGAAAGACCTGAACCAGCAGCTCATGAGGTACCTTCTGTTGTATCACAGATTAACCTCATCAAGGAGTTGGTGATGGAAGATAGAGTGGTCAGCTTGGGAGAAACTTTCTTAAATTCCTCCACAGACATGGATTTAGACAGAGAGGCTGAAAGCTCCTTGATCAGATCTCTCTGCAGCCAAGTAAAGTGACCAAGGTAATTTAACAACCTCAACGCAAAGGTTTCTGAAGCATAAACGTACTTTCCAATCCTGTCCAATGCTCTAGACTCCTTGTTAGGTGGATGGACATTGGCAGTGTGGAGGAATAAAAAATAATAAGAAAGTTACAAAACCATGTCAAAAGAAAGAGTATGTAGTCAGTGTGCAGGGCTAAACTTTTAACAATGTCAGCAGATTCTTTTAAGCAGTAAACAGTACATATTATGGTCTGCACATGTTTATGTATTTTGCTGAAACTGCTAAAAAGCTGGAACATGTGAATGGATAAAAACGTATCAGCTAGGCTGCTTAAGACTGCATTCCTGAAGCCTGTCATTAGAATATTTCATTGTGTTGTAGCATTACTAATGTTGAGTTGGGAAAAGGATGTTTCAACTAACCTATTTTTAAGACATTGATGTATTTCATTTTATGTATTTAGCATTGTTCTAATAAATAACTACATTTACAAATCTTGGCAGTAAACAACTTTTTTATTAGATACTGGCAGTGGTCTGATAGATAAAACTTGTTATTTTCACTTGTATTTTCTTATAAAAATACCTGGATATGTTTTTCGAGGAGACATTGCTGACTCTGGTTCTGTATCTCACATGTGTGATTTCTAATAAATGTTAAAACTCTATCAAGACTGTTTCCTTATTTAATTAATTTTTGAAATTTCCTTAACAGTGTGGTGCCATGACTTAACTTGATTATTCTGTGTAAATCAGGGGTTGGTACTGTGGATAAACCCTCTGGGCCCTGTGACAGTTTTCTGTCTACTGGTTGCTCTGCATTATTAATTCATGAAACAGCACCAATGTTTGTCTTGACAGACTTTATGTGGTATAAACTAATCTAATATTTGTTTCCCTACAGAATAAGCTTATGAAAAGTAGGATTTTTTTTATTATTTTCATCTCCGTCTTTATATTAACTAACAGAATGAGCATGGGAAAAATTTATTTTTGAGAAAATATATATCATTGAGCTTGACAGTGGGTTTTTGCAAATAAGAAATTTGCACCTGTAGTGTGTGAATGGAGATGTCAGCAGATTCCTTGCAAAAATTCACTTTGCAAGAGGCAGTTTTAGACGTACAAGAGTAGGTTTTGCAAAACAAAGAATTCTGAAAATTGGTGTAAATGACTAGAAGGGGGCGGCAGCGGTGGTGCAGCGCTTAGCATTGCTACCTCACAGCAAGAGGTTCTCTGGTTCGATCCTCGGCTGGGGTGCCTTCTGTGTTGAGTCTGCATGTCCTCCATGTGGTCATGTGGGTTTCCTCCGGGTGCTCCGGTTTCCTCCTACATCCCAAGGGCATGCTGTAGGTGGATTGGACACTCTAAATTGGTCCTAGGCATGAGTGCGTGCATGTGTCTGCCTTCTGTGGAAGGTTGGGCGCCGGCTGGCAACTCGACACCGTAAAACTCCACTGCCAATCATGAGCGGACAGATGATCCGCTGTGGCGACCCCTAACTGGAAAAAGCCGAAAGAAGAAGAAGGTGTAAATGACTAGAAGCATGAGAGTGGGACTCTTTACAAATAAAATACAAAAAGGTATTGTGTGAAAGTAAATAACATCTAATTCTTTCTAAAATCTACTTAATTTCTCTAAAAAATGGGAGCAAAATCTAGTACTATAAATAACAAAACAGGGCACTCCAGCAAAATATATGTTCCATCATTGCAACAGGAAGAGTTGTAAATATATAAAAAAAGGTAAAACAAATTAAAAAAAAGTTGGTAAGTTAGTTTTTCCCCTTATGGAAAGCTTTGATAAATGCATTTTAGCTAATCTGCAAAAGAGATTAAAAGAAGAAGGTAATAAAGTACCTGCAAACTGCTGTTCAGCTTTTTAATGCATGTCAAGTTAAAAGAAAAAATTATATATATATATATATATATATAGAGAGAGAGAGAGAGAGTTAGATATATATGTGTGTATATTAGTAATAGTACAAAGTTTAAAACACAGTACAGCAAACTAAAACACAGCTAATTACAGTATGCCCATGGTCAACAGTGAATTTTCAGACTATCTTACATTCCCTTCCTTCAATAAAAACAAATCCTGCAAAACATGACAGAATACTTAGAGGCCAGGTTCAGTTATAAACTTCACCAGAGGATAAATAGCCATCTGTCTGCAATACCTTTTGGCAAACCCTGCCTGTAAAAAGAGTAAATAAGATAGCCTTGAAAAAATATTTCAACTAAAAAGACTTTCGGCTCTTCCAGGTTAGGGGTCGCCACAGCGGAACTCCGGTCCACTCATGACTGGCAGTGGATTTTTATGGTGCCAAGTTGCCAGCCCGACACCCAACCTTCAACGAAGGCACACACATTCACACTCGCACCTACCTGCATGTCTTTAACGTCACTCGACCGCGGGGAGGACATGCAGACTCCACACAGAAGGCGCTCCAGCCAAGAATCGAACGGGAGAACCTCTTGCTGTGAGGCGACAACGCTAACCGCTGCACCACCGTGGCTTTCTGAAAAAACATTTCAACTATTTCCTTTAAAAAAAAAAAAAAAAAAGATCCTTTTGTTGATATTAAGGTAAATGATAGTAAAGTCCCAAGTTTGTTTGATACAGGTGCCACTAGATCCATGCTATGAAACTGTCAAAAGTCCTTTAAAAAAAAAATATATATATATATATATATATTTATATATATATATATATATATGTATATCCCTATACAGATAGGGTCCTTAATTAAAGGCACGTTTTCATTGTCGATACTTCTGCACCTATAAATCTTTAAGGCAGAAATTTGTTTTGCAAACTACCAGTCAGGAGGAGAAGGTAACCTCACACAACACAATTCCAGTATCACATAGTCCCACCACATCAGCAAACTAAACACATAAATACACAAAAACATACTCTGAGGCTCTAAATAAAAATCTACCTAAGCAACAGATACCTCCAAAGCAGACATCCAAGCAAACGCTACCTCAAAACAAAACACACACAACACATAACCCACAACGTCAGTGTGCCAAGCAGCCACAGCCCTTAAGGCTGAATAACACACCTGATACTCTTGTTATAGGTGACTCTATTGTCAGACACACTGACGTCCCGCTCACCAGGCTGAATAAAGAGAAGGTCACGGTGAGCTGCCTGTCAGATGCTAGGATCCGACACATAATGCAAGCACTCAGGTCACTCCAAAGCAAATACAAATATGACTCAGTCATTGTACATGCTGGTGTGAATGACCTGAGACGTACCTCCCTGGACTACATGAAAAGAGACATAGAGGAGCTCTCTGATCATGTAGCCTAGGCTGGTATGACCCTGACCTTGAGCAGTATCTTACCCTCACCTAGAATGATGCCGCAGTACAAAGACAAAATGATCGATTTTAACAATTGGCTAAAATTTTGGTGTCATTCAAAGGGGATCCAGTGTCTGTCAGCCTGGGATGACATGCTCGACAAGCCACGTTGCTTCACTAGGGACGGCTTGCACCTGTCACCACTGGGCTTTCGGATATTGGCAAAGGCTCTTGTCACCCCCATAGTGCCTTTTTTAGGCAAGGCTCAAAAGTCAAACCCACGCCCATAGACAGCACAAGGAACAAGAAACTAAGGGTAATGCTGCAAAACGCCAGAAGTCTTAACCTCAAGATGCACGCAGTCGAAGCTCTCCTCAGTATGGAGAACATCGATATCTGTGCAGTGACAGAAACCTGGTTCAAGGCTCCAGAGAGCACCCCAGCACTACCAGGCTATACCTCATATCATGCTTTTCGGCCCCAAAACCTGGACCGAACCACAAAAGGAGGGGGAGTTTCCATATTTATCAAGGATATCCACACCTCCAGGTTAGTGGCATTGCACGAAGTATCGGAGACCATCCATGTGCAACTAACAGTGGACAAGACTGCTTTTCAGTTTATAGCATCCTACAGACCACCCTCTCAAAGTCAGTAATCCCATTCAGCTTTCCTGAAAACATTGGAGAACATGAAGATCTCTCCGAACACCATTATATTGGGCGACTTCAACTACCCAAACATTGACTGGGAGCACTACTCAAGCCCCAGCACCTTAGACCAAAGATTCCTGGAAATTATAAACTCAAATGCTACGGAACAACTAGTCACCACTCCCACAAGAGGGGACAACACACTAGACCTGATCATTACCAACATGGGGACTCTATGCTCCACACCAGAAGTATATCCCTCATTGGTAAGATCAGACCATAAATTAATTTCACTGGATGTCCACATCCCAACCCCACCCCCAGCCCAGAAAACCACAGTGAAAAACTTCTCAAAAGCAAACTTCTCACTTCTCAAAACCGAAGTGGAATCCTTCAAGGCCCCAGGGCCAGTGGAAACTACAGCCCAAACTGCAGAATCCTATATAAATGCATTCTACGGACATCTCCAGGAATGCATGGATCATGCTATCCCAAACAAAACCAAGACCCAATCATCCAAAGGCAGGTGTCCAGTCTGGTGGACCCCTGCCATAAATAAACTGTACAACAGAAGGAGGAAGCTACTATATGATAGAGCAAAATCCCTAATAGGGAAGGCATTTCTGATCAGTACTAGCAAAAAATTACGATCCCTCATAAAATCCTCCAAGGCCAGCTTCGAGAGAAAAATTGCACAGGACACCAAAGACAATCATAAGGCTTTTTTCAGTTATGTTAGAAACCTGGGATGCAACTCCCAGACTTGTTCTGAGTTGATTCTAAACAACAAAAAATACACTGAACCCACAGACATCGCCAACATCCTGGCAGACAGGTTCAGTGCAAACTTCTTCCCCCCTTCCCCCCAAAAGAGCAAGTATCAATCCCGGCAGAGGGCTGCCTCCCATACATCTCAGATGCTCAGGTGAAGGCTGCCCTCTCCAAAGCAAAAAACACTGCTTCCATGGGACCAGATGGCGTCCCAGGTTGCGTCCTACATGAACTACAAGAGGAACTAATCCCTCAAATAAAACAGCTATACAATCTCAGCCTCACTACAGGATATGTGCCCACAGAATGGCGTACAGCAACAGTGGTCCCACTCCACAAAGGTGGAGCCTCTACGGACCCTGGAAACTATCGCCCCATAAGCCCGACTAGCTTAGTCTGCGAGGCTATGGAGAGGATCATCATGGAGCTCATAAACAAAGCCATTGGGGACCTACAGACACTAGATCCTACCCAGTTCGGCTTTGTCAAGGGCAGATCCTGCCTTTTGAACCTGGTTGACTTCTTTGAAACAGTCACCAAAGCCATAGATGAAGGGAAGGTAGTCCACACAGCCTATCTGGACCTTGCAAAGGCATTTAACACAATACAAAATTCAGCAATAGGTGTTACTGCAACTGCTTGAATAAAACAACGAAATATACACCAAGATCTTTATTAAATAAAGCTTTCGGGTCTAAACCCTTCATCAGTATAACTTAACATAAAAAATCACCATTTAAATAGGAGAACATAAAGTCACATGCTTCAACCCAACTCACCTAACAATAAAAATTTAAAGCTACAATGAATCAATAAATATATGCAAATTAGCACATAAAAAATCACATCTATAAAGCATATATATTTTTTTATAAATAAACAATTTTATACTGTTTCATATTAAATCACATGCACCATACTTAAAAATTAATAATTAATAATTAAAACTTAAACTTATAAAACTTCTCTCTAACTGAATTATTTAGGCCTGGGGCTACATCAGCTTGAAGTCTAATAATCCATTCTAGTTCTTTCAATTCCAATAAATTATTAATGTCACCCTTCCTCAGACATACCTCTACCTTACAAAGGACCCTAAATCTAAACGTATGTCCCACACCTTCATCCAATATATGCTTAATTAAGGCATTGGTGGGCAACTTCCTCCTGATTTCAGACCTGTGTTCCACCATTCTCTCCCTCAATTTTCTTATAGTTTTGCCTACATAGAATGAGGTGCAACACACACAAGTAGCCAAATATACTACTCTCTCCTCATTACAAGCAGTAATTGTTCTCATGGTAAATGTCTCATTTGTTATAGGATGTGTAAACGTAGCATCACCTGTATAAATGTCATTGCAACAAGTACAATTATAGCATTTCACTGTTTTAGCCACCCTTCTATCATCTCCATTTTTATTCTGAAAATCCTTGTAGCACAATTTCTGTTTCAAAGCTTCAGAGCTCCTATAGGCGAACCTAGGTTTATCACCTACTATAGACCTAATCTCAGGCATAGCCATTAAAATTGCCCAGTTCTTCTCAATTATGCTACAAACACTATGAGAATTTAGGTTATAAGTTGTCAAGTACCTAACAGCAATATTATTACCCAACATCACCTGTCTAGTAGCACTATTCTCACTACAGCCTCGTAATATAGGTTTATACCTGGACTCTCTTTCAATAATTACATCTTTAATTACTTTATTTATAAATTCCTTCAAATAACCACTCCTATAACTAATGAGACATTTACCATGAGAAAAATTACTGCTTGTAATGAGGAGAGAGTAGTATATTTGGCTACTTGTGTGTGTTGCACCTTATTCTATATAGGCAAAACTATAAGAAAATTGAGGGAGAGAATGGTGGAACACAGGTCTGAAATCAGGAGGAAGTTGCCCACCAATGCCTTAAGTAAGCATATACTGGATGAAGGTGTGGGACATACTTTTAGATTTAGGGTCCTTTGTAAGGTAGAGGTAGGTCTGAGGAAGGGTGACATTAATAATTTATTGGAATTGAAAGAACTAGAATGGATTATAAGACTTCAAGCTGATGTAGCCCCAGGCCTAAATAATTCAGTTAGTCTAAAGCCCGTTCTGGCTAAAAGACAGAGAGAAGTTTTATAAGTTTAAGTTTTTTTTTTTCCATAATAAATTTTTATTGAAATATATTTTCCAAAAACATTACAAAAATACAATAAACATCACACATATAATACACTATAACTACTACAAACCATTTATACAATATCTACATGAAATGCTTCCTATATTTAATATATTCCTAAAATCAGTATCATGCCAATATAATACTGAAGACCTTTTCGGGTTATTAATATTTTTGTTAGTTTGTTTCAGAAGTAATTTATGTGCTAGTATATGTTTTATAGCCACAAGCTTAAAATTATTCCATGATGTCTTATGTGGTTCTAGCCAATTTGTGGCTATATAGAGTTTCATCAGCAAAAAAATATTCATACAAATAATAGTTTGCGATCTGGAAAGCTCTCTTGGAGGAATGTGTAGAATCATAAATTCCCATGACAGTGTAGAACTTTGATAACCCATTTTTGCAGTTGTACTTTAAGAGAGTTCCAAAGTTTATATACGCATTTACAACTCCAGAACATATGAAGAAGATCCGCTGTTTGATCTGCACAGTATGGACAAATTGGAGAATTCCTAGGGTTAAATTTATGTAATCTAAGATGTGTGTAATATGCATTGTTCCAAATCATCAATTGTGTGTACATCAGTTTTTGAAAAGAAACTGATTTCCTAGTTATATCAATTGCTTTTAATATCTGATTGTCTGTTACTGTTACTTTGTTTACCCAATACTCTGAAAGCAAAATTTTGTCCTGAAATTTCAAATCCTTCATTAATTTGTATGCAGTTGCTATAAATTTAGTGTCTTGTTTGATAGCTTGCCACAATTCAGAGCACTTATCCACAAATCCGGCTGCAGGTTTAAAGTTCCTAAAATAGCTCAAGGCAAGTTCTTTAACTTGTCTCATTATAACAATGTAACTTCTAGGTAGATTCATTTCCTGTCTAATTTGTAAAGCCGATAGGTCAAGTTTATTAAAATCAAATAGAGTAAGATTAACTATTAATGGAAATTTGCTGAGATCGATCAGCTGATTATTTAGTTTAAAATTAGGATTCCTGTGGAAAGGTTGAAGAACCATCATATATTGCAATAAATCTATGGACTGAAATAAAGTTTGCAAAGATGAGACACAGGTTATTATGTGGTCCATGACCCCATATTTTATCAGACTAATTTTGTCCATAAAGGGTAATGCTTTAGGATTTATTTTCCTATCCAAAATATGCTTATGATTCAAGACCACCCAAGTTGGTATCCATTTTGTATTCGTTACATCATAATTAGCAATTCTTAAAATTCGATTAGCGTTTACAATCAAATAATATGCTTCAAAGTTTGGTAGCTCAAGTCCCCCTCTTGTTTTAGGGGTCATTAATTTCTCATAAGATATTCTAGTTCTTTTTGGGTTCCAGATAAATTTAGCTAGATCTTTATGCATTTGTTTAAAAACTGTTTTTGAAATTGATAATTGGGCAGACCTAAATATGTATAACATTCTTGGTAGTATATTCATTTTCACTATTGATACTTTTGCTAATACCGGTAGTTTTAAATTCTTCCATCTGTCACAATCAGCTATTATGTGTTCCCATACTCGTTTAACATTATTCTTATAAAAGTCATTATCCGTAGAGAAGTTGATACCCAAATATTTAATATTTTCTTTACATGTTAACTTCCCCATCAGGGCCATTAATGAAAAAGGTTTTGGGGTTCTTAACGGGAAAATATTCGTTTTCTGTAAGTTAATTTTATAATTAGAAACTACCGAAAATTCGTTTATGAGCTTTAATATCTTTTCACTGTCCGAAATTGGGGTTGTACAATAAATAATAAGATAATCGGCGAATGCTGACATTAATATTTTATTCCTATAAATTATTGGTGCATTATGATACAAATTTTGCTTGATATATAAAAATAGGGGATCTAGATATAGGTTAAACAATAAGGGGGACATGGGACAACCCTGACGAGTACCATTTTTAATGTCCTATTGATGTATAGTGTAGTGTATGGATTACTATATAATATTTGTAGTATCTGAATGAATTCTTGGGGCAAGTTAAAATAGGGTAACACATCAAACAAAAAATTTATGTCTACTCTATCAAATGCTTTCTGGGCATCTATTGTAAGAGCATAGATATTAAAGTTGTTTTGTTTAGCATATGTCATCATATTATGCAGTGTAAGTGTGTTATCGCTAGTTTGTCTAGTTGCCATAAATCCAGCTTGTTCCTTAGAAATTAGATATATCAAAACCTTCTTTAGTCTCGATGCTATAATTGATGTTAAAATTTTCATATCCACATTCATTAGTGCTATTGGTCTGTAATTATCTGGGTTAAGGGGATCTGAATTGGTTTTATGTATGAAAATTGTTTTTGACGCATTGAGGTGGGGGTCACTAATTTTATTTTTAGTTATATAATTAAATACATGAGACAATTCTTGTCCCAAACTATCCAGCAAACTCTTTGTTAAATTCAGCTGTAATACCATCAGGCCCTGGCGACTTATGTGCTTTCATATGTTGAATTGTATATACTATTTCTTCTTTAGAAATAGGTTTAATCAGGTCACTTTGCAGGCTCTCTTCTAATTCTTAATTTTTTGCAGAAAACTTTTATTCTGGTTATGTAGAGACCTATCAGTTTGCCCCTCATACACCTTAGTATAGATTTTCCCAAAAACATCAACAATATCCTCAGTTTTAGAATATATTGTGTCGTTATACTGTATTTCCGAAATATATCCAGTTGTTTTTGATTGATTTATAATCCTTGCCAGTGCTTTTGATGGTATTTGAACATTATTAGCATATTTCACTAAACACCTATGTTCTTGAAGTGTTAATTTATTATGAAGCAAAAAGAGATCCCTTTGAAGCTTCAACATTTCCTCCTCAGTTTGAGCGTTAAAATTCTGAATCAGCTCATTATCAAGTTGTTTTATTCTTATTTCTAGTTTTTGAATATCACTATTATGAATTTTCTTATAATATGAGGCTTTTTGTATAAGAAATCCTCTAATTTGAGCTTTAGCTGTCGCCCATTCAGTGTCAGGAGTATGTTTTTGGAGCTTCAAGCTATCTGTAAATTCTTTCAAATATTTTATAATTCAGTCTGCCATCTCTTTTTTACTTAAACGATTTGGGTTGAGTGACCAATTATAACCCCTATGCCTTCTTGTGTCTTTTAAATCTTTAGAAAATTTTAACAAAATTTTTGAGTGATCTGATAGATGACGAGTATGTATAACCACCACTGATTCTAAATTCGTTAGTGCTTTAGATATCAAAAAGTAATCTATTCTAGCCCACATTTTGTGGCATGGTGAATAGAAGGTGTATTTATTTGCATTATTAATATCTTGTGAATAAGAAAAGGGGTCATATAATTGAAAATCTTCCTTAAAATCATTTAATGCTATCCCGGCCTGCTTATTAAATGCTCTTTGTGGACAAGACCTATCCAACTTTGGATTTTGATAGGTATTCCAGTCCCCGCCCACAACAAAATAATAACCATCATATTGTGTTAATATTGGATATAATGATGCTATGAAACTGTGTTGATCATTACATGGGGCATATATATTCAAAAGTAGGATAGGTTTATCAAATGCATTATCCGATAAAATCACATAACACCATCGCCCATTTGGATCCACTTTGGAGCCTAAAATCCTATCTTTGTATTGGGTTTTGATAATTATAGCCACTCCCGCACTGTTTGTCTTACCTTCTGATATCACTAGCTCTCTAATCCAGTTCTTTTTTCTAATATCATTCCATTGTTCATTCATCAAAAGTGTTTCCTGTAGAAATACAAACAGTGCTTTGTCCTGTAATAATATGTGTAGCAACAGCTTTCTCTTCTTCAAGTTCTGGAGCCGTTTAACATTCCATGAGTTCAACTCCCACATTCACAGGTCTTGGTATCAAATAACAATATAAGAGGGGAATTATCAAATTGACATGTATTGACTGTACACTATATCTAATCTGGAAGCATTTCCTACATCCCGTCCCTAACCAGTGCTTACCCACTTTACCCCTGGACCAGGATTTATATAGGTCTTGTATAAGAGAAAATATAAATAAGGTTAAACACACCAACACATTGAAAAACTTCAGGTAATAACATTTAAAACATTTCCTAAACTTACAACCTATATATTCTAGCATATCTACATCAAAGTCTAAACTACACATTCCCTACCAAACACCGCTACTTAACTACAGCTTTGGTTTAACTATTAGTTAAACAAATCTCATTTCTAAGGTTATTACTGTGTAAAGGAAAGTTTTAGTAGATTGGGTACTTATTTTATCCTACCTTAAGTATCTGTTTTGTTGCAATCATTATGTACATAAACTTTTACAGATGAGAGGAGAGAGAGAGAGAGAAAAAAAATGCATCCTACATTTTAAATCTGTACCCTACACAGTGCCTGCCACTCACTGCATATAGTAAAAAAAACGATTTTGGTTCACACCTATAAAAGAAGAAAAAAATAGTAAAAGTACATGTTATTATGTGCTTTAAGTACATATTGTAATGTTATTTCGTTATAAAAAGAACATTAACATATTATTTTCAGTTCTCTTTGTCTTCTCAAGCCAGGAAACCATCAGAAATACTCACGACAGGGGACCTCTTTCACAGCAGGACCACAGGAAGTGTTACATCCAAATTGGCACTCTCAGTTGAAATCCAGGCATTTCCTGTTTACCACACAATGGAAATAGACCTTGGAGGTCATAAAAGTCTGGAAACCAGACAGCAGACCCTCAGATTAGCATAAACAAACAGTTTTATTGCTTTTTCAGAGGCCTGAACAGTTTAGTGAAGAAACAAAGGATTAGAAAAGCCTTGAGGTAAAATACATGCTGGATCTGACTACAGGAACATGCCAGTCTCAATGGAAGTTCTTTTCAGCCCTCTGATGCAAGTAGAACTTTAAAAACTTTCAGAAACACTTATTTTGCCTGATTTTTATTGGAAACAGAATATTTAGTGCCATCCACCATAAATGTAAGCATATTGGGGTATTTCATCTGGAATTTAATTTGTTTATCAATCAGAAATTTACAGTAAGCAGATAAAGACTGTCTAGCCTGCCTTACTTGTAATGGTAAATCTTGAGCCAGAAATATTTTTACATTTTTCCACATAACATAGCCACCATTTTTTTTGCAGTAAACAGTATTTTGCTAACATCTTGAAAGTTCAATATCTTAACATATACAGGTCTAGGCATAGTAGAAGCTTGTACCTCTCTCAGGGCTCTGTGTGCCCTTTCTATTACAATCTGTTTCACCCCATCAGCATCATTTAACAGGATTTCAAATATTTGTGTTATGGCTGGTATTAGCTCTGCATACTGGATGTTTTCAGGGATTCCTCTTATAATAATATTATTTCTTCTAGACCTTGCTTCTAAATCAATAAGTTTATTTTGCATGGCTTGTACATCCACATCACATACCTTTGATTTTTTCTGCAGCATGTCAATTTTGTCCTCTATTTCAGAAATTCTGGTCTCAGTTTTGTCCATTCTCTGAAGCAATTGATTGCATAAAACTCCAAATGTTTGTATTTGTGAGGTCAAGTCCTTTAGAGCTTCCTGTATAGGTAGTAAAGCGTGTTTGATATCCTCCATGTTTAGTGGCTGATCAGTCCTGGATCTAGTTTCTGGTTTCTGTTGTTCCTGCTGTCTAGTAATCCTTTGTTTTTTCGCAGTTCCATCCTTTACTGGCGACTGTAGTTCTGACAACTTTGTCTTAGTAGTAGTTGTTTCCATGGTTCTTCCTTGTTGCAAGATTTTTCTTTCCCCAAGCAGAAAGGCAGAATAAAGAAAGCACACGGTCCTTTGTTTGTTTCTCTCTTCAGAGCAAAGTAATCACTTGTAATCCTGATGGATAAATACTTTCCCCCCCACTTTTTTAACTGATTTTAGATTAGATAAGTATAAATGCAACTTTTTATCGTCAATTTGATGTTTAAACCTCCTGATACCCACTCAGATCAGAGATTTTCCTCGGGTTAATTGAAGAGCTGCAGTTTAGCAGTGTTTACAGCATGGCAGCCATCTTTGAAAATCATAAGTTTAAGTTTTAATTATTAATTATTAATTTTTAAGTATGGTGCATGTGATTTCATATGAAACAGTATAAAATTGTTTATTTATAAAAAAATATATATGCTTTATAGATGTGATTTTTTTATGTGCTACTTTGCATATATTTATTGATTCATTGTAGCTTTAAATTTTTATTGTTAGGTGGGTTGGGTTGAAGCATGTGACTTTATGTTCTCCTATTTAAATGGTGATTTTTTAATATGTTAAGTTATACTGATGAAGGGTGTAGACCCGAAAGCTTTATTTAATAAAGATCCTGGTGTATATTTCGTTATTTGACACAATACCCCACTCGGGCATCATAGATAAGCTATCCAGCTTAAATATAAACCCCTATGTCACAAGATGGGTCGCAAACTGGCTCAAAGACAGAACCCACAGAGTGAGAGTTGCTGGAGCCATGTCAGACTCGAAACCGGTCACAAGTGGCGTCCCACAGGGTTCTGTCCTGGGACCACTCTTGTTCGGTATATACTTTTCCGAGGTACAGGCAAACGTGGGAGGACTATGGCTCACCAAGTTCGCAGACAACTGCAAACTGAGCGCCATAGTGAACTCTCCAGCTGACACAGACATCCTTCAAAAAGGTCTCACAGAGACAGATAACTGGTGCCAACGCCATGGTTTAAAGCTAAATGCCAAAAAATGTATAGTCGTACCCTTTGGCAAACACAATGTGCCCACAAATTACCACATAGGCGGAAACCCATTAAGTACAGAGAAAGTTATTAGGGACCTGGGGACCCAAGTTGATAGCAATCTCTCCTTTGAAAACCACATTGCCAAAGTGGTTAGAAATACCTTCTACACAGCCCACCTCATCACGAAGGGTTTCACATCTAGATCAAGAGAGGTAATCGTGCCCCTTTATTCATCCCTCATCAGGCCCATCATAGAATACAATGTCCCTTTTGGGATGTACCTTAGCCGACACCTGCAGCAATTAGAAAGACCCCAAAAGTATCTCACCAAGAGGATCAAGGGTCTCAAACAGATGCCATATGCTGCTCGGTTAAAAAAACTCCAGCTCTACTCAGTTGCATACCGCCTACTTCGAGGCGATCTATGCCTGACATACAAAGCTATGTCAAATCCAGAATTAATGGACATGCTCCACCTCAGTAAATCTAAATCCCTTAGAGCCACACGCGAGGGACTTGAACCTCAGCACAGAAATAAATAGAACTTGCTGGAGGGACAGGTTCATAACCCAGAGGCTCTCTTCGCTCTGGAATAGAATTCCAGTTCATGTGAGGCAGAGCACCTCACTGAATCTCTTCAAGAAGAATCTCGATAAGTGGATGGGGGATCGTAGGTTTGTCCCAGGGATTACTCCCGTGTCACTATTAGACAGAGGCACAGTAAACTAAACCTTAAAAAGGGCACAGTATACTCAAATCAAGGTGTGGCGTAAGCCATACAGAATCGGTCTAGGCTTATAATTGCCCCAGGGCAGATAGCCTAGTATGAACCTATGAACCTACAGTGTACTTACGATAGTCTATAAAGTATATTTGAAATTTCCTAACACATCTCCATTTATACTGTTCTGCTTAAGCACAGATACTTTAGAAAAAAAATTGCTCTTTACTTTTTCCAAAATACTGACAGTAATTAAAATAGTAATTTAAAACTTTTGGAGTCTGCATCATCTCACATCTGGACAACTTATAAAAATGATGTAGGCTTAATTAAAAATGCACTATCTGTTCAAATAACTTTAAAATCTAACCTCTCTCTCTCTCTCCCAGCCATATCTCAGTATCCCCCCTTAACTTGTCAGGCAACAAACCTGTACCAGACTAAACATTGGAGGGACTAATAATGAAATCAACAATTAAGGAGGACATTTTCCCCGAAAGACTAAAAATGGAACCAACAACTAAGGAGGACATTTTCCATAAATCAAGTGACCAAGCGCTGTTCATGGGGAACATGTTACAACATTTCATTTGTAAACCTGTTTAAAAGACAACACTGAGTTATTAATCACAAAACAGACTAATTTCTTAACCCATTTCAACTTCCTACTTGCCTGATTGTTGCTGAAATGATTGCATCCTATATTTCTAAATCTCTACTGAAACTGTAAAAACTATTCAACTTCTTACTTATAACAACTGCTTATAACCTATTTCTTCAAGTCCCTGCTACCGAAAAGTACAGTTGTGTACCTACCATAAATGTAGATGTTCGAGTGTATTCACTGTTGCAGTCATTACAATTGGGTTATCCTGCTGGCAGGCTACCCACAGTAGGCCCGATTTCCAAAGTCTAGGTCCGGCGTCGGTTGCTGTCGCCTCCTCCCTGATGTCAGTGCTCCAGAGGTATAAAAGATGCAGCCAATGCCATTTTCTTTAGTTTTTCTTGCCCCAGATGTCAGGTGCCCCTAAAAAGGTAAGCTAAATTATGCCAATAAGCAGGCTTATACAAAAAACAACTTTTCCTTCATCTACAAGCAAATACATCACATAGGTTGTATAGAATAGAGAAGTACAGATAAGTCCCAGCAAGGAAAAGGGGGATGGTGGGAGGGTATCCTGGACTGCAACAGTGAATACACTCGAACATCTACATTTATGGTAGGTACACAACTGTACTATGTTCATCGTGTTTTACTGTTGCAGTCATTACAATTGGGTTGAATCCCAAAGCTGAGGTTGGGAGGCTGGTGTTAAATAGGATTAGGAGAGACTATCAGGCCCTGCAGAACTGCAGTGGCAAAGCCTGTCCTGGATTTAGAGTAGAGAGGTAAGTGATAGTGCTTTGTAAAAGTATGCACTGAACTCCAAGTTGCAGCCTCTAAGATGTCTTTGGTTGGTACTCCTCTGAGGAAGGCTGCTGAAGTGGCTGCTGCTCTAGTTGAATGTGGCCTAATGCCTTTAGGCACTGATTTGCCATGCTGTGAACAGCAGAAACGAATGCAGTGGCCTATCCACTTTGAAACAGTCTGTTTTGAGATAGGCTTTCCTTGCGATCCTGCAGCATATGCCACTAGAAGTTGTTCAGTCTTTCTGAAAGCTTTGGTTCTGTCTAAGTAGAAGTGTAGCTGCCTGTGAATGTCCAAAGAATACAGAAGTCTCTCACCCTTATTCTGTGAGTTTGGGTAAAAGGTAGGCAAATGAATTGTTTGGTTAAGGGCCACACTGGACACTACCTTAGGCATAAATGTAGGGTTTGTCCTTAGAGAAACCCTGTCAGGATGGAAAATGATAAAAGGTTCCACAGCCATGAGTGCCTGTAACTCGGAGACTCATCTAGCGGAGGTTATTGCTAGGAGCAGAGCTGTTTTCCAGGATAAGAATTTTATATCAGCTGCAGAGGCTGGCTCAAACGGAGGCAGTGTGAGTTTTTCCAAGACATAGTTGAGGTCCCATGCAGGTATTGGTGCTCTCCTTGGAGGTCTTATGTTTTTGTCCCCTCTGAGATACTGCCTTAGTAATGGATGAGAAAAAATAGGTGGTTCTGTATTGTAATGAGCTGAAATGTCAGAGGCATGAATTTTAATTGATGAAAAGGAAAGGCCTTTATCCAGCATCTCAGTTAAGTATTGCAAAATCTGAGGAATATTTAGAACAGTCGTGTCAATACCTTGTGCCTGGTTCCAAGCACAGAATCTCTTCCATTTTTCTGCATAAGATTTTCTAGTGCTAGGCCTCCTGGCCTCCAAAATAACATCCATCACTGCTTTAGAGAGATGTGGGTCTTGAATGGCTACATTATCCGCCATGCTGCCAGGTTTAAGGTCCTGAGTTGGCTGTGCAGTATCTGACTGTCTTGTTGGGTCAATAAGTGAGGAATTTGAGGTAATGTCCAAGCTGGGCATTGAGACAAGCTCTTTAGGATTGGGTACCAGTGCTGGCGGGGCCAGTCTGGGGCAATCAGTATCATTTGTGGCTTCTCTTGTCTGACTTGAGGAGTACCTTGGGGAGGAGAGGCAGAGGAGGAAAGACATATACTGTTAGGTTTTTCCATCTGAAAGATAGAGCATCCACTTTCCAAGCGTGCTTGTGATAAGTACTTGTGCAGAATCTCTGTAGTTGGCAGTTGTGAGGGGAGGCAAATAGGTCTATGTCCGGGCATCCCCAGTTCCTTGTTATCATGCTGAAGACTTGTGGATCCAATTTCCACTCATGGGGATCCATTAGGTTTCTGCTTAGTTCGTCTGCCAGAGTATTTATCCTTCCTGGCAGGAATTGTGCTTACAAATGTACTTGGTAAGTCAGTGCTGTGTCCCACAAGTTCATGGCTAGTCTGCAGAGGGGGTAGGAATGCGTGCCCTCCTGCTTGTTTATGTACCACATTACATCATCAGTAGTTGTCCTGGATGAAGTAGATCCTTGAAGGCTGTCAGGGCATTCTGAACAGCTAGCATCTCTTTTTGATTGATATGTAGATGCATTTGACTTGTGGACCATGTGCCCTGAATACATCTTCCTGTCATATGGGCCCCCCAGGCATAATCTGATGCATCTGTTGTCAATGTCTGCCTGGCTGTGGGTAAGGTGAATGGCTGTCCCGTGTTGAGGTGACAGGCTTTTGCCCACCATCAAAACTCCTGTTGCAGGCAGGGAATGAGGGTAATTATTGTTTCCAGGCTGTGGCAATGTTGAGTCCAAACACTTTTTAGATACCATTGAAGTTTCCTCATATGCAGTCTTGCATATGGAATTAGCAGTATGCAGGATGCCATGAAGCCCAAAGCCTGCAGAATTTTTCTTGCAGATAACTGGGTCTTTGTTGCCAACATTTTAAAATAAGTAGTCAGTTGTCTGTGTTTGTCTGGCGTGAGATAAGCCATCTGGGCAGTTGTATTTAAGCTTGCACCCAGGAATATTATCTCTTGAGAGGGTACGAGTTTTGATTTCTTTTCGTTTACTGTATACCCTAGACCTGTTAGTAATCTTTTTACAAATGCCGGATGCTATAGTAGAATGTCCTTGTTCTCTGCTTGAATAAGGCAGTCGTCCAAGTAAGGATATATTTGTATTCCTCTTTGTCTGCAAAATGCAACTACTGGTGCCAGGCATTTTGTGAAGACCCTGGGCACAGTAGATAAGCCAAAGAGCAGTGCAGAGAATTGGTAGTGCATTAAGCCAGCTATAAATCTGAGGTATCGTCTGCATGATTATCTGATTGGGACATGCAGGTATGCCTCTTTTAGGTCTAAAGTCACAAGCCAAGCCTTCTTGCCCAGCATGGGCAGAAGCTGCTGCAGAGTTAACATTTTGAATTTTGGAATATCCAGGAATGTGTTTAGGATAGACAGGTCCAGTATTGGTCTCCAGGCTTTATCCTTTCTGGGTACCAAGAATAGCCTTGAGTAAAATCCTTGTTCCTGCTCTTGCTGTGGTACTTGCTGAATGGCTCTCATGTTCATGAGGGATGAAACTTGTTTTTGTGCCTCTGCCCATTGATCGCGTGGCAGGTCTGGCATACTGTTTGGCCTTGCCAGGGTGTGAAAGTGGAACCTGTAGCCTTGAGATACAATATTTAAGACCCATTTGTCCTGGGTGATCATGTGCCAATTTTGTGAAAAAAGTGCTAGTTTTCCCCCCAAAGGAGCTGCCAGAAGATAAGTGCTTGGTGCTGGCAGGGGAAAGTCATTGAGACTGTTTCCTGTATGGCTGTGATTTTTCCTCTCTGCTTTTGGAGGTAGAAGAACCCCATTGTTTAGGCCTGTATGAGCCTTGGGGCTGTGATCTGCCTCTGGGACGTCTGTATCTGCCTCTTTGTGGCCTGTCTGACACTGGAAAGGACCAATTCTTTGTAGGCCAGTTCCTGCTAAATCTGGGAGGCTGTACCTGTAAGAAATCCTTCACTGTTTGCATAGATTTAGCTTTGTCCTCCATTTTCTTCAACACCTCTTCTGCTTTAACACCAAACAAGGTATCATGTTGTAATGGAGCATCTAATAGTTTTGCTTTAACATGATCGGGTAGATTCTGTTCTTTTAACCAAGCATGCCTCCTAATGACAGAACCTGTAACTGTGGCCCTGCAGGAGGCCTCTAGAGAATCAAAACCACATTGCAAAGTATGCTTTCCCACCTGTTCAGCTGCATGCCATAAATCCTGCATTTCTTTGTTTTCTGCACATTCTGAATTTGTCAACATTTTCTGTTTAAGCAATGACATAAGATATTGCCGATATTTAAGCACATGAAACTGACAATTTAAAGCTCTTACAGCCAAGGTAGCAGAAGTGTAAATCTTTTTCCCCCAATCTGTCCACGGCCCTTGAATCCCTATCAGAGGGGATAAGGTTTTTTGCAGTGGAAGCCTTAACCCCCTTGGGACCCTGAGAAATAGCTTCTGGGTCAGCAGGAGGGTTTTTGTAAAGAAATTTATGTGAATCAGGAACCCTGTAGTATCTGTCTGGCTTAACAGGAGCTGGTGGTAAAGAGTCAGGAGAGAGACCGGACTCTGAAAATACATCATCTACAATGTCTAAAACAGGAGGAATAGCAAGGGGCCTGTTCTGAGGTAATAAAAGGAAGTCTCAGAGCCTTTTCTTGGATTCTGAGTAATCTTGGCTCTCCCAGTGGAAATACTCCCTCATAGTATGCAGGGTCTCCCCAAAAGAATAATCCTCAGGAGGAGAGGCTGAAGGGATAGATTCTTCAGCATCAGAATCCCCATAGGGAGGAAGTGAATATTCCTGTTCAGAAGAGGAATCAGAGGAAATGGAAACCTGATCTGACGATTCATATTCTATCTCTTGCCTAGGCCTCTTATCAGGAGGGGGATGGGAACCCCTGATCAAAGTAATTAGGTCTTCGGCCATTTTAAGCATCTGTTTTTTAGGCATGGAGGCCTGTCCAGGAGAATTCTGTACTTGTTTCTTTGTCTTTAGAGCTGCTTTAGTCTTTGCCTTTGAAGTTGATGTTGGTTTTACATATAACTGTGTAGGCCTGAAAACACCCTCAGAAGCCGATGCCTGCTCAGCGGCTCCAGACCCATCTGAGGGAATAGTTTCCGAGTATCCGATATCTTGAGTTTCCAGCAGCCTAGTCGGCTCCACGTGGGAGTCGGAAGCGGCCTGTGGCTCTGAGGTAGCGGGCGTCAGGGGCTGCGAAAGCACCTCACTGAGAACCGGCGACAGGCCTAATGGAAGTCTCGTCGTCAGTTTTGGACCTCGGATGCCTGTCCTTTTCTTTTTCTTTGTGCTTTTTATAAACTCCGGTAGTCAGCTGTTCTGATGGCATTATATAATTGAATCTTCTGCCAAAGTAATGAAATGCAAAATCGTACCGACACTTAATAGTGCGTTGGTTAAATCTAGCACAAAACCGACAACTAGAAACATCGTGGTCAGGGCCTAGGCAAGGAATACAGTAAGAATGAAAATCTTTATGAGGTAGTTGCTTCCCACAAGAAATACAATTATTAACTTTTTCTGACAATGGTCTGGAGCAAGAAAAAAGTTTCCCCAACGGGGTACTTAGCTTTAATGAAGACTTTGGATCTGAAATTCGAATTTGAAAATCTCAGGAGTCGGCCGACCGGCACTTGCGAACTGCTTTTGCTTCGGGCACCGCGCGGCAAGAAAGACTGAAGAAAATGGTGTCGGCTGCATCTTTTATACCCCTGGTGCACTGACGTCAGGGAGGAGGCGACAGTAACCGACGCCGGACCTAGACTTTGGAAGTCGGGCCAACTGCGGGTAGCTTGTCAGCAGGATAACCCAATTGTAATGAGTGCAACAGTGAAACACGATAAACATCTGAAATGAGGACAGTATTTGCTACATAAAAACAATCTTCTTAAAATAATGTTACTACATTTAGTAAAATTATTGTACTTAAACTTGCAGTAACTGTCAAATGTCATACCTGCTTTGCTAAAAGTAAAACTGTAAAAGTTCAACATAGCAAAATGTACGGTAGACCTACAATAAAAGGCATGGTTATTTTTAAAGACTATTATTTTATTTGCAGCAATTATGTTATCCTGGCTGCTAGCAAATTGTTCAGGGACTTGTAACATTGTTAAAGTTCTTCCAGCCATATGTTTTGCCTAAAAATAAAATTTGTAATGCACAAAATTTACAAACTGTAAACAATTCAGTTAAAAAAGCTGATGTATTTCGGACTCATCATCATGATTTACAGCAAACCCCTATGAAGGACTTTCCGCATGATGAAATTTCTGGAGCAAGTATACTACTTGCATGTAAGACCATCAATCAAATGAGTGTAAAAATGAGTACCATACATCATAATGTGTTAAAAATGTACCATTTACTAAATGTGTTAATAATGGTTACCTAAAAATAAAAATAAAAAGTATTTAAAGAATTTGGTAAAAGTATAATAACATTTTTGATCTATAAAATATAGTTTTCCTGTGCTCTGGTCAAAACTAAATGCTAATAATATGATTCAATGTCATTTCAGCATAATATTAAAAAAAATGAGTTAGCCGACACTAAATGAGCTAATAGTTCACAGTGGTCATGGTTAACAGACTTATTTTCTAACAAAAAAACTATTTTAAAGTTCATTATATTTGGTTTTATCATTGTTTTTGCAGTTTTCTTATTATTGATTTTAGTTAAAGTGCTTATAACAAAACTTATATCTGCAAAAACGTCTCTCAAATGTCACATTTGTATGTTAAAGCTCTACTAAAAAAAAGTTTGTCAAAAATATGAATTGGTATTTAAAATTAAAAAAAAATGTATCACAACATATTTGCAAAAACATAAACATATTTAAAATGTGATGCTTTTACAGCATCAAATGGGGGATTGTGGAGGAATAAATAAATAATAAGAATGTTAAAACACTAAGTGTAGAATAAAATGAGCAGGTCAAAAGAAAGACTATGTGGTCAATGTGTATGACTAAAATTTTAACCATATTAGCAGATTCTTTTAAGCAGTAAACTGTGCATATTATAGTCTGCGCATGTTTATGTATTTTGCTGAAACTGCTAAATAGCTGGAACATCCTTTTTTCAACTCAGCATTAATAATGCTACAACACAATGAAATGTTCGAATGACAGGCTTCAGGAATGCAGTCTTAAGCAGCCTAGCTGATACATTTTTATCCATTCACATAGGTTCATAGGTAGGTACTAAGCTATCTGCCCGAAGGCATTTATAAGCCTAGCCGGAATATGTTGGCCTTCGCCACCCCCTTAGATTAGTTCCCTGTCCCTCTGTCCAGCAGAGCCAGGCTCTATGAGTCAGTGAGTCTATGAACGGATAAAAATGCATCAGCTAGGCTGCTTAAGACTGCATTCCTGAAGCCTGTTATTAGAACATTTCATTGTGTTGTAGCATTATTAATGCTGAGTTGGAAAAAGTATGTTTTAACTAACCTATTTTTAAGAAATTGACGTATTTCATTTTATGTATTTAGTATTGTTCTCGATTCTCGGTGTGGCTTCGGAGTGCCTTCTGTGTGGAGTCTGCATATCCTCCCCGTGGTTGGGTAGCGTTCGAAAGACATGCGTGCGTAAATGGGCGTGCCTTCGTTGAAGGTTGGGCGTCGAGCTGGCACCTCGGCATTTCGTAAAAATCTACTGCCAATCATTAGTGGACTGGAGTTCCGCTGTGGCGACCCCTTACCGGGAAAAAGCCGAAAAGACAAACAACAAGTATTGTTCTAATAAATAACTACATTTACAAATTCTCGTAGTAAACAACTTTTTATTAGATACTGGCTTATAAAATACCTGGATATGTTTTTTGAGGAGACATTGCTGACTCTGGTTCTGTCTCTTACACATGTGTGATTTCTAATAAATGTTAAAATTCTATCAAGACTGTTTTCTTATTTAATTAATTTCTGAAATTTCCTTAACACTGTGGTGCCATGACTTAGCTTGATTATTCTGTGTAAATCGGGGGTTGGTACTGTGGATAAACCCTCTGGGCCCTGTGACAGTTTTCTGTCTACTGGTTGCTCTGCATTATTAATTCATGAAGCAGCACCAATGTCTGGCTTGACAGACTTTATGTGGTATAAACTAATCTAATTTTTGTTTCCCTACAGAATAAGCTTATGAAAGGTAAGATTTTTTTTTATTATTTTCATCTCTGTCTTTATATTAACTAACAGAATGAGCATGGGAAAAATTTATTTTTGAGAAAATATATATCATTGAGCTTGAGAGTGGGTTTTTGCAAATAAGAAATTTGGTAGTAAACAACTTTTTATTAGATACTGGCAGTGGTCTGATAGATAATTAGAAGTTATGTACTCACCATAACGTTCCATCTGAGAAGGTGTATTCATTTGTCTGCAACCTGTGGGTTATGGATCCGATATCGGATCCGAACCGGCATGGTTTTCCAGCTATGGATCCGAGCTCTCAGCTCCTCCCCTCACCCATAATGCCCTGCTCTCCCTACATGACCTCAGATCGAGTTTGCCATCAATAAAAATACCCTAGAAAGGGTAACACGTAATATGCAGGAAACTGACAAGGCCAGGGGGATAGGAGGGGATGAGCAGACAAATGAATACACCTACTCAGATGGAACGTTATGGTGAGTACATAACTTCTATATCTGAAGTAGGAGATTCATTTGTCTGCAACCTGTGGGACAGAGTCCCCAGCTACCTGAATCTTGGGCGGCTATCATGGAAGGATATTCCGGAGCACCGCGGAGCCAAAGGATGCTCTACCTCTAGATGTAATATCCAACTTGTAGTGGGAAATAAAGGTATGAGATGAAGCCCAAGTGGCTGCTGAACAAATATCATCCAGAGGAATCCTAGCTTTAAAGGCCGCTGAAGTAGAAACTGACCGGGTTGAATGGGCATGTACTCCCTCCGTGCGGGCCTTCCAGAAGCTTGATAAGCCAATAAGATGCACTGCGAAATCCAGCGTGATAAGGAGACTTTGGAAATTGGTTTACCCAAATTGAATTTAGCAAAGGAAATAAACAACTGGTCGGATTGCCTATGACCAGCTGTCCTGTTCAGATAAAATCTAAGTTGCCTGTGAACATCTAAGGAATGTAGCTTGCATTCACCTTTGTTTTGATATTTAGGAAAGAAAACAGGGAGGTTAATGGATTGATTAATATTTGCTTCAGAAGCTACCTTAGGAAGAAAGGACGGGTTGGTCCTGAGGTATACACGGTCCGGATGAAAGACCAAGTAAGGAGGCTTGATGGATAAGGCTTGAAGTTCTGAAACTCTCTTGGCCGAGGTAATGGCTACTAAAAAGGCCGTCTTGAAAGATAAAAATTTCAGATCTACCGTAGCCGCAGGTTCAAAGGGGGGAGCGGTCAAGGCCTGAAGAACCAATGAAAGGTCCCAAGGAGGAACCACTTGCTTTACAGGGGGTCTAAGGAGAAAAGTACCTTTTAGGAAAATCTTACACAATTTGGCAGACATCAGTGGACTGGAGTCTTGACCAATATGATAGTGAGAAATTGCCGCAAGTTGCACTTTGACTGTGGAACTGCTGGCACCATCATTAAAAAGAGTGGTTAGGAAGTCAAGCACCAGAGGAAGGGGAACTGTGAAGGGGTCTAGACCTTGCCGCCGCCAAATGGAGAACCGTTTCCACTTGCTGTGGTAAACTTTCCTGGTAGATGGTTTATGAGCCGCTACCAGGATGGCCTTAACTGGAGACGAAATACCGGGAGTCCTGATTAGGAGTGGAACTGGAGCAGCCAAGCAGTTAGCTTCAGGTTGTCCAGATTCGGGGTTGATAGATGGGACGGGTGAGATATCAGATCCGGAATGGGATCTAAAATCCAAGGTGGATTCACTGAGTGAGACCTTAGGAAAGGGAACCAGATCTGTCGAGGCCATAATGGGGCAATGAGAATCATTCTGCACCCCAACCGAGAGGCTTTCTGAAGAACTTGGAGCATCAGAGGCAAAGGGGGGTAAGCGTAAAGAAGACCGGGGGGCCAAGCATGCACCAGAGCGTCTCTTGGGGTATCTCTGGGAGGAGGGATTAGAGCAAAAAAACTGTCGCACTTGGTGTTTGAGGGAGACGCAAAAAGATCGCAACAAGGAGTCCCCCACCGTGAGAAGATGCGTTTCGCTACCTGAGCATTGAGAGACCACTCCTAAGGGGAGAGAATGGTGCGACTGAGTTTGTCCGCAAGGATGTTGGACCGACCCGGAATATGCATTGCGATGAGAAAGCGGTTGGTACAGATTGCCCATTCCCACACTCTCATGGCTTCACGACAAAGAGGGTAAGACCTGGTTCCCCCCTGTTTGTTGATGTACCAGACGACAGACATGTTGTCCGACTGAATTGCAATAGTTCCCAAGGGAAGAAAGGCCTGTAGTGCTTGCAACGCTAAGAGCACTGCTCTCATCTCTAGAACATTGATATGCAGTAAGGTCTCTGAATCGTTCCACGTGCCTTGGACCGTCCTGCCTGCAAATGCCCCCACCCAAGGCGGGAGGCGTCCATGGTCACCGTGGCGAGAGGGGGAGAAGCACAAAAGGGGCGGCCTCCGTGGAGATCTTGTGAGTGGAGCCACCACAGGAGGGACCGCTTGCAAGCCTTGCTGATCGCAATGGGATGATGCATAGGAAGAGCAAGATAAGACCACTGAACTAGGAGTGTCCATTGAAGGACCCGCATATTGAACCTGGCGAGAGGAAGAAGAGCTATCGCTGCTGCTATGGACCCTAGAGCCCTCAGGACCAACTCCGCCGGAAGTGAGCTGGAGTGGAGGATGGCCCGCACCTGGAGCTGCAGATTCTGAACTCTGTCCGCAGTGAGGAAGGCTCTTAACTGTCTTGTGTCTAACCTGACACCTATAAAATCTATGAATTGCGTAGGGGCTAGGTTGGACTTTTCTGCATTTATTGTGATGCCCAGGCGGGGAGCTAGATGGAGAAAGGAATCTCACGCCAATAACAGTAGATGCCTTGTTGGGGCGGTGAGGAGCCAGTCGTCCAGGTATAGGAAGACCTGTACCCCCTGAAGCCTCAGGTGGGCCGCTACCACTGCTAATACTTTGGTGAACACCCTGGGGGCTGTGGTGAGACCAAAGGGAAGGACCCTGAATTGGTAGTGACTGGCTCCCAGCCGGAAGCGAAGAAACCTCCTGGAGCGTCTGTCCATTAGAATGTGGTAGTACGCATCCTTGAGGTCTATAGAGCACATCCAGTGATTTTCTCCCAGAAGGGGGAGAATGGACTGCAAGGTAACCATTCGGAACTTCTCCTTGGGAACTGCCAGGTTTAAGAGTGAAAGGTCTAATATTGGTCTCAGGTCCCCCGTCTTTTTTGGCACTAAAAAGAACCTGGAGTAGAACCCTGATCCGATCTGGTCTGGGGGGACGGGCTGGATGGCTCTTTTCTTCAGCAGATGGTCAATTTCTGCCAAAGCGGCCTCCCACTGACCGGGTGGAACGTCGGGGAGGGACTTCAATTTTGGGATGTGATGAAATGGAATGAGGTATCCTCTGGATATGATGCGGAGGACCCAGCGGTCTGATGTTATGGACTCCCATGCCGCTAGGTGCTCCGAAAAATGTCCCCCGACTGCCTCCAGAGTGGAGCAGCTGGGCAACCCTTCAGGGCTGCTGTGCGGGCCGTTCAGAGAAAGGTTCTCTGGACCCGAAGTTCCTGGGAGACCCTCTGCCCCTGGGGCGGCGTCCTCCCTGTCCTCCTCTGCCACGGAAGGACTGGTTGTCCGGAGCGGGTTGGGACTGCTGCGACTTCCGGAACCACATCTTCTTTTGGCCCTTTTGGTTCCTAGAATAGGGCCTCTGGGGCACAGAGAAGCGGATTCCGACGGCAGACAGCGTCTTCCCGTCCTTCTCACTCTGGGTCAAAGTATCGTGAACAGTTTTGCCAAAAAAGGGCAGAACCATCGAAGGGAGCATTCGCGAATGACGCCTTGAAGGGCTCCGTGAAATCGCAATGTCGGAGCCAGGCCTGACGTCTAGTAACTAGGCCTACCCCTGCAGCTCTAGCAGCTCCCTCCATAGCATGGGACAGTAACCGCATAGAGGTATTAGTCACGGACCTGAGAGTGGCCATACGGGTGGAGTGCAACAGTTTGTCCTCCTCCGACATGGACTCTGGGGGGGATGCAGCGTATTCCTTGATAAGATCGCGCTGCATCCTGATCACATGTGCCAAGTAGTTTAGCGCCCTCACTGAAAAGGTCGCTGAACTAAACATTCGCTTCCCCAAGCGGTCCATCATCCGAGACTTCTTGCTCGGAGGATGGACTGAGGGACTCTCCTGGGCAAGTTCCCTCTTGGTGGCTGCAGCCGTCAACATGGCATCTACCGGAGGCCCCTTGCTCCAGTGGGCACAGTCTGCCGGGGGACTAAGGATGCGGCCTGGCCTTTTGGGGATTGGCTCCACGGTGTCCGGATCCTTCCACGCCCTGGTGGTAATTAGGTCCACCAGGGGGTCGGCAGGAGGGGACACCCAAGAGGTAGACGGGCCCGCTTCAAATGCCTCCAAGAACACGGACTCGTCCGAGGAAGACTTGGGGGCAGACCACCCCCCCCCCTTATGCAAAGCATTTCCATGATGTCTCCAAAGGAGACATCCTCGGGGGGTGATCTTGGGGAGCCTTCCCCTTCCTCCAAATCCGTGTCTTCTGTGAGAGACTCGGGGGAGTCTATGTGCCTCCTTTTACACGTATGCTTGCGAGGTGCATCCTCAGGGGGGCTGTCCGAGGACCCCTCGCAAGCGGTGTCATGTTCCAATGGAACAACTTGGGGCAAAGGAGCGGGCTGTCCCAGTGGCCGGATGGTGGAAGCCTGGCCCAGTGCAGACGGAGCGCGGGAAGGAGCCGAAGCAAGTGCCGGGGGTCCGGAAACCCTCAACAGGGCCCTCTCCACTACATCAAAAGCCGAGGGGGAGCCAACCTCGACCAAAGGATCCGATAATCGGCTCCCCCCTTGGATCCAAAGAGTGGATCAGAGCCGGCCACGAGGCATTCGGATCCGAGGGGGCAGTGTGCTCCGACACCGACGGCGCCGAAGGAACACTGATCCTCCCGGATCCGAAGCTCGGATCCAGGCTCCGAGAGGTCGGATCCGAAGCACTCGAGGGCAGGGTCGGATCCGAAGTACCCAGTACTATCGGCGCCGACCCACCCCCGGCTCTGAAGCTGCTCGGCTCCAACTGCTCCGAACCCGGGTAGCGGGTCGGAGAAGGAGCTATAGGCTTGAAAAAAGGTGTCGAGCTCGCCCCCAGAGGGGGGGGGGAGGCAGGAGCACTCCCATCTGCATCTGGGCCTGGATGAACCTTCTAATCATCCGGTCCAGATCAGCGTCAGATAAACTGTATGTGGATCTCGACGAGGCTAACGAGGTAGGCCTTGAGTGCCTCCTCGATAGCCTCGACGGAGATCGGGTCTCCTCCTCCTCAGGTCCCGGTGAGAAGCACACTGGAGACCGGAGCCGAGGAGGGGGAGAACCAGCAGACAAGGAGGCCGGAGGAGAAGCCTGCTTGGCAGGCGGGGCCGAAACAGAGGTCTCGGCCCGCCGCTTATGGTGCTTCTCCCTCCGGTCCTTTTTTCTTGCTTCCCTCTCCTCCAAACCACTAGAGGGAGGTTGAGTCCCAGGTGGAGGAGGGGGAGCCGGAGAGGAGGGAACCGAAGAAACGGTACCCCCTGAAGGAGCGGTAGCCGAAGCCGTGTCCGGGGGCAAAAGTCCCACCAGGACCAGCATCGACCTCCGCTCCCTCAATGCCCTGGGGTTGAACCCTGCACAAATGGAACATCCAGAAGTGAGGTGTTCAATCCCAAGGCATCGAACGCACCGAGTGTGGCCATCAGCAGGAGAAAGCTTATGGCCACACTCGGAACACTTCGAAAAGAAAGCCTTAGGGGCTTCAGACATCCTAAGGATACTTCTACTTTTTTTTTTTTTTTTTTTTTTTTTTTTTTAAAAATAATAAGTGCTAACAAGCCAAAGACAAACACAGGCCCAAACACACACTACGCACCAGCGAGGGGAGGGATAAATAAAAGTTATAAAAAGTTATTAAAAACTTTCAACTTTAAGCTTTAAGGATGGGGAACCTAACACTTTCACACAAAACTAACTGAAAATTTTAAATTTAACACTTTCAATAAACACTTAGCTGAAGAGCTCTGAAATCCAATCTGGTCACCAGCGCGGCAAACTAGATCTGAGGTCATGTAGGGAGAGCAGGGCATTATGGGTGAGGGGAGGAGCTAAGAGCTCGGATCCATAGCTGGAAAACCATGCCGGTTCGGATCCGATATCGGATCCATAACCCACAGGTTGCAGACAAATGAATCTCCTACTTCAGATCACTTGTTATTTTCACTTGTATTTTCTTATAAAAATACCTGGACATGTTTGTTCGAGGAGGTATTGCTGACTCTGGTTCTGTCTCTCACACATGTGTGATTTCTAATAAATGTTAAAACTCTATCAAGACTGTTTATTTATTTAATTAATTTTAAAATTCCCTTGACAGCAGTCTCTTCTGCCAATTCTTTCTTAGTGGCTGATGCCACCACAATGGCATCAACTATGGGACCGTTGCCCCAATGCTTCTTATGTTCTGGAGGTACCAGGAACCTTATCAAAACCAAAGAAAAAACATAAAAACCTAATAAATCCAAAAGGCGTACATAGACTTGGAGTACCAAACAGCTTTAATCCTGGTACCTCGGCATTTCGCCTTCAAGGGGTCTTGAATTTTGAAGGCGAAATGCCGACATAACAGGATTAAAGCTGTTTGGTACTCCAAATCTGTGCACGCCTTTTAGATTTGTTAGGTAACAGGAAACTATCAGGGCACTTGGGAATAGGCTTGATGGTATCCAGTTCCTTCCATGCCTGATGGGAAACCAGATTAACAAAGTCATCCAACGGGGGGGGGGGGGGGGTCACCCAGGTCGGAGATGGACTTACCCCAAACACCTCCAAGAGCACTGACTCCTCAGAAGAAGGAGGTTGGGCAGGCCACCCACCTTTTTGCTTCAAGATTTCTAGAATGTCTCTGAAGGAGATGCCCTGAGGTGCAGATCAGGGTGATCCTTCCCTCTCATCGAAGTCAGTGTCTTCGGTTAAGGACTCCATCGGGGAGTCAATGTGCCTCGTTTTGCATGTCTTCTTTCAGGGGACTTCCTCAGCAAGGTACTCTGAGAAGTGTCAAAAGAAGGGGAACCCTTCTGGGCAGGGAGATCCTGGAGGCTGCTGAGGACAGATTGACTCAGAGCACAAAGAATGGGCTCAAGGACCCTATCCAATGGGAGTACAAGGGTGGATTGCGGGACATGTGGTGACGGATCTCAAACCTGGGAGAATACCCTCTCTACTACCTGAAAAGCTGAGGGACTGGCAGAATTCCTGTCTGTCTCCCCCAAAGCCGAAGCCACAGGAGAGAAACAACTATGACTCACAGGACGCACACTAGATCCACACCCTCTAGAAGGGATTGGACCCAAGCTGTCAAGTGCCGAGGTGCCAAGGGGAAGAGATGGCTCTGACAAAGATGGAGCCAATGCCATTTCCCTGGACCCAGCACTGACACTTCAGCACAGAGGCTCACTCTGCTCTGAGAGCATCAGAACAAAGATGATCAAGAGTACCATTGTGTCGAGGAAGGGGGCTTCCCCTGCACCAAACCCAACACACATGGGAGTCCCAAACTCTGCAACTCTGAAACCGATGGCTGGATTGGAGAAGGAGTCCTGATGGTATGGCCTAGGTAGCTCATGTATCCGACAGGGGATGGAGCCAAGACTACACCCGTATGGATCTGGGTCTTGAGGAATCTCCTCGTTGTCCTGTCGATGTTCACCTTGGACCAGCTTCTAGAGGATCTGGATGAAGTTGACAGGGGGGGGGGTCAAGAGTGCTTAGATCTTACTGAGTGAACCAGAGATTTGTTTGAGGCTCTGGGATCCTAAGTCAATGGATCCAACACCGGAGCTGACAATGGAGGAGACAATAAGGAAATAACTTCCCCTAGATCCGACACTGCTGGTGGATCTGAAGGGATAGACACTTTATTTGGATTTGAGGGGGATGGATGCAAAGTTTTTCTTGACTTGGCTTTGGGCCTCACAGGGTCTCTCAGCAAGACAGGGACAGCCCTCTTTTTTGCTTCTTTAGCAGAAGAAGATGAAGTGGAAGCCAAAGAAGGGGTCTGAGCCTCAAGAGCTGATGATGGAAGAAGACCCCTTAGAATCAACTTATTGTTTCTATTAGCTAGAGTCTGGGGATTAAATGAAGCACATAAAGTACAGTCTGCCTTTAAATGGTCTGTCCCTAGGCAATACACGCACTCCTTGTGGGCATCCTGATTAGGGATTATATGCCCACAAGAAGTACAATGTTTAAAGCCAGGAGAAGTTTTGACTGGCATGATAGCTGCCAAGCCTGCCAAAACCAACAGATGGTCAAACAACTGTTAGAGGTAACTAACCTTAGCTTAGAACTTAACTAAGACTAAAATAACTTCACACTACAAAAAATTAACAAAGAAGAGCTATAGAGGCACGACTTCCAACAAAGCTATCCAAAAAGCTATAACTTTCCTGGTAAACGTAGTATCACTTGAGAGTGCAGACATCCGCGTCTGAACACTAAAGTGGCAAAAGAGATCTGAGATGCTTGGGAGAATGTAGTGCATTATGGGTGAAAGGGAGGAGCTTGAGAGTCAGATCCAAGTCTGAAAAATGTGGCTGAGCTGGATGCGAAGGTCAGATCCGAGACCGTATTGAGAGGATGAATGAAGAAGGCAATATCAGATGCAAAAATTAAAAGGTACAATGGGAAGCAGTTCACTAAAAAGTAAAGTTTGAAATTATGAGAAGTGAATAAGAGACCAAACCCTCCCCTGCATCCTTAATAATTCAATGCATTTAATAGAACAGTCTACAGTTTAGTTTTATTTAAATATAGGCAGTGCACTTTTTCTTGGGGCTAAAAGTTAATGTTCTCTGAAAAATACACACTATTCTTAACAACTGGTAGGGGAATGGAGATAAGAAAATAAACACTAAGTGTAAGTGTGAACACAGACTCTATGATGCACTTTAGAATGGGTAACCTTCATTTTAGCTTAGGTAATGTCTGTGAGTGCAGCTGTCTATTTGGAGCAAGTGTTCCTATCAGGAGGGTTAAACTTTATTTTTAAGGATGTACATAGTTTTATGTGTTTGTTCTAAGTTAATAGAGAATAGTAATGTTTTGAGAAAGTATGTCATTTTTTTGTTTGGGGATTTTCATTAAAACAAAAAGTCTTGAAAATATGACATAGGTTCATATGGAGATGAGAAGAAACAACTGTATAAAAGATCAGCCTGCCAAATATTAGATTGTTCATATAACACACAAGTTGGCAATACACATTCAAAAACTGTTGTTTAATAAGTGAGAAGAATAGCATTTTATCATAATGACTATTCTATCCATATAACCTTGGAACATAAATGACATTACACGTATAGACATAAAGAAAATAGTAATGAATTATAAAGAAATGCAGTGTGCAAATAGCAATGCTGCAGGAGACACATTTGGAAAGAAATGAGTGTGTGGATTTCACAAAGAAAAGATTTCAGGATGGATATTCACAAAAATATCAAGGACAAAGGAAAAGAGGAGTCATTATATTAACTGCTAGAGAGGCTACACTAATCATAAAAAAGGAAAAAAGACAATAGTGGTAGATTTGTAGTAGTAAGGGACTATTGGCAAGGGAGGAAGATTACGCTGTGTGCATTTATATTCCACCAAAACTGCTATTATGGAGTTTAAGAAATTTTTGGGAGAAACAGTCAGCTTTCAGCAGGGAATATTATTTATAGGTGGGGACTGGAGCTTGATTTGCAACAGGGAGGACGTATCTGGGGACCTAGAAGACACACTATAACAAAAGAGGATACATTTCTGAAGACATTTACGAAAATATTTGGTACAGAAGATATGAATTTAGTAGTAGAAACTCAAGAATTTACATATTATTCTGCAAGGTACAATAAATGGGCTAGACTAGACAGAAATTATATTTCAAAGGAATATTTGCATTTAATTGAAAGCTTCAAGACATATCTAATATCTATTTCATATCATGCACCAATAAATACTAATATAAAAATGCAAGGTAATGAAGTAAAAATGAGAAAGTGGCATGTTCCACATTACATACCTGTTAATTATTATTTGAGAGTTATTAGGGAAGAGAGACATTTCTTCAGAAGTTATAGCTAGTGAGCAGGATAAAATGAAAATGGAGTTTATGAAAAGGGTAGAAATAAAATAAAAAGAGATATGGTTAAGAAGTAACAGGAATTGCTTAGAGAGCCTGACAAAGATTAAGGTATTGCAGAATAAGGGGAGCCTCACAAAACAAGAACAGGCACAGATGCACAGTGCTAAAGAGAAAATAAGGGAGTATATGGATAATATGTATTAGAAAGACTGCTTTTAAGTAATTAATTTTTGATAATAATAACTCCAGACCACATAAACTTTTAGTACAATAACTAAGGCAGCAGAAAGTAGAAAGGGTTGCTGCCAAACTTAGCCTATAATAAGAAAAATAGCCAGAGACCCTGTAGAGGTTTTGTAGATATTTTGGAAATTTTATGAAAATTTGATTAAAGCAGATACATGTGTAAATCAAGAAAGAGAGTAAATGGAAATAGTTATGGAAGACTTAATTATGCCAAGATTAGAGACGCAACAACTAACAGTTAAAATACAAGGAGTTGAGATAAAACAGTGATGTATAATCAATCTTCAGGAGGGTGTCCAGAAACAGATGGTATTCTTGAGGAAGTCTGGATGTTACGAGCGAAGAAAGTGATAAAGATCTGCAAAATTTTGCTTAACAGTATTTTAAAAGGAGGGACATCTCCAACATCTTGGAAGAAAGTTGTAGTGGCTGTATTACTAAAGGATGGTAAAGACTCATCAGACCCAGGATCATACAGACCCATTTAAATTTTAAGCCATGATTATAAAATGTTTATGTCTATACTAGCTAAAAGAATGCAAAGGTGTTGCCAAAACTGATAGGCATTTATCAATGTGGTTTTGTGCAGGAGTGGCAAACAGTGGATAACATTAACAGAACACTAATGATCCAGAGGGAAGCAGAATGTACGAAAATACTGCTTTTGTTAGTGGGTCTTGATGACACAGAAAGCATTCAATACAGTAAGCTGGGATTTTATGAGTAGGGCAATGCAAGCATTTGCATTCCCTGATAAAATAATATGGTTACTTAGGGGGATATATGAAGGATAAGAGTCAAGAATTAAAGGGGGAGGGTCCCTCTCTGATAAGTTGTGTTTGAACAGATGAACCAGGTAGAGGTGTCCTCTTCCCCCTTTGTTATTTTCTTTATATTTAGAGCCACTGACAAAGAAAATAAGGGGCTCATAGATGCAAGGATATATATAGTATGGTAATCAAGAAAAGTTGGCTTTATTTGCATATAATATTATTTTGTCCCTGATAAATCTAAAAAAGGACTTCTTGGTGCTGTGGAACATTTTAAGATATTTTCAGATCTTTTCATGATATAAAATTAATGAAGATAAAACAAAGGCTATGGTCGTAAATTATGTACCCTCACATGAACTGGTACAGCAATACCCATATTTATGGGGACGTGATAAGATGAAGTATTTAGCAGTATGGATTACAAAAGCTTCTGTTAAGGCAGCTAAGGATATGTGGGAAGAGACTGAGCAAAAGATAACACTAAAACTGAAAGACTGGAAGCTCTTGTTTATGTATATGGATAATAAGATACAAGTAGTAAAAACTTTTTAGCCCCTTTATTTTTGTATATGGGTCAGGCTTATTTTTATCAACTAAAGGGGGGGGGGGGAGTTGTGGACAATACTTAATAAAGATTCAATGGAATTTATCTGGTACGGGAAGAGGGCAAGAGTTACATGAGATAAGTTCATCCTTCCAACACAGCAAGATGATTTTGGATTATCGGATTTGAAGGAATATTTTAGAATTACACAGTTTAGACACATATACATATCACAAGCAGAAGGTTATATTTCAAAATGGAAAGGGAAGATGATGAAGCAGGAGAGAGTTCTATAAATAAAGAGAGAGTGGGGTTCTGGATACAAATCCTTAAGGAGAATAATAACCATACAGAATATTATATTCATAAAGTAGCAGAAAGTATTCTACGAAGTAAGCCAACATGATAATGGAGAAAGTAGATTTTACCAATAGTGATTACAAGTAGTGGTACAGAAGATAGGCAACAGGAGGTTGAATTTACTGCAGAAAACTGGCAAAGAAACCAAGGTATTGGGAGCAAATAACTTGAGAGGGAAAGATAACAGGGTGGGATGAGGCCAAGAAGACATTTGATCTGCAGGCTAGAGATTGCCTTCTCTACCAGGGATTCATAGCAGAATATAAGCAAAGGTAAAGGAAAGGTGGATCCAGACCTCCCAACCATCCTGAATTACTCGTTTTTTACCGAGTTTAGGGGTCCCAATAATGGGGTGCCACGATTCCCGAGTGGCACCCCTTCATTTCCGATTTTTTACATCTTATTTTTTAAATTTCTGCGCTTTTGGAGATGACGTCATCACGTGAGCGATGACGTCAGCTCCGTCAGCCTGTCAGAATCAAGACATGCGCGCGTCTGTTTGAATACTTTAGACAGGTTAGAAGTGAACTTGGAAGCCTGGATGCTTTTACTGGATAGTGGAAGCTTTTACGAACTGCAGTCCAAATGAAGGAGTGCTATGCTTTGCTGCCTTGGATTAGCTTTTTGATCATCGCTCGTCGGGTTGGGGTAAGCTAAGCCCAGATGATTGGAACTATGTTATGCTTTTCTGGAATGACTCCTCGCTTTTTAGACAGTTAGTGTTGGTTAACATTTTCACTCGTCGGGGTAGGTACTTTAGTTCGCTTGTACTTGGTGGAAGTGAATGCTGTGTGTGTCTGAGCTTATTATGATCATGTTAAGGTTATCTAAAAATATTTCAGTTTAGTGTAACTGACAGGTTTGCCATTAAGTGTCTGTGAAACTGTTGAAATCAGTTCATAAATAATTCCTTGGACTGTAGATACATTTTAAAATTCAATAGTTGTTCTTGAAGTATATAATGACCTACGGACAGGGATACTGTGAAAGGAAAATATCTGATGAACAAGCATGGAATAAAGAATCCTCATCAGATCCATGTAAGAATGCAATGTTTTCAAAACTGTTTTTGTATACATTTTGTGAGAGTAGGAATTATGAGTATAACAGATGAGGACCTGTTGAGAGGTGGACAGGAAATCAGTGCAAATATTTTCCATAAGGACTTAATATTAATGTACTGCTGATGTCAATTTTGTTGGTATTATTTTTTTGGGCTGTGTAATGCTCAGATCTAGTGATAATTACTGGAAATACAGTTTTGATGTTTAAAAAAACAATCAATACAAGTTATTATCTAATGAGCACACATCTTGTTGCTTCTCTCACATCATTCATGGCTTGCAACTGTCTTGAACAGCAGTGCAAAACTCAGTCACAGTTAACAGGTGACACAAACTTGCATTCCCTTCTTGCTCCAATCTTGAGAAATCCTGCACATTCAAAAAACTCTCAAAATCATATATACCCCTGTATGGTTGGCTAACCTCCCAGTCCTAATGATAATCAAAAATACTGCTAGGAACTCCAAAAATCTAACTATCAGAACAATTAGGCAATACTATAATATTTCTTATTATCAGCTATGCATTTGCCTGTATGTGGAAATAAGGTGTGTGTGTGTGTGTGTGTGTGTGTGTGTGTGTGTGTGTGTGTGTGTGTGTGTGTGTGTGTGTGTGTGTGTGTGTGGCGGTATGGTGAGATCTGAATTCACTACATGATAGCCATTTAAGTTTTAGTCTGACTTTCAAGAAGCTGATGATTTGGCTTAGGGGTATGTTGTTCTGACTGTAGTGCACAGGGTTGTTTTGGGTTCAAGACTTGGCAGTGAAAAATGCAATTTTATTCTAGCAACTTTCCAAAATTATACAAGCAGTGATTATAATGTCTCTGGTTTTTGCCCTTTTGTCCTCCCAAAAACAAATGAAATTGAAAATAAGTGCAAGAAGCTGTGCAAGATGCATATGGCTTACACTACTGTCATTCTATTTATAGATTTACACTTTTATGATGGAAATGTTCTTAACAGGGCAGTTTTTGTTATTACTGGCTAATGCATTTTGTTTCATTGCCTACTGGAAAAATGTTCAAACAATACATTTAAAATGCGATTGTGTGTGCCAAAGTAGACTTTTATGATGGAAATGTTCTGAATTGGGCAGTTTTGTCATTATTAGTTCATGGATTTTGTTTCATTGCCTACTAGAAAAATGTTCAAACTATAAATTTAAAATGTGCTTTAACTTAAATCTAACAAGTGTGCTGTATTATACAAGGAATATAATTTAATAAAGTCAGGAAGGTGTATCAAAGAATGCATGCATGTTTCTTGTTTTGTGTGCAAGGGACCTATGTTTTGAAAACAGCCCAAAGGAAATCTTTATCCACCACTGACCAGATGCATTTTCTTTGGATGTGGTGTGTGTTTCAATGCTGTTTCAATGAATGTGAGTTTCAAGGGCAGAGAAGTTTTAATGCCAAGTCTGTTTTCATTGTGAGAGTGTATTGCTTTGTTTATCTGATACCTATTCGTGTTTGTGCATTGTGCTATAAAATGTAAAAATAAAATCCAAATAATTATTGTAGAAGTAAAGCAGTATGCACACATTAGTGTTTATGGCAAATGGGATGAAATAGCCAGATAATGGGACATTGGAATGGCTGCAGGGAGACTCTGGTTCCATATTTTGGTTGTCTGTTCTTCAGTTTGTGTTTGAAAGTTATTATCCCACAATTCCATTGGAGTCGGTGGGGTTATGTAATTATGTATGCAAATTTTACATTAATCAGCGTACAGATTTGTACCTAATTTTCATGGGCCTTGTCCAGATTTTTGATGATTCCAGGTTGAGAGGTATGGGCGGATCTTAAGTGAAAGAACAGAAGCTAATATTAAAAAAGGATAATTAGAAGGGCATATAAAATATTGCATGATAACTATAAGAATCAATCAAAGGAGGTTAGAAAAGATTGGGAAGAGAGACTGGAAAAGCAATTTAAAAGAAAACAATGGGAGAATATATGTAAGTGTCTGAAGTATGCAACAAAGCCCAGAATGTTTAGGATCTTTGCTTACAAGTTTTTACACAGGGATTTTTATACCCCAAGTAGACTTCAAAAAATTTATTGTCAGGTGGATAGCAAATGTTGGAAGTTTGATAGGGAAAAAAGCCGTAACTAGGAATTAGAAGTTATGTACCTACCATAACGTTCCATGTTAGTTATTTATTTATTATTTATTTATTTCCAGTTTGATAACCGGGGAAGTCCACTGGGCCCGAAAGCCCGTTTTCAGTGGAGGCCCGGGGAGAAAAGCTCCACGATAATACATTACACACAAAAAAAAAAAAAAAAAAAAAATAATAATAGTTGTCTTCTCTCGCCTTCTTTCTTGCTGGATGGGTTTGGAGCCGATCCTCGGCTCCGACTCGGCACTTGCTAAGCTCGAGAGTCACCTTTACCAGCTCGAGGCAACCCCATATCCCATGATGCAAGGCGGTAATTACCCAGATCTCGTTTGGTATCTAGAGGAAAAACTGCCTATAAAAAACTTTCCACTAAGGAAAGAGAAACACTAACCTAAAAAGGCTGTAATGGAAACCAGGTAATCAAGGACAAGAACTATCTGGTGTCCAAGGAAGAAGAATCTTCCAGAGAAAAGGGGAGATCAAGGTCTGTCCAGGCTAGGGGGACAGGAGGGAGGGACGCAAGAAAGAAGGCGAGAGAAGACAACTAACATGGAACGTTATGGTAGGTACATAACTTCTAAATGTTAAGTTGTCAATCTCGCCTTCATTCTTGCTGGATGGGACCGCGTCCCTAGCACCTCTATCCTGGGTGGCTCAATGGAACAGACTCTTGAGGACAGTGGAACCAAAGCTTGCCCTGTCCCTGGAGGCCAAATCCAATTTGTAATGAGAAACGAAGGTTTTGAGTTCAGCTGTTTGCCCCTAAGCTGATAAATGTCAGAAATGGTGGAAGATAGCCATCTAGATAAGGTCACTTTAGAAACAGGGAGACCTTTTCTATTTTCAGCATAAGACAGGAAGAGCTGATCGGACTTCCTAAATTGCTTTGTCCTGTCCAAGTAATATCTAAGTTGGCGATGAACATCTAAGTAATGCAATTTTTGTTCCGCCCTGTTAAAATAATTTGGAAAAAATACAGGGAGATCAATGGATTGGTTTAAATTTGTCTTAGAAGCAACCTTGGGCAAAAAGGATGGGTTGATTCTCAAGGATACTCTGTCTTTGTGGAAGACCAAATAAGGGGGACGAACACAGAGGGCATGAAGTTCAGACACTCTTCTAGCCGAGGTAATAGCGACTAGAAAAAGTGTTTCCCAAGAAAGAAACTTTAATGAACATGAAGCAGCCGGTTCGAAAGGGGGAAGTATCAAGGATGTCAGCACTAAATTTAAGTCCCACTGTGGTGGAGGATCTCTAACAGGGGGTTTAAGAAGGAACACTCCTTTGAGAAAAGCTTTACAAAGTTTGTGGGACATAATGTTGTGGTCTGCAAAGCCGACATGGAAGTTCGAGACTGCAGCCAACTGAACTTTGACTGTGGAAGACGAAGAACCTGAGTGAAAAATTTCCACAAGGAAATCCAAGACCGACTGAATAGAGGCAGTAAAGGGGTCTATGTTCTTAGATATTGCCCAAAAGGAGAAGCGTTTCCACTTGCTAGAATAAATCCTCCTGGTAGAGGACTTAAGAGAAGCTACTATGATATCTCTAATGGGATTAGAGATTATAGGAAGCCTGGCTAAGGAAGGAAGTGGAGCAACCAAGCTGTGAGGTTGAGGGAAGGAACGGATCGGTGCAGTTGACCCGACCGGTGGGTCAGAAGATCTGGAACTGGGTCCAGATGCCAAGGCCGCACCAAAAGATGGCGATGAAGGAACGGGAACCAAATTTGTCGAGGCCAGTAAGGGGCAATGAGAATCATTTTGGCTCTCAAGACTGTAGCTTTCTGGAGTACTTCTGGTATCAAAGGAAAGGGAGGAAAGGCATAAAGAAGTCCCCGGGGCCAATCTTGGGTAAGAGCGTCTCTGGGGGGATGGCCCGGAAGTGGGAAGAGAGAAGAAGTCTGGGCATTTGCTGTTTTGGGGTGTAGCAAAAAGATCGCAGCATGGGCGGCCCCACTTCTGAAAAATCTCTTCCACAATGGATTGCTTGAGAGACCACTCGTGAGGCATGAGAATAGCTCTGCTCAATCTGTCCGCTATTAAGTTGGTTTTCCTGGGGATATGCGTTGCTACCAGAAACCGACGAGAGGAGATAGCCCATTGCCAAAGTCTGAGAGCTTCTCGACACAAGGGATAGGACTTGGTTCCGCCCTGCTTGTTGATGTACCACACGATGGACATGTTGTCCGTGTGAACTGCAATAGTCCCTAAAGGGAGAAAGTCATTGAGGGCTTGCAACGTTAAAAGCACTGCTCTCATCTCTAGGACATTTATGTGCAGGTGGTATTCGAACGGTTGCCACGTGCCATGAACCATCCTGCCCTGATAATGCCCCCCCCCACCCGATCAGGGAGGCATCCGAAGTGACCATGGCTACCGGGGCCGGGGGAACAAGTGGTCTGCCCTGATGAACTAGAGGAGAGGAGATCCACCAGGATAGATGGTTCTTGCAGGTTTGTGTCACCAGAATTTTGTGACGCATGGGAAGCTGCTGGAAGGACCATTGGGTGAACAACATCCATTGTAGGAGATGCATGTAAAAGCGGGCCAGAGGAAGAAGTGTTATGGCAGCTGCCATGAGGCCCAACACTTTCAGGACCAATCTGGCTTGTGCCCTTTTGCTGGATAGGATGATCCGAACGTGGTTTTGGATATCTAGGATTCTCTGACTTGTTAGGTTTGCTGACATCAGAGTAGTGTCTAGATTTGCGCCTATAAAGGTAATAGATTGGCAGGGCGACAAGGAAGACTTTTCGAAGTTGACTGAAATTCCTAAGTGGCCGCAGAGACGTAGAGTGTAATCCCTGGCTTGGAGACGTTGATGCCTGGTGGTGGCTGAGAGGAGCCAGTCGTCAAGATACGGAAACACCTGGAATCCTTGACGTCTCAGGTGAGCCGTGACCACTGCCATGCATTTGGTCAACACTCTGGGGGCTGTAGTGAGGCCAAAGGGCAGGGCTCTGAATTGAAAATGACTGGTCCCCAGCCGAAAGCGGAGAGAACTTCTGGAGCGTCTGTGAATCTTTATATGATAGTACGCATCCTGAAGGTCTATGGAGCACATCCAGTTGTCTTTGCCCAGAAAGGGCAAAATCGATTGAAGTGTGACCATCCGAAATCTTGTCTTTTTGACAGACTTGTTGAGCCTGCTGAGATCTAATATTGGTCTCCAGTCTCCCGTCTTTTGGGGACCAAAAAGAACCTTGAGTAGATTCCGGATTCTAAATGATCTTTTGGTACTGGCTGGATGGCCCTTTTCTTTAGAAGCTTTGACACCTCTAATTGTGCAATTTCCCTTAGACCGGGTGGTACGTCTGGAAGGGAACCTCTTTGAGGGAAGGGGCTTTCCTCGAAAGGAATCTTGTAACCCTCGGATATGATCGACTGTACCCATTTGTCTTGAGAGAGGGAAAGCCAGGCTTCTGGGTACAGTGACAATCTTCCCCCGACTGCCTCCAAGGGTGGGCAGTCGGGCAACACCTCAGGGATGCTGGAAGGGCTTGTCAGAGAGAGGTTCTCTGGAGCCCTGGTTCTGCGGACCCCCTCTGCCCCTAGGGCGGCATCTGTTATTATTATTACCCCCTCTGCCTCTGGGGGTAAACTGACCATGTGCATCAGGCGTGACTCCTTGTGATTTCCGGAACCACATTTTCCCTCCCTTCTGACCTTTGGGGTAAGGTCTAGAAGGAGTGGAGAAACGGACTCCTACGGCAGAAAGAGTCTTGCCGTCCTGCTCACACCTGGTTAAAGTGTCCTTCACCTGAGGGCCAAACAACGTTGTCCCATCAAAGGGAGAGTTTGTGAAGGACGCCTTAAAGGGGTCTGCAAAATTACAGAGCCGCATCCAGGACTGACGTCTGAGGGCCACTCCTGTGCCTGCAGCTCTACTCGCCCCATCGGCTGCATAAGAAATGAACCACATGGAGGAGTTGGTTATGGAATTTAGGATTCCCAGCTGAGAGGCGATCTTTTCTTGAGCCCCTGCTGCTGACGGATCCTGTACTACTTCACCTAGCTCTTTGAGGATGTCTCTCTGAAGTCTGGTGAAGTGACACAAATAATTCAGCGAACGCATAGCAAAGGTCGCTGAAGAGAACATCCGCTTGCCATAACTGTCCATGGTCCTAGACTCCTTGTTAGGAGGATGGACTGGCACGGAAGGATCTGCAAGTTCCTTCTTGGTTGCGGCAGCCACCACCATGGCATCAACCGGGACACCCTTAGAAAGAAACTGCTTTTCATCGGGGACCGTGATAAACTTTGAAGGTCTCCTGGGGACTGGTTCCACCGAATCAGGAGATGCCCATGCCTTTCGAGCTATGACTTCCATAAGGGGGTCGAAAGGCGGAGACACCCAGGAGGTGGAGGGTCGTGATCCAAAAGCCTCCAGGTATACCGATTCATCCTCGGAGGGATTAATGGAGGGCCAGTTCCCCCTCTGTTTGAGGAGTTCAAGGATGTCTGAAAAGGAGACATCCTCAGAGGGAGATCTTGGGGACCCCTCCGACTCATCTAAATCGGTATCTGATGTTGTAGACTCAGGGGAGTCTAAATGCTTCCTCTTGCAGGTCCTCTTACGCGGCGGTTCACCTGAAGGATCAGGAGAAACCTCGGAAGAGGAAGTCCTTCCCAATGGGGAAACCTGGGGCAATGGATCTCTGGGTCCGGGAGCAAGAGAGCGGGAAGAGGCATCTACAGGCCCCATAGAGGGAGGAGCTAAAGGAACTGACTGCTGGCTAAGTTCTGGGGCTAGCACACTCCTCATCACCTTGAAGGCTCCCCTCCCAGGGAGGGCCGAGAGATCCCGCTCCGAAGAAACAGGGATCCCCGGTCCCACCGAAAGGGAAGGCTTTGAAGCAGATGTCGGAGCCGAGCTCACCAAGGCCGAAGCTCCGACAGGGAGAACGGGGTCGGACAAGGGTCCGATGCCACTCGCCCCCTCGGAACCGACCAGGGAAGCCCGACGCCCGGATCCCTCCAAGGAAGGTCTCAAGGAGGAGATAGGAGTCGAAGACGACGGAGCCGAAAGGTGTGGTATCGGCTCCGAAGCAGCAACAGTCATGGTACCAATAATCTCTGGCAACGAACTCTGTAAGAGAGTCGAAGGAGGAATCTCAGGGGGGTGTAGAATAGCTGACGTCTGATGAGACGGGCTATGGAGCATCTGGGCTAGTGCCTGTGATTTTAATAGCCTACTGACCACTCTCTCTAAGTCGTGGTCTGAGAGCCTGGACGACCTCAATGATCGGCTCTGATGGCTCCGCTCCGAAAGCAAGGGAGAGGCTGAAGCCGAGTGTATAGACTCCAAAGAAGGAGATCTAGACCTCTTCTTGGATGGAGCCATCGGAGCCGAAGAACGTTCGGCTCCAGACGGAGCCGACAACTTGTCGGCTCCGAGAGGAGACAAAGATATCTTGGCTCCAGCCGGAGCCGAGACATGCTTCGACGCAAGGGTGTCGGCTCCAGACGGAGCCGACACAGGTGCCGAAGTCAGGGTATTGGATCCAACCGGTGCCGGTACAGAAATTTCCAACAAGGAAGGATCGGCTCCGGATGGAGCCGATGTCGACTCCGGCGGAGTCGGAATCAAGACCACAGACTTGGACACCGAAGCCTGGGTCTTGGAAGGTTTGGAGGGCTTCCCGGAGCCGACCTTAGCCGGGGAGCTCTCTGGTTTAAGAAGACCCCTGAGGATCAACTTATTTCTACGTTCCTGCAGGACTCTCTGGCTGAAAGAATGACATATAGCACAGGAGTCCTGCAGGTGTAGGGGTCCCAGGCAATAAATACAAGAAGTGTGACCGTCTGTCAGAGACATCTTCTGACAGCACGAGTCACACTTCTTGAAACCTGAGACCCTAGTATCTTTGGACATATCTCAGTCCTAAAACACTCACACACACCAATCAGTCCAAACAAGACACTAACAAATAAAAATTATAAATAACTAATAATAATTAGTTATTACTATAAGAGTGACACAACACACACACACACACACCTGAGGGAAATCCTGACAGGAACTGTGAGGGTGGGAAAGGCCTAAGGCCCGAATACGCTAAAACTAAGTGAACTAGGGGGAAATGGGTATGGCGCTAAGTGAATAAAGCACACTGAAGGGTATAAGGACTATAAATTAGGGTTTGAGACACCTAAAACCTGACAAATAGCAAGAAAAATTATCACTTACCTGGAGCTGGTAAAAAGAGTGACCTCATCAGCGAAGCGGCAAACGAGATCTGGGTAATTACCGCCTTGCATCATGGGATATGGGGCTGCCTCGAGCTGGTAAAAGTGACTCTCGAGCTTAGCAAGTGCCGAGTCGGAACATCCAGCAAGAATGAAGGCGAGATTGACAACTTAACACCGTTTGTTTTGGGAGTGCAATGAGTTGGCAGATTTCTCTAGAGAGTATTCTGTCAGAAATATTGGGTGAGCAAATGGCTGTAAATAAGGGTATGTTTTTTTTTTTTTTTTAGCTGGGGCATATGATCTTAATTGCCTAATTATAATAAGGCCTTATTAAGTTTAATTCTGTTGGATGCCAAAAAAGCAATTACTAGAAAATGGAAATCAAAGTCTAGACCATCTGTATTTGAAGTATTGGATATTATAAAATAGATAAAAGAACTGGAATGAGGACCTTTAGAAAAGGGAAGGAGCAAACTGTATAGAAATAAATGGGAATTATGGGAGAAATAGATGCAGAAGAATGTTCAGGAAGAGGAGAGAGGTTTAAGGGAAGGCAGGAATTCAGCAATTTATGTAATGTTGGGCTGATGATAATTACAAAAGAAGAAAAGATATGGGATGAACAAAATTCTGATATGTGTTTTTCTTTTCTGCTAATGTAGACTTGCCTATGTCTTAAGTGATAATTTCATGAACGTGTCTAAAAAACTTTCTGACTAAGCAGGAGCACCTTCCCTGCCCCTTCTCCTAAACCCAAAAAGAATGTCTCTCCCTTGCCAACTGAGGGGTGCAAAACAGCCACAGAGGACACAGTTTACCCCTAGTCCATAGTGGTTATATGGACTGCATCGGAGGTTTTGCAGGGGAAAAGATGGGTGGTCTGAAGAATCAGCTTTGGTCACAGCAGAGTCATACACCTATGTCCGAGGCAGCTTTGCTAGCCTGCTCTGGTGTTAAAGGCTGTTTAGTTAACTTTTTTTTTTTTTTTGCATTTGGAAGAAGGACTGACAATGGTACCAGTAATTTGTTCAATGGTCAAGCTGAACAATGGTGCTTCTTTTCTGGGAAACTAAGTACCACAAACCAGGAAAAGCACAGTAAAATGTTAGAGTCTCTAAAAGTAATTTAAACACAATTTCTCCACAGAAGACGCAGTCTAGAATCTTTAAATTAACTTTTAAACTGTCAGAAACAAAAGTGCACTCCCATTTAAAAGTACAGTAAAGTCATGTGACTGTCAATAAAAACTCATATTTCTAGTTCAAACATTTAAAATTATACGTTGAAGGCTTTCACCAAGGGGAACTTATCTGCCCAGCAACAGAACAGGACAAGACAACTGTTGATCCTCAAAAGCCCATAGAGGAGCACCCAACCTGTCTTTTAGTCAGTTCAGCTTAAAGTGGCTAATGGTTTGGGCACATGGAAGCAGAAACTTTGGAAGATGGCTGGCTGTTAAATCCTAGGCAGGATATAACCCATATAGCTTAGACTACTGCAGCAGTGATCAATATGATGACCATCTGCTATTACTGCTTAACTACAAGGTGACAGATGAGAAGTCCACAAAAAGTAGGAGCAATACGGAGGCTCAGAACTACTAATCTTAATGTCTAACCTCAGCTGTAAGAAACTACAGACCTACAAATGAACTAAAACATTTTGTATCTGGAAGACTGTAGACTATAAAACTCAAGGCAGAATGGATTCACAATACAAAGGTTTTGATAAGCAATTTTATTGAAATTCTTTAACTGGGAGGCCAGGGCATTAAATTAGAAATGGACAGTGGGTGTGATCTACTTTGGCTTTAGCAAGAAATATGAAACAACACCAGTACAGAATGTATTAAATAATAAAGCAGAATATGAGTGCTTTCTATGATTCTGAAGGAACAATAACTAGAAAATTATGTTGATGAAAAACTGGCAATCAATGTTACACTGTAGGGTTCAGTTCTATGGCTGTTCTTTTCATACTGTCTTTATAAGTAGTGCTGCTACATTCCTCAGTGGAACAGTTTTCCATTGTACTAATGATACAGTAAGAGAGTTACTTAAAGAAAAGGAGAAGCAACACAGAGGGGTAACTTTGCAAATTTAGAGAAATTGCCTAAACATAGTAATTTAAATTCAATGCAAATTAATACTTGCGGGAAGTAGAAACCTACTAAAAGAGTGCAAACTTGGGTAATGGATGGTAGCAACAATACTAGAGAAAAGGAACTAGATTTGTCGTAGCAAATGACATAATGACAACTATGTAATGTAAGGAAGCAGCAAAGAAGATATACAGAAAGAAGACATCAGAGCAAAATGAGAAAATACTACCCTCATTACAGACAGCTGGTCTTCATCATCATTCATCATCATCAACAACCCCCTTTTTCTCATGTTTCTACATGGTGTCCAGGTCTTGTATCAACTGTTGCCAAATCTCTCTGGATTCAATGCCACTCTCCAACCTTCTTCGCCAGTCATGTTGATTGTTGGAGGTCTTCTCTAACACAATGCATTAATTTCTTTTCTGGATGCCCTTGTTTCCTCTAGCCTTCTTCTTGTCTGTCCCAAATCTCCTTTACCAAATTGTCTTCTGCTTTTCTGCACATGTGATCAGACCACTGTAATCTGTTCTCTCTGACGTCCTCTGCAACTGGAACTACTTTGGCTTCTGCTCTGATGTCCTCATTTCTTCATCTGAACACAGTGTAGATTCTGCCACCTGTCTTAGACACTTCATGTCCTTCACTTCTAGCTTCCTCACTTGTTCTGCCCAGACTTCTGTATCATACAGTAATACTGATCATTCCACTGTTTTATATACCTTACGTTTTAGATTCTTTGGCATTCTTCTGTCATACACTACCCTTGGCACTCTGTATCAGATGGATGCATGCCTTCTGATTCTAGCTTTGACCTCCTTATTCAGAGCTCCTTTCCCTCAGTCACCCTTCTCAGATACTTGAAGCTGTTAACCTGTTAATCTAGTTTCCCTTCTATCTCAGTTCACAGCTTATTCTGATTTCTCCCATTTGCTTTCATTACAACTGTCTTAACAGGAATTAGTTTTATACCATATGCCTTCACTTTTGCATTCCATTCCCATATCCTTTGCTGAAGTTCTTGCTCAGAGTATGCCTGTATTGCTACATCATCTGCAAACAGCAACTTTGTTGACACCTCTTACCTGTTTGTTAATGAAGTCCACCACCAGTATGAGCAGCAATGGGCTCAGAGCTGAACCCTGATGCACACACACCCAACTGGGAACCCCTCTGTAAGACTGAACATGTTTCATACTTCAGTCATTGGGTCCTTGTGCACAGCCTGCACTAATTCTACCAATGTTTCTGGGACTAGGAACCATCACAGCATTGCCCAAATCAGCTTTCTTGGGACATTGGCATATGCTTTCTTCAAGTCTAAAAATGCCCAGTTGGACTCTTTCCTCATTTCTATCATCTTCTCAACTATCTGTCTTACTGCAAACATCAGGTCGATTGTGCTGCATCCTGGTCTGAATCTGAACTGTTCATCTCTCATTTTCTTTTTACTGATTCACACATTTATTTATCAATCATCCTCTCCAGAACTTTCATGGCATGTCACAGGAGTTTGACACCTCTGTACTGCTGACAGATGTGGATTCCCCCTCTGTTCTTGTACACTGGCACTGGTAGGGTCTATATTAGATCAGTGAACGCTTAAAAAAGCGAACGTTGATTGATCGACCTTATGTAAGCAAAAGCTTACAATCTCGAACTGTCAGATCAGCAATTTTTTTCCTAGGAAAAAAAATCGCTGATCCAAAACACATACACACAACAAAAGCACACCAAACAAACAGAAATCCACACACATACACCTAAAATCTGACACCTAACCCTACACTAAACTATGCACACACCACTAACTATCCACTTACCTTAACCCAAACTCTAACCCTAAGGTCCATCACTATCGCACACTCACCTCACTCGCTCCCTAACCCTAACTCACCTAAATCCACACTAACCCTCATGTTCACACAATTGCTCACATACCTAATGCGAGCCCTAACCCTAACTCACCTAACCCACCCTAACACTCACATCCACACAATCGCACACTTACCTGAATCCGACCCGTAACTTTCCACCACAGCACTGAAAATACTGAAGCAACAGAAACGGACAACTGAATTCTTTCCCTAGGAAAACATTTGAGTTTCTGTTGCTTTGATATTTGTAACTTTCGCTAAAATAAGGTCGATCAATCAGCGTGCGCTTGTTTAAGCATTCGCTGATCTAATATAGACCCCACTGGTATGTGTGTTCTCCAGTCATCTGGGATAAGCCTTTCTCTCCATACAGCCATAAGTAAACTCAGAAGCAATTTCTCCTGTATCACACTTAACATCTTGATCATATCTGCTGTGAACTCATCTGAGCCTTCTGCTTGTCCTTCATTTTCCTTAGCGCTTTTCTTACTTCTTCTAGAGTGGGCTCCTCCTCTTCTTTCATCATAGGCTTTGTCTAGGACAGTACAGCTTCTCGGGGGTTCTCTTCATTCAGAAACTGTTGATTGTACTCCCTCCATCTGCCTTTGATTTCTTCCAGGCTGGTGAGCAGATTGTTGCTGGCATCCTTTATGAACAGTGCCTGACTGTCTTTTTTATTTTTCTGTCTTTGCCTTGCAACCTTATAGAGTTTCTTTGTGACATCTACCAAGTCACTTTCCAGAAGCTGGTAGAGAGTCTCTGATGCCTTGTCCTTTGCTATTACAACTATTCTCTAAGCTTCTTTGTTAGCTGACCAGCATTCCTTCTTAGCCTGGTCTGTCTTTTCTATCCCCCACTTTTTCATGCATTCTTTCTTTTGTTGACTTCCTATGCTTCTGCATTCCACTATCAGCTTTCCTTATTTCCATACCTGGCTCAACTACATACCTGTTGTTTAGTCATCACACTTGCTGTTTTGAAGTCCTGCCATTCTTATAGGTTCATAGGCAATTATTAGGCAATTGGTCTCCAGGCCACTTCAAGTCTAGTCGAAAAATCACTTTTCAAAATTTCCTTCTAGCCTCAAGGACAGCAAGGCAAGATAGACCAGGAGAGAATTTAAGGCTCCCCATCTGATTATCTAGGTTTACCTTAAAGGTGATAAGGGTGCTACTCTGCTTGACATGTACTGGGAATTTGTTCCAGAACTGAGGGATATGATGGAATATGAATCTACCATGCTAATGTGTCTTATTTATCCAATGATAAAGGTTCAGATCCTTTAATGGAGTATCTGATGTACCATTAGTTCTGAGAAGGAATAGGAGATCAAATGGGGTTGGATCTTTCATGGCATGAAATGCTAGACATAGATCTCAAAGGAGGAGTCTACAAGAGACTGAGTACAAAGAAAGGGCTGTCAGTCTCACCAGAAACTAAGACTTTTGAGGCCACACCAATCTTTTTAGTTATGAATCTCTAAGGTCTCTCAGGTTGTATGATATGTTTAGATAAAGTATATTCCAAAAGGTGCATTATATTCAGTAATGGGTCTGAAAAGATATGAGTAAAGGGGAATTAAGACTTCTTTGGATCTAGAAGAGATACCTTCGGAAATCTGATGGGTCAGATAAAAGGCTTTCAGAACTACTACGGAGACATGATAGTCAGATGATAGGGAATTATTTACAAGAGTCCCAGATCTCTTACACCAGTGCCTGACTGAAGGGGTGCATTACCTATACAGTAAGAAACTATTTTGTTTACCAAAATTAACTGTGATACATGTTTTTACAACAGAGATTTTGATTTCATTATCCTTGTTTGCTGTGATAGGAATATGAAGAAAATGACACAAATAGTCTAATTATTATTTGCCACTCATGTCGCAAGTAGGGGGACTGAGTAGACTAGGTGGATGAAGTAGTTATCACCTGTTATCAAATTCTGTTTCTTCATCAAATTGTGTAGAATTGCATTATCTTGGGTATTTAACAGTTAAGCTTAGCTGGTACACACTGATAAAATAAAAATACTTCAGTGTCAGCAATTAATATCTGCTCTAAGCTGCTTCTAAACCCTTCTCCATTCCTGTCCCTTTTGTGCTTATTATGTAACCTCTTTATAAGGTTTTAAATTTATTACAGCTTCCAATTGATCAAATGTATTGGCTTTGTTCTACTGTAATTGGCTATGTTGACTGGAGTTGACTTAACCACGAGACCACTAAGATCCAGCCACAAAAACCTCCTACAGGTCACAACAGCCATTAACTCTGCTGGAGAAGCATTATTCTCCTGCACTATAGCCAAACTCTGGAACTCCCTCCCATCCTCAATTACCTCTGTAACTTCTTGCACCCACTTTAAATCCTTACTAAAATCACACTTCAAAACTTGCCAGATATGCCCTTGCAACCCCCCTCTAATACCATTCACTCCCCCCACCCACTACCTCTCTCAGCCACCTATCAACAACCTACTCTTAGCAAGCTTGGCTACTCATGTTCCCAGCTACCTACCACATAATACTAACTAACTTCTTGTAGCAACAACTGCTAATGGCTGTTATGTACCTCAAAAACAGTTTGTATCAATTGCTCACTGATGAATCTCAACTACATTTTAACCATGTTTAGTATATGTCACCATATTTTAAAATTGTACTACGCTCTACAGCTGTTTTACATCTGTTTTCTTCTTGTCTTGCGTCCTTAACTGGACTAATTTCTATATTTAAATGCTATGTTTTTTTAACTGTATAATGCAAATAATACTTAATGTGGAGCTATTCTCCCCGGGCTTCCGCTGAAAACGGACCTGCGTCCAGTCGGACTCTCCCAGTCAACAAATGTAAATAAATAATAAATAAATAAAATGGTTTTAACAGTATATCCCTGTATATTTTTGTGTGACTGTACTCATACACTGATTTAAGTAGTAGTTAGTAGTAGTTTGTTATTACCTTGGTTTTCATCCATATCTGTTTTTATGTAATGGTACTTAGGAAATAAGCACATGAAAAATCTAACCCTCAACTTGAACAAATCGGATTGATTTTAAGGTACTGGAATTTTCTGACAACAAGATCTGCAGAATTCTAGCACTGACATCCATTTATGCAGGAGAAAATAAAAGAAGGAAATATGAACTGTATGTGGTTTTACTGTATTTAATGTGGATATTCAGTAACTGAAACAATACTACAAATAACTGGAACAAGGTTTTATTTCAAATGAAATTAATGTAATGAACATAGAATGACAGCAATGCTTTGCTTTGCTGTGGTGCCCAGACATACTGTTAAAAAGGTGGAAATGCTTACATGTAACTAGTAATCTTCTTAAAAATCATTTTGATGAAAAACCTAGTGGAATATAAGAGAGATAATTTGATTTTTGTCCTAAAAAGCTTACTGAACAGTTGATGAGGTATTAGCTAAGTTCAGAGACATAGCCCAAGACTGCTTTACAAAAATTATAAAGTTGTCAGACAAGCGTGTATGTGGAATGGATGATAAAAATACATAAGTTAGTTTTTTTTTTTTTACCAAAAAACAATCTAGCTTATTTGTCTTAAATAGTAGAAGTGTCAAATAATAATATATAAGAATTTCAAGTTAGATAGTTGGTGGAATCATGCAGAAACATTTAAGATAAATGAAAAACCACTCAAAGGTGTGGTCTCTAGAGTGTACAAGGCAGGGTATATATATATACTGTATATAGTGACTATACATGCAACTTCATAAAATGTCAAGCTTATGGGTGAATTTGTTATACTACAAGTTCCTGCATAAATAAATTATATGAATATTTTATGAGACCTTGTGTTAAAAGAGCTGAAAGGAAATTTACTGGTTGCTTGCATGCTGTTTTTGCTGAGAAGAAACACTTGTGAGTATAATCAAAAACAGCATCTTCACAAAGTATGCACAATCTGAATTTAACAAGATTAATCTATTTTTAGTAGAAATAAAGAAGGCAAGTTTGTGAAGTTTTAGTTGACAATGGAAACAACACCACTATATATGAAATAAAGCATTCTCATAGCTGATCTTATATTGAAAAGTAGTACAGAAGAAAATACATTTGTGGAAGTACACTTACCATAACAATATATGTTTGACTAGAGCATGGTTACTGTAACCTAAGCTATATGGGACATAGCCTGCCAAGGACTGGATGACCATTCAGCTTCAAAGTTTTAGGGCACTTTCCACATGTCCTAACTACTGTACAACTTGAAGACAATGGTATAAAATCAGTAGTTAGGACACCAAACCTTCAGTGCTTTCTTGCCTCAAACAAAGGGAGGCTAGAGCCCTGCTACCTAGATACATGTTAGGAGAAAGAAGAAAAATCATCCACACCCTGGCATATGCCACATAAAGAAGGCGGTGGAGGAACGCTGTTCCTACTGTAACAGTTATCTAATCAAACATATACTGTTATGGTAAGTTTATCATTAGATCACTGTTGCAATAGCCTACGCTATATGGGATGGATACCTGAACTTAGAGAAAAAGGGAGAATGGGATCAGAGTCCAGAAGCCCCTGTAGAATAGCCTTTGCAAAGCCTGCTCTGGATCTAGAAAAAAAATCTAATTGGTAGTGTTTGGTAAAGGTGTGCACAGATGACCAAGTTGCTGCCTCTAGTATATTTTTAGAATCTACCCTTTCCAAAAGATACAGAAGCAGCCAAGGCGATGGTACAATAGGCCCTGACCCTGCCTGGGAGTATTTTGCTATATATGGTAAGAGTAAAAAATGGCAGTAGCATGAGAAAAATACTGAGAAATTGTCTGTTTTGACATTAATTGTCCATTTTTCTTAACTTTATAGGAGATAAATAGTTGTTCTGAATTCTTGAATTCATTTTCAAAGTGTCAAGAATCTCTCACTTGGATAACAGATCTTCTTTGCTGTCTAAGATTCCAAGATAAAATTCAAAAGGCTTTTTGATTCCATCCCACAGGTTGCATTTCTGGAGTGTCAGCTTGACACCTCAGTACAAAAAGCTTTTCTTCAACAGGAAAAATAGATCTATATTTAGTCATGTCAATATAGTATCTTATTTGCCTGCGAACATCCAGATTGAGTCAAATTCTTATTTTCTGGTTCAGAAAGAAAACAAGGAGGTAAATAACTTGGTTCAAAGTAAAACCCAAAATCACCTTAGGTATAATTGAATGATATATGTTCAAAGTTATGCTACCTTTGTGAAAAATGAGATAAGGTTGATTCACCATAAGAGCTTATAACTCAGATATTCTTGTAGTAGACAGAGAAATGAGTGATACTCTTTGTTTAGATGAGAAATTCAAATCAGTATTATGAGCAGGTTAAAGGGAAAATAGTGTAAGTTTCTACAGTACAAAATTAAGATCAAAAGAAGGAACCACCTGCCTTCTAGATGGGCAGGTAAATATGAACACCTTTTAAAAAACTGTTTGACTTAAGGCAGAATAGAAGGGGAATCTATGGGCAGACAAGCAGAGATGGCAGAGAGGGGAATATTTATATAAAAGTAAGAAAGGCCAGAGGGTAAAAATTCACAAAAATGATGTAGAGCTAAAGGCATCTGTGCCGGAAAACAGATTTGATTCTTACGTTGGCACCCACTAGAAAATCTTTTCCACTTAGTCATATATGACCTACTAAAAAGTATTACAATTCTATCTTCCAGGCAGTAAAATGAAGAAATTGAAGGTAGTGGTGTATCAAACAACTCCTGTCTTGTCTAAGCAAGCATCCTGTGAGGATGTTTGTGATAATTCCCCTTAGCCAGTTTCACACAACCACTGTTATCTGAGCCAAAAGAAGGTTACCACAATTATCCATAGAGCATCCTTCTGAATATTTAGAAAAACCTTGCTTATCAAACATAAGTATAGAAAGGCACACGGGAAAATCCCTGCCCATGGGAATGAAAAGCCATCTGTCTTCTTGGCCTTTGTCTGATAAGTCCTGGGGCAGAATTTTATATACTGTCAGTTGTGAATGGATGCAGACAGATCTACTTTTAGATTTCACTTCAGATGAACCAATGTCAGGAAGAAACACAGGTTCAACTTCTATTCATGGGCATCTCTCCTGGTCCTGCTCAACTTGTGTACAATATTCTGCTCTAAAAGAATGTTGTATCTTGTAGGGATAGACTGTGCTGAGATGTTAGCTTCCAGGCTACCATAGATAGTCTGCAAAGGAAGTACCACATCACTGAGGTGCTGTCTGTGATTACCAGCAGAGGGCTTCAAACCAAAATATGATTTAGAGATCTCAGAACATTTATAAGAGCTGTCATTTCTTTGACATTTATGTGTTTTAGTCTGTCATGGTTGTTCCACAGACCCTAAACTTTCACTCCCTTGGATACAGCTCCCCAAACAAAGTCTGAGACATCTACGATTACAGAGCTGGAAGGGAGGATAACTGATGCAACTACACTCCTCCCCCGAGTAACTCCCTTTTTACATATCCCAGAACTGCAGTCTGCCTGAAATGATGTTAGGTCCAAATTGGTTTGAGGAACTGCATTTTCATCATGTGAAGTCTGGCCAAAGGAATCTAGAGAATTTCGGAGGTCATGAAACCCAGAATCCTGACATATTCCCTGGCAGATGTCAAAGACTAGTTGAAGAATATTAGAAATTGTTCCCTGTAAATTTCCACTTTGTCCTGAGGAAATAAAGTCACCATGAGGGCTGTATCTAGGGAAACATTCCAGAAATACTATGTTGTGAGATGGGATGAAAGTTTTCTCAATGTTCACTTGAAACCTCAGACTGAGAAAAATATTTTTTTACTCAAGCCAGACAGTCTTGACATATTGTAAAAGAATCTGCAAAAATAAGGAAGTAATTTAAATATGGGGACATACGATTACCCTTCATTGCAATGAGCTATTACAGGAGTCAGGCACTTTATAAACACTCTTTGAGCTGTAAACAACCCAAAAGGTAAAGCAGAGAATTTAAAATGTAAACCAGACACAGAAAAAGGTAAAAAGCATCTGAAATCTTTGAGAATTGAAACGGGGTGATAAGCATCTTTTGAATCCAAAGTAACTAGAAAACTGAGATGCTGAATAAATGGTAAAACAGATTGTAGACGGAATATTTTCAATTTAGAAAAAAAAGGTGTAGGGCAGGTCTCCATGTTCCTTCTTCGTCTGGCACCAGAAAGATTCTTGAATAAAATCCTTTCCCTATATGATCTGAGTGAACAGGTTTTATGACTCTCTGAGATAGCATCTGATCTAAGTTAAGAGGGAACTAAAATGTTGGTTGGATGGATGAAGAGGAACCTTTATGAAAAGGTCAGAACTGCAGTAAGTGCATAATGTTTTATTCCACTGCCATGGACATGTTGTTGATGCCTGTTTGCTTCACCAAGGAAAGTTAGTTATGAACCTGCTGAATTTATTTATGTTATTTTCTGACATGTAAACTTAAAGTACAAGCCACACTTCTCGAAAATTGTGCTTAATGCCTTAAAACACTCACTTTTTTATTTTATAGAAAGACTCTCTTACCCCATTAAAGTGGTAGAACAAATTAACCTGGTTTATTGTTATACAATTAGCTGAGCCCCTTTTCTACAAATTCTCATTTCTGAACAGCTCATGCACTTGTATCTACCTTTTGGAGGTCATAGCTAGACAGAGGCCTGGACTAATTAACTGTCTATCTCTCTCTAATATGGGAGCTGTGTCTCCCTTATCTACCTTCTCATCACCTGTTCTCCAGCCAGCCTGCAGCTCATCCAAGAAATCTGCTCTGATCTCTACCCACAGTCACTCTCAAGACACACCTCCTAAATATAGAGCAACATAAAACCACATAACCCTGTGTACCTCATAGCCCAACATTTCAAACAAGCACAACTTACTAGAATCAGACAAGTATCTCCTACCTTTCCTTACTGTCATAATACTAAAATGAAGATACACTGTTCATTCTCTGACTACTTCTTTAATAAGTGGCAGTCAGGCTTAGCTACCTCAATTATTTATTCCCATATTAACTCATCTATCCCCTTCTTATGCCTCCATCTCTGAATCCTCTTAACTCCCCCCTTCACTCATTCTGTAGCTAATAACTCTGACATCTGTCTCTTTGAATACTCTGCATACTTTAATATCTTATCCCAATCATTATATATAACATTTCTTACTTTTTCCTCACTCTTCTCCTTATTACAGATATTTATTTAGTTAATCTCAATATTCAGCTCTGCTACTATTTATCTTCTATACACATTTGATTACTAGACAGTGTAGGGTTACATAGGTTGGTGTTTTTTCATATTTCAGCAAAGGTGGCTGATGGGTTAATAGGCTGGTCCTTCCCATATTCCAGCCTAAGTGGCACCTAGACTTCTTGCTAAAATCCTTCTACTTTCAGTCTAAGTGGCTGTTAGTCTGAGCTATCTCTTCTCACTTCACTTTTTCTGACTCTGTCTAATACCCATTTCATATGGTCTGTGTCACAATTAGACCTTTTGTTACAACTTTTCTCTCAACTTTCCTCCTCGATACATTCTATAGCTAGTTACTCTGACACTTGTATCTTTCTAATACTATGCACAGTTTACTGCCTTATCCTGATTATTACACAAAATCTTTCTTGGACTTTCTCACTCTTTTCCTCTTTACAGTTATTTATTTATTTAATTACTATATCAAGCACTGCTGCTATCTCTTTTTTTTAACTCATATCGCTTGGGAAGTTGCATATGGGTATCATTAAGCCTTCCAGTAATTTGGTAGTATGGACTTTGAGGCTGGCCTTTCTACTTTGAGTCTTAATGCCATTTAGACAGAGCTATCGTCTCAATTCACTATTATTTGTACCTCTAAACTATCCATGCTCACATGAACTAGGCACAGACTGACTTTGCTATAATGTTTCTACTCTAAGTCCAACTAACAGCAAGTGTGGTCTATCCTTTCTCTTCGCTATTCTCTAAATCTTTCTTTTTTTTTTCCATTCACCATCCCTCTAAACTTTCATATGCCTGAAAGAGAGAAAGAGAGAGAGAGAATCTAGATCTTACACATACCTGTTAGAAAGAAAAGGGATCTTCATTTAATTTTTTCTTCCTATACAGATATACTCTTCCCTACTAGTCCAACAATGTACCCCCAAGGGTTTATTTTAAGCATATCTGTCCTTCTCAGCTTATCATTTTGTTTCTGCATCACAGACAAATAGTACAAAATCGGTTCCAAAAAGGGTTACATCCACCTGGTAGACTCATATAAAATCTCCCCATCCAAATACCATGCCACCTTCAGTACTACAAAGAGATTCTTAACTATATTTCCAGGAATCAATACTTAACTCAAGTTTGAAGCCACGGTGGTACAGCGGTAGCGTTGTTGCCTCACAGCAAGAGGTTCTCCTGTTCGATTCACGGCTGGAGTGCCTTCTCAGTGGAGTCTTCATGTCCTCCCCACAGAGGAGTGGCCTCTGAAAGACATGAGTGAATGGGCGTGCCTTCACTGAAGGTTGGGCATCGGGCTGGCAACTCGGCACCATAAAAAAATCTACTGCCAATCATTAGCGGACCGGAATTCCGCTGTGGCGACCCCTAACCGGGAAAAGCCAAAAAGACAAACAACAACAACAATACCTAACTCAAGTTTATTTGCACCAGTCCTCCAATCCCATCAAACAGTTCAGAAAGTACTGGCAATCCCCTACTCTAGTATCTAAGAAATTATTTATACCACTATTTGAGACACATATTTCTTAAATCAGATGACATACAGTTAAACCCTGGCCTACTTCTTCCAACAAATTCACACACACTGTGGAATACAAATTTTCCGCAGCTTGTAGTTATATTACCACTACTACTGCAACCACTACATCAAATCCCAGAGCAAGAATAGCTGCATTACAAACAAAAAAGTCCTAAAATTGCATGCATTAACACCAGCAGCATTAGTAACAAATGAACCATGAACTCTGGGTTTCCACTGAAAACCCGTAATTTTAACATAAAAACCTGGCTTAAATATCTTTCCCTTTATGTCTTTATTTATTTATTTACACTTATTCATTTAATTATTTGCATCAATAAAATCTGACTATGACACAATCTGCAACAATGGGCCCAGTAGTAGATCAGGAGGGGCATCATGCTTCATATCAAACAAGAACTCGTCATTACATATTGCTAATTTCTCCAGTTCTCAAAATAGTTAATATAGGGCTCCTAAATGTCTAACAGCTAACATCATATGTACCTAATTTTTCTATAGCATACATTCCCATACTCTCCTCAGTAAAAATCATAAAAGTTACCCTGCATAAGGTCTTCCCAGAGGGCTTGCCTAACAATGCCATTATATTAGGTGACTTCAGTGTAAATGTAACAGTTGAAGAACCTACTCAACTCAAAAAAATTCTATTACTTGTACTAAATGTTGTTCTTCGTCTTTCAGCTTTTCCCAGTTAGGGGTCGCCACAGCAGAACTCCAGTCCGCTAATGATTGGCAGTAGATTTTTACGGTGCCGAGGTGTCAGCTCGACGCCCAGCCTTCAATGAAGGCATGCCCATTCACGCATGTCTTTCGAATGCCACTCGACCGCGGGGAGGACATGCAGACTCCACACATAAGACGCTCCAGACGAGAATCGAATGGGAGAACCTCTTGCTGTGAGGCGACAACACTACCGCTGCACCACCACGATTATTACTGTACTAAATAACTTTGAAAAACAAATACACAATCCTAACAGAAGAAACCAGCTGCCAAGAAACCATATTACTATACATCTAATTATTATAAATATTGAATACTACTGCTCTAGCTTCTTAATTCTTTGTAACTCACAAAGTGAGCACTACCTTATTCCCTTCTGTGTCTTTTAAAAAGAGAAAGAGCTCCACAGAAACTGTAATAGAACAACCATTCTCAAAACCCAAGCTTCCTATCTTAGACCACGTTTTGCAATTTAGAAGTTATGTACTTACTATAACTTGGTATCTGTGTTGTCTTCTTCATTCGTCCTCACCACTGGGTTTAGGATCCATCCTTGGATCCATTCTGGCCTTTCCAAAGACTGATGCCTCGTGTCTCGAGCCCCTCCCAATCCCATAATGCCTGCATTTCTCTAACTCCTCAGATCTAGTTTGTCAAGAAAAAAGACTGCAGGGAAAAAATGTATGTATGCAAACCGATCACATAAAGACACCATTCACAGACAAGAATATCACCAAACCTGGAGCTCAAAAATGGGGATCTGTGGATTCCAACATCCTCCAGTACCTCCAGATACAAAGGCAGGTAGAAGGTTAAGTAGAATGTGAGGACGAATGAAAGAAGACGACACAGATACCAAGTTATGGCAAGTACATAACTATTAAATTTGATGTTGTCCAGTTCATTCGTCCTCACCACTGGGACAAGAGTCCCCAGCTATGTGGTTCCTTGGGTGGCCCCTATGGAAGGATATGGCTGAGCACCGAAGTGCCAAAGGATGCTCTATTTCTGGAGACGACATCCAATTTGTAATGAGAAACAAAAATATTGAATTCGGCCAGGTTGCTGCAGCACAAATTTCGTCAATAGAAGTTCTGGCTGAAAAAGCCAAGGAAGTGGACATCGACCATGTAGAATGCACTTTTGGGGAACGGGAGAGTGATATCCCTTTCAGTAAATAAATGGTGGAGATGCAGCTAGTACTCCACTTCACCAGAGTTACTTTTGATACTGCTCTGCTTAAACGACTGGGTGAATAGAAGATGAATAATTGTTTCAATTTTCTGAATTCCTTCATTCTGTACAGACAGAAATGCAATTGTTTATGAACATCAAGCAAATGAAGCAAGTTTTCACCTTTGTTGGAGATATTAAGGAAAAGACTGGCAGATAAATAGATTGGTTAATATTTGCTTCCGTTGCTGTTTAGGCATAAAGGAAGGATCATTCTCAGGAAAACCCTATCAATGAAAAAGGTTATGTATGACAACTTTGAAGACAAGGTTTGAAGTTCTGACACCCTCTTGGCAGAAGTAATGGCCACCAAAAAAAGAGTCTTCCAAGACAAAAACTTTAGATCACAGGAGGCAGATAGTTTAAAAGGTTTCTGAGTGAGGCCTTACAAAATCAAGACCAGGTCCCATGGCTGAGAAGGATCTTTAATTGGGGGGTCTGAGTAGGAAGGTTCCATTAATAAAGGCCTTACACAGTCTAGTGGTGGAGATTAGTGTTAGATCCTTGGTGGCGTAAAAATTGGCAATCACCGCCAGCTGCAACTTAATCATGGAGAAACTAGCACCTTGTTGAAAGAGCAAGTTTAGGAAGAGAAGAATGGCAGAAACTGGAGTTGAAAAGGAGTCTATTTTCCTGTCTAAGGCCCAGATGGAAAATCTCTTCCACTTGCTATGGTACATATTTTTGGTAGAAGGCTTCTGCGATGCAAGGGTTATGGTACAGAGTTGAGAAGCTAGCCTGGACTGCCTTAAAATCACTGGAAATGGAGGAAACAAGCAGCCAGTCTTAAAGATCTGAGGTTGTGAGGGTGATATTCCACCAGATAAGAGATCAGATCCTGTCTGGGATCCAGTACCAATGGTGGATACTTGGCGTGAGACCAGAGGAAGGGGAACCATACTCAACGAGGCCAGAAAGGGGCAATGAGGACTACAGTACTCTTCAACCTGCTGGCTTTCCTGTAGAACTTTTGGAATCAGGGGAATTTGAGAATAAGCATACAGCAGACCCAAGGGCCAATCGTGGATTGGAGTATCACTGGGTTACTCCCCCTTTGGAGGGATCAGAGCGAAGTACTTGCTGCATTTGTTGTTCAGGGGAAGCAAATAAGTCACAGCAAGGTAGGCCCCAATGGCTGAAGATTTGATCTGATACTGCTTGGTTCAAAGACCACTTGTCTGGACTCAAGATGGAGCTGCTTAGTCTGTCCATTAACACGTTGGTCTCCCTGGGGATGTGCATTGCAAGGAGAAAGTGGTTGGAAGAGATTGCCACACTTTCATGGCTTCTCTGCATAAAGGGTATGAACGGGTTCCCCCCTGTTTGCTGATATACCAGACAATTGACATATTGTCTGTGTGAATTACTGTCATTCCCAGAGGGAGGCAATCTTGGAAGTCTTGCAGTGACAGAAAGACTACTCTCATCTCCAGGATGTTGATATGCAATTTGGTATCTGTCAGGGACCACATGTCTTGGAGCAATCTTCATTGGTTATACCCCACCCACCCACCCCAACAAGGAGGTGTCTGTGGTCATTATGGCTGTTGGAGGGGGAAGAGAGAAGGGCCTGCCTAGATAAAGGTCAATCGAGGTAAGCCACCATTGAAGATGTCATCTGCAGATTGGAGGCAGCTTGATCCGATGACTCAATTGGTGAAACAGAATGGATCATTGGACTGATAAGAGTCCACTGAAGAACTCTCATGAATAATCTTGCTAGTGGGATCAGTAGGGTGGCAACTGACCTTGAACCTAGGGCTTTCAATACAAGCATTGCTGGGGGTTGGTTTGTCTAGCAAGGACTGTACTTCTTATCTGAGACAGAGCACCCTGAGCGAGTAAGGATGCTACCTGAGTGACAGAGTTCAATTTATTTCCAAGGAATTCTATGGTCTGCACAGGGGTCAAATTTGACTTTGTCGCATTTATTGTGATCCCCAGCTGGCTCAATAAGCGCAATAGGAATTGGACCACCTGATCCAGTTGATGCTTCATATGTGCAGTTGGGAGCCAATCGTCCAAGTACAGAAACACCTGGAATCCTTGCAGTCTCAGGTGAGCTGCCACAACTGTCATGCATTTGGTAAACACCCGGGGGGGCTGTGGTGAGTCCAAAGGACAGTGCTCTGAATTGATAATGACTAGCTCCCAGCCAGAAGTGCAAGTGTCTTCTGGAGCATCTGTGGAACTTTATGTGGTAGTACATGTCCTAGAGATGTATACAGCACATCCAATTGTCCTTGGGCAGTACAGGCAGAATGGACTGAACCATCACCATGTGAAACTTCGACTTCTTGACAAACAGATTTAGTTTGCTCAGGTCCAATATGTGCTTTAGTTCCCCTGTCTTTTTCAGCACCAAAAAGAAGCATGAATAAGGGCCACATCCTTGCTGTGTGGTTGGGACCCTTTGGATGGCTCTTTTTTCCAGAAGTGTTTGAACTTTTTGAAGGGCCTATCCTCTCTGACTGGATGGTATATCAAGGAGTCTTCTTTTGGTGGGGGAAGGAAGGGTGTAGTATCCTCTAGATACAATGTTCAGCAACCAGATGTCATTTATTATTTTCGTCCAGGTATCCGGGTGCAAGGAAAATCTTCCCCCAACTGCCTCCAGAGTAGAACAGCTGGGCAATGCTTCAGGTGCACTGACAGGGCTTGTCTGAGAAAGGTTCTCTAAAGACCTCATTTTGTGGACCCCCTCCGCCCCTGGGGCAGCACCTTCCATTAAATCCTCATTCTCTGCCTCTGGATGAGGAATCCTTGTGAGGCTCCTGGAAAGGACCCTGTGGTTTCTTGAACCACATCTTCTTCCCACTACATTGGTTCCTAGAGAAGGTCCTTTGTGGGGAAGAAAACTTGATCCCTATGGCAGATAGGGCCTCTCCTTCTTGCTCACTGTGGGTGAGGGTCTCCTTGACCAATGGTCCAAACAAGGAGGAATCATCAAACGGGGCATTGGTAAAAGACACCTCGAAGGGTTCCACAAACCCTCAAAGCCTCAACCAGGTATGTCTCCTTCAGGCTATGCCCATTACGGCTGCTCTTGAGGTTCCTTCCACCACACTGGAAATCAGCCTCGTCGAGAAATGGGTTTGTTCTGGTCCTGAATCATATTTTTATTTCAAAGGAGGGGGGGTGAGCATTCTCCCATGTTTGTGAGACAGGTTTGTGCCTCTGCTGGGTGTATGGAATATATATGGTGCAGGGTGTTTACATTAAAATAACCCAGGAATCTCGGGACCTACACCCTGTTTATAATTGGGTAGTAAAAGCCAACCAAAAATATGGTATTGGGGTTATTGAAGAGTTTTTCCAGTACATTTAAGTTCATAGGTTCATAGGTGCTTTCTAGGCAAATGACAAGGACATTTTTAATCTTAGCCATACATCCCAAATCTCTGACAAGTTCTGGTACCTTTGATAACTGTAAGTAGGAGCTTGAGAGATGAAACATTTACATGCAGGGGCCTGGAAGATGAACCATTTACAGTCTGACTCTGCCCATTAGAGACATAGGTAACAAACCAGGGATGAAGTTCCTGTTACCCATCCAATTGTCCAAGTTACACTTGAATTGGGTTAAGGTGGAACTCTGCTTCACATGGATGTGGAGCCTATTCTAGAGAAGGGGTAGTCTCTGGCATACATACCTGCCTTCCCAGCAGGTCCTATTTATATCACAGTCAAGGTTTAAGTCTGTATAATTGGCAATTCTGGTGCTGTTTGTTTTGCGGATGTGCAGGAGGTCCATCAGGTTGGGGTTGGACAATGCCTTGTATGCCAGCCATAGATCTCCCCTCAAAAGCCTGTAGGAGACTGAATATAGAGCTAAGACTCTGAGGCAGTCAGCAGAGGACATATTTATTACTTATGCACTGTATTCTTCTAGTGAGGAACCTCTGTGGACGTTCCAGTTGTTAGACATGCCTGGTTAGGTACATAGCAAAGGAGCCATTATACTCAATGACAGGTCTGATGAATGCTGAATACAGTGGGACAATGACCTCCTTGAATCTAGATGGCATACCTTTGTTTATAAGTTCTACAACATAGAATGATTTCCTCACTACCATAGATGCATAGTGGTCAAAGCCTAGAATATTGTCCATGTGTGTCACAAAGTCCCTGACTACTGGGTCAACTCTTACGGGTGTGTTCTCAATATGATAGTTACCAGGGGTAAATGACTTAACTCATTAAATCTGAGTAACACCTCCAGGTGTACCTGCAGTTAACTCCTACTGACACCTCTAGGAGTCAAATATTGCTTGTTCATATTTGTTCAGGACTGATTGCTGAGGGACTCTGCTTGTGACTGGCCTCTTTGTAAAGGTGGCCTCCCTAACTATAACTTCCTGGGTGATGTTTGTGAGCCAGCTATCCATCAGGTGACATAAGTGTTTATACTTAACCTCTTGAGTTTGTCAACAATTCCCAAGTTGGGTATTGTATTAAATACTTTGGCCAGGTCAAAGTAGGCAATGAGAACCATTTTACCCACATCTGTTGCTTTAGTGAGCTTCTCAACGAAGTCTATCAGTTTGAGTAAGCTGAACTGTCCTTGACAAAACCATATTGAGTTAGGTTTGTTGTTTGGAGCTTTCCTATGTCATTATTGATAATTTTTCTGATAATTCTTTCCATAGCTTTGCATATGAGATAGTGAGACTTATGGGTCTGTAGCTTCCAGGCTCTGTAGATGTCCCATCTCTATGTAGAGGGATGACTGTTGCAGTTCTACATTTGAGAGGCATAAAGCCTTTTGTGGAGGCTACAGTTAAATAGCAATTCCAGACGGCATCATAGGTCAGGATTTATGCTATTTAAAAGGCATCCTGGGATACTGTCTTGGCCCATCGATGCAGTGTTTTTGGCCTTAGGGAGAGCATTAAGGACCTGCTCCCTAGTGACAGTAGGGGCAGTTATATCGATGGCATTTCCAGAGGGGAGGCTGAGGGGAAGAGAGGGATAAAGTCAGAGCTAAATTTGTCTGCCAGTAGGTTTATTATATCTCCTGGCCCAGTATAAGTGGCTCCATTAACAATGAGCTCTGCATACAACTGTGTGATGCCTTTGAGGTTGTGGGCATGGCTAAAGAATGCTTTGTGGTTGTCTTTGGCCTGGAAAGCCAAATATACCTCAAATTTGGCTTTGGTAGACTATGTCTTCTGAGTTGTTTAGTTTGATGAAAGTGATTTTATCCTGCTGGGTGCTACACCTCTTAAGTTTTTCCATGGTTTTCTTCCTTTTACTATACAGACTACTGATGTTGTGATTCCACCAGAGTGGCTTGTTTTTTCAGTTAGTTCTGTTCTTCTTCCTAGTGGATACAACTGTCTGTATGCAGCTATTAACATGCTTGTATAGGGTTTCTGTGAAAAGTTCCATGTACACAGCAGTGTTCTCAGGGTTTATGGGGTCTTGAAATTTTGCCAGGTTATCACTTAATAGCAGCAAGTTAGTTATAGAGAATTTCCTGAACATTCCAGAGTTATCTGGGGTACCAGGTTTTATTTTGACTACAAAGCAGACTGCTTTGTGGTCTGACCTTACAAGAGAAGACTTTACACTACGGTAGTATGCAGCACTCTCCCATATTAGTGAGGACCATCTCCAGTATGCTTGTACCCCTGATCAGCATACTGTCAGTCTAGTACAGGGAGTTTGTGTTTATTATATCCATGAATCTCTGTGCCTGCACATCTGGTGTCATATATGATTCCCAGTTAATAGTGGAGTAATTAAAGCCACCCATGAATATGGTATTGGGTTGGACAATGAGTGTTTCCAATAAGCTTAAATACATGTTATGGGTTCCCTGGGTCACAGAGGGGGACCTATAGTTTGCAAGGAATTTTGCCTATGGTAATTTGAACATGGAGAAGCTCAAGTGCATTGTCCTGTTTCACCAGCCTTGAGGTATATTTATTTTTGCTGTAAATCAAGACACCTCCACCTTTGGTTCTTGTCTGTGTAGTCTAACTGTGTGGAAGGCACTATAACCTTGCTCTGCCAGTGTTCTCTCCATGGCTTTAAACCATGTCTCAGTGACTGCAACAGACAGCATTCACTAGGGTGAAGAGAGCTTGTAGGAAGTGGAGTTTCTTGTTTAGACTCTTTGCACTGAGAAGTAATACCTTTATATTTTCTTGGTTTTGATTTGCTATATCGGAAGTACTTCAGTTTGACACTGCTTAAAAAAGGCAGTATGAGGGAGGATAATGTTTTAGCTAATATTCAAAAGCCGAGAGGGGAAAGGTGCAGACCATCCCTGGCAAAGCAGCATGGTCTGTTGACTATCTCCTTCCATGCTGACAAATTTTGCACTCCCCTTAGAATTACACCAGAAATTAAGGTAGTTATTAAAGTTAGTCACCTTCTGTTCGTATTGGGGCATCATCCTTGGAGAAAGTAAAATGCTGCTCAGTGCTAGGTTCATACCAGCCTGGTACACATAATCTGTAAGCTCCATGATGTCTCTCTTCCTATAGTCTAGAAGATTATGTCTCAGGTTATTTACATCCATATGGACTATGAGTGAGTCATACTGGTACTTGTGGTCCAGTGACCTGAGTGCATGCATAATATGGTAGTCCCTGGCCCCTGATAAGCAAATGGCTGTAACTTTCACCTTACACAGCCTGGCGAGAGGGACATCAGTATATCTCATAATGGAGTCTCCAATGACCAGAATGGTGGATTGTATGGTGGCTTGTCTTATGTACTTAGAAGAAGAGGCTCCATGAGAAGTGGCTATATGTGTTGATGTTGGTGTTGTTTTGAAAGAGTGCATTTGGGGCTGGTGAGGGCATTTGTATGTAACAAATGTATTTCATCTAGGATTTCTTTAGACATAGGAAGGGTACATTTAAGTGCCACAGCATATATAGGTCTATGTGTCTGCTTTGAATTGTGTGTGATGGGTGCAGCATGTATACTACTGACAATCTGATTGAACTCAGGAGTGCTTTTATGTGAGAGCTTTACGTCCAGTGGCAGTATGGAAATACATCTCTTAGATTCCTTATCAGTTTGAGAAATAGCTGGTTGTTAGTAAACATGAGGCAATTTTTACATTGCCTCAGGATGCCCATATCCACCAAGCTGGTAATGTAGATAGTGGGAAATTTCATATCTATGGCAACAGGCCCCTTTTTATTGATAAGATGGCTGCGGTGAGAATATAAGTAAAAGCTATGGATTTCCAGGGTCATAGAGGGAGAACTAAAGCACTGACAGATCCCCTTCATATCTCATACATAACCTAATAAATGCTCTGGCTTACTTTCCCAATACCCAAACCTCCATACAAGACTTACTCTTTCATGTTCACAGAAGACATAAAAACCAATGAGTCAAAATTGCTTTTGGCTCACTAGTGATATTAAAACCCTCATGAAATACAGGCATGGTCAGCCTGGAAACAAAACCCAAATAATTCTTACTTACATAAAACCTATCAGTCACTAAGATAGTAACCTAGAAAAGCAAATATTTCAGCCAAATCTGTACACTTAAAAATAAGCAAACCGCTACTATCAATACACTGAAACAATTTTAGAAGGAAATAAAGGAAATGGCATAAGCTAAATACTCTCCCACGACTTTAAAATTAAAATATAACACATTTTTTTCTACCAGAGGAGTACAATGATGTCATCACTGCCAGTATATAAGAAACCACTAATTCTTTACAGTTGTCTACTCCATCTCAACACAAACCTCCAAACTTCTCTCAACCACCACTATACCTATTAGATGAATATGCAGAAACATTCCATTTTAGTCAGCTTGGTAAAAGAAAGCATTGCACTCCTGAAAAATCATAAAAAATTCTCCTCCAAAGTCACCAGATTACATCACGCCTTCCTAAACAGAGCAACAGATAAAATTACCAAACCCTCAACCTACATATATATTCCATCTCTTGCAACATGAATAGTGCCTCCAGCCTTAAAACACTTCATTGTAATTTTCCTGCATAAAACACTTTCTTCCAAAACTATCAAGGACTTAAGACCTATCTCCACTCCCTGCTCACTTCCAAAAATATTTCAAAATTACTGTACAAACAAATAATGAAACCTATTAATAATTATGGATTGCTATAAGGCAAACACATTGCTTTAGACATCCCTTCAAGTACCACCATTGCCTTACTGCAACTGAATCCATTTTTAACATTAATAATGGTATGATCATTGCTGAAGTATTTGCAGATATGACCAGGGCATTCAAAATTATTAACCACAATAATCCTCTAATGAAACTGAACAGATTTAATTTTGGCCACAATACTATCAAGTGGTTCCAAAGTTAAATGGTGAATAGAACACTCCAAGTTCACACTAACAACCTCTTATCCTCAACTGGCACCTAAACACCAGAGTGCCACAAGATTCAGTTCTCGGTCACATTGTGCTTTCCTTATTTATTAATGATCTTCCAGATGACCTCCTTTAAGCCATACTGTATCCAGATGACATCCTTCTGTTACAAGCCTGTAAATGCCCCACTGATCTCCAGAACAAACTACAACAGTCTTTCTCTAAGATATGCAGCCGGGCTAATTGTAATCACCTTCTGATTAACTACAAAAACAACCTTATTCTATTTGCAACCACTCAAAAACACCTTCATCTATCTCTTATTAGCATCACTAATAACCACAACAGAATCATTTTCCTTCTTTCTGAATACAAATAACTAGGATCCTTCTCTAACTTTTTCAAATCATATAGACAAAATAAGTAACCCAGTACTATCTCAACTTAAACTTTGCTGTACAATCTTTCATTTGCACTCCCCTTCATAGGTTTATAGGTTAGTACTAAGCTAACTGCCCTTGCGAGCCATTTTAAGCCTAGCCAATTATCCCTTCTGAGACTCAAACCCTGCACCTTCTGTTTGTAAGGCAAACACCTTAACCATTAGGCCACCCTCCCAACCCTGCTATTCAGCCTGCTATTCTCAAGTTAAAATGTTCTTTTCCCTAAACTGTAATATGGGCTTCTTATGATTACCCTTTACTCAGCACAAGATAACAAAAAATAAAATTTGTAGATTTATCCTCCTTGCTGACAGCAGATCTCTCCACTGTAACCCCTAATGATGTCTAAAATGGCTTCTTGTCACCGAAAGGTACCCCTATTCATAAAATACTAAACAGTATTTATAGTACTCCTCTGAGATGGAAACTACCCAGCCAAGACCAGGTTTATCCCCTAAGAAGAACCCAGTAGAAAGATATCACATTAAGCAGACCTCCTTACAAAACAGCTACAGAGGAATATGCCTTCTGTCAACTAGGCCTGCCCTTACGGAACACACACCCACCTGAGTTAAGGGACCTGGAATCTCTAACTAAGTTCAAAAAGCCCTTCCCCAAACACTTACACAAGGAAATTGAGTGTAAGCACTTTAGGGACAATAGTTAACCTCACCATTAGCTATCAAACAGAATCCTACCTCCAGCAAGTCAATTATGGAGAAATGCAGAATTGTAATAGCATGCTACCTCCAGCATGACAGTCCTTCTCTGCTCATTATCCTAAATGTTGTTCTGCTTGTTTCCTAAAATGTTGCAATTCAAAATGGACATTATGTATATACTAATAGTGTAAATATTTAAACAACTTTGATTTCACCGTTAACTCTATCTCTGTACTGTTTCTCTGCAGATAATATCCTGTAACAAGGATAAGAATCTGCAAAATAATATATTTGTTCCAAGATCCTTTAACAATCATTTGATTTTGCATTTTTCTTATGTATTTTATGCTTCTTGAATATCCATGTTGTTTGCTTTTATTTCTGTACTTACCTGGTTACCAAACAGTAAGTAAAATATAGATTAATAAATAAATAAAAGGAGTGGGGGAATTCCCACTACCAGCTGTATCCTTTATGAATGATTTGGTGCCACAAAGGGAAGTCAAAACCTAGTTTTTGGGTAAGCTTTACTGCATTGCTAGGGCAGGGAGAGGAAGACAGACAAAGGGGCATACAGTCAGTCTGCTTTCTTAGATTGTCCTTGGTTTAGGAAGGGCACTGATTTCATATTTGAACCTCCCTGCCATTGCCTTCTGAAGTGTTGTTTGCCTGTGCTTTATTCTGTTTCCTACAAAGGAACCTAAACCAGAAGGAAAAATTCTATTATATTTTGGCATTGAGGGTTGAAACCTGTGTGTACCACCCTGAATTAACTTCCCCTTTCATCATATCTTTTAAGGACCTCAGCAGAGGAAGGGCCAAATAACACTTCTTTGCCCAGGGCAGAATTTAGGATCTCAGCTTTGACATCCCCTGGTAAACTCTGAAAATATAGCCAGGTAAATCATATCATCAATGTCCCAGTGGCAACTGCTCAAGAAACAGCATCAACAGTGTCATGAGAACATTTTAGAAAGTGTCCATTACCTGAGATATTGAGGAAAAAAGAAATTCAGATACCCTAGTCTCTGAAGAAGGGAGGTCAACAATGAACCTTTTTATATTGTCAAAGGAAGCCAGCTGGACATGTGAGCCTGACAATTCTCTATTCTGAAGGTTAACTTGAAAGAAGTATAAACTTTCTTTTCAGACCTATAAAAGGCTTTCCCATGCTCATCAGAAAGAATTAGTATTCCTTTATAATGAATTGCATAGACATAGTAAGGCCTTATTAAGTTTAATTCTGTTGGATGTCAAAAAACAAGTACTAGAAAATGGAAATCAAAGTCTACACTAACTGTATATGAGGTATTGAATATTATAAAACAGATAAAAGAACTAGAAGATGGATCTTTAGAAAAGGGAAAGAGTAAATTACATAGAAGTAAATGGAATTTGTGGGAACAATACGTGCATAATAATGTTCAGGAGGAGTGAGGTTTAAAGGAAGGCAGGAATTCAACAATTTTTTGTCATGTTGGACTAATGATAGTAGCAAAGGAAATATACATGGTGCATATTGTACTTAAATGAAAAATGTTAAAAATGGTTTGTTGTCTTTTCTGTTAAATTTTGTTAGCCTATGTCTTAAGTGATAATTTAATAAAAAATGACTCCAATATAACTTTTATCTTTTTGCAACTCGGGAAGGGAGCAATCGAGGTGCTGAGACTCAGTTCCACATCACTACCGAAAAAGGTATCTGACAAGTATAATCTTGGTAAGCCAATCTTATTGGGTGATACATTGGTGCAGTGGTTATTGTTGTCACCTCATGCCAAAAGGTTCTCCAGTTTGATTCTGGGCTAGGATGCCTTCTGTGTGGAGTCTGCATGTCCTGCATGTGTTCATGTGGGTTTCCTCCCACATCCCAAAGACGTGTCTGGAGGATTTCTCCCTGGGCCTCTGCTGAAAATGGGCTCTGTTGCTGGTAAATAAATAAATCTTATCTTCTAACTAAAAATTAAATTTTTGAGGTAAATGTTTTTAGTGACAACCGCCAAAAACACTCGCTGTAACATTCAGCAACAGATTTTGATAGAAAAGTTACACTTTTCCTTACAAAAAATGGTAAATTTAAAGATATTTCCCATGGGGATCCAGGACCCTCTGTCTATCAAAACAAATGTCTGACAAGTGGTTAGTGAGGCCTTAGTACAACAGCGTTACATTCTGCCTAAAAGTTAAGTTTTGAAGTTAAAGTGATTAGTGAAAACCAACAAAAATAGTATTCCTAGCCCCTAGTCTCAAATTTCCTTACACAAGAATGATTTGGAAGGTTTTCCCCACAGGGTACTTATCTGCCCAACTTTGAAGAAGGACTAGCTTACTGTTGATCATTTGAAGCCCACAGAGAGAGCACTCCAACAGCAGGAAAGTTCTGATGGCCTGGTATCCTAACTACTGACTTTAAACTGCTGTATATCAAGCTGTACAATATGTAGGGTGTCTGGACAGTGCCGTAAAGCTTTGGAAGCTGGATGGTTGTCAAGTCCTTGGTAGGACATGTCCCATTTAGCTTAGGCTACTGCAACAGTGATCTAATGCTGAATATCATATAAAACAGTGGTAGTTGCTGATGTAAATTATTCTTATAAGGAACAAAACAAAGTGTTACCTTTGATAATAGTTAAAGGTAGTTGCTCAAGCCTGCTAGACAGAAGCTGACGAACAAATTTTGTTAGATTGTAAAAAAAAGAGCATATACAATCTGTAACTGAAGTTTTAGAAATCATATTCTAGAAGATGCAAAGTGGATGTTCCAGATCGATGTCACTTCGTTATGGTTAATACCAATGCAATAAATATGTTATTTATTCCAGGAAAACCCACCGAGCGGGTTATAAATGAAGTACAGATGTTAGATGTTATGAAGATTATACCCAGTGCATACTGAAGAAATTAATCACTGAAGTGCCAGAAATGTAACACTGTCACAAGTTCATAAATGTACCTTGAAATGGTGGCCACAAATATAGCATTAAATGTCAGAAATGGACGCAATTTTGGCGATCTAGAGTAATTCCTACAAGGTTATTTTGTGATATTGATAATGCTGCACTAACCTCACCCCTTATTATACATAATGAAAGGGTTATACACATTTTACACATGGTGGTCTGGCATTGTTTAGGATGTAAAAACAAATACTGATGTGTAATGAATGTCAAGCAAATAGTAAATATATGAATGTACTCTTACAGTAAAAAGCCACTGTCTAGCCTACATATGAACTATGATTCTATAGTCTTGGAAAAAATGTTTTCTAGTGTAGGCAGATGGTCATTCAGCATAGATGGATGTGTATGTCATGATTTCTGTTATGGAATTACTGAAGGACTAATGCAGAGTTTCTGCATACATGATATGCTGCAAATGCTAATATCTATCAGTGGTGTGGAATATGCAAACTTTATAAAATTAAATGGAATGCCATGTAACTAATTGTACCATTCCATACTTAATCTAATAACCTGGCAATAAGCGAAGCTCAGACATTGAAGGGTTAAATGATTAAAGGTGAAAAAGTAAATCAAGTATGTTATGGTTCTTGTTCAGTTACGAATCTACCCCTCATATGATTGAAGTTTTGTCTCTGACAAAAATGCTGATATCTTGAGGAATGAGATTATGTTTGACATGTTTTTGCCAGATAAGAAGAAAAATACAGAGAAAAGTGTGTGGTCACATTCAGTAAACATATAAAACTGAGAAGTATTGCACTTAAAAATGAAGTCTATTAGAAGAACTACAATTATGGTCCAAAATGGATATCCAGAATCATTGAGAGCTGCTTGGGACCTGCATCTTATGATGAGGTCATTGTTCATGGTTGTGGCTGGAAGTAAACCTTTTAATACTAAATTCAACCAGTGGGCAGAGAAGGCCCTAGACCCAAAGGCAGACCAGGGTTGGCAGTCCTCATCTAAGTGAGATTCCCCCAGGCAGTACACACACTTGAACTGTGGCTCTGGTGGGGAAACATACGACAACAAGCAGTGCACTTTTTAAATCTCTAAGCCTTGTCAGACATTTCGGGCAACAACTACAACAATAAAACTGACAGAATGCACAACTTCACCTAAACACACCAGTACAAACAGTCACAGAAAAGCAGCAAAATGCTATATGATGACTATCACTAGAAAAAATATACTGCACAAACAAGAAACAATAAACATGTGTGTGTGTGTCTGTGTGTGTGTATATAAATATATATATATATATATATATATATATATACATATACATATATATATATATATATATATATATATATATATATATATATATATATATATATATATATATATATATATATATATATATATATATATATACATATATATATATATATATATATATATACTGATTGATTGACATTTTTATAAGAAAAGCGCAGTCTGGGTCTGAACTGTCTGCAAACACAAACAGCTAAAGTTAACTTTGTGTATGTGTCTACCTGTTTAAGCTAATATTCATTATCCCCTGGAGAGCACTCTGCTTTGCCTTGTAAACAGCCCCCCACACACACACATTCACTCATCTTCCATTTCTCTTTTATTCCCTTCTGTTAGCAAATAGTATCCATAACTGATCAAATTCTGTGTGTTTGTTAATTTAAATTGAGACCACAGTAGCCTACTAATACAAGGTTATCCTGCTCTTCCACCCGAGAAATGGTTAAGCAATGACTTACAGCTTCAGAGCAGTCTTTGGTCAATTCTGATTGTTTCTTAAACACAAACTTGTCTTTGTTTGGATCTTGGCTCATCCTGCTCTATTCCCCCTCGCTACGCTCAGGCTCACTCCGCTTTCCTCTCTGCCCCCATATCCCACCCACCCCCCAATACCTGTAATTTAAACTTGACCAAGCCACACCCACCAGAGTTCAAACCACCAAATCTGCCTAAATAATTATAATGAACCCCTCCCATTACAAATTACTACCTATCTACAATACATTTGCACTCACATACAGTAGCAACTACCCAATAGAAACATACCCAGTAAACACCCCAAACATCTCATACATAACTTCTAACACTGAATATGTGACATTCTAATCCACCCCTCCTATGCCAAAACTTCCTACCACATTAACACAAACTATCCATATTACCTTCTCAGGTACCCAACCCATACTTTAAATTTTTACTAATATCTACTTAATCCCAAACTCACTCCCCATTATATCCTGAATAGTCATCATGTCTACCAAATCTCTTTCATTTCTAACTCAGATACTACTACTTATTACCATATCTTACCTAACCTATCTCACTCAACCTCTCAGTGCAAATCATCCACCCCCATTTCATACAACTAACCCAATCTCCATGACGTACACATATTCCTCAACCTGCATATTACCCAGTCTCTACCCCTTCAATAATAGTATGCTCTTCACCTACAAACTCTTACCCAACCCCAAAACCTCTACTCACATCTATGTTAGCCACATCCTCAAAAAGCTTACACTCCATAGATTACATGCCAAGCAACTCAAATACCTCTTCTGCCATCTCATCTCTATCCTTCTTTCCGGCAACATTCACCCAAACCCTGGCCCATCTCCCCCACACATCTCAACCTCCCAATCATATCCTCTTCCCACAACTGGTAAACCCCTCTGTTTCTCAGTTCTAAATGCTCAGAGCATATGCAGCAAAATTCCTAACCTCCATGCCTGGCTTCTCCATAACCAACCCGATATTCTGGCCATCTCAGAAACCTGGCTCACACCCCATATAAAATACTCTGAACTAACACCACTCAATGACTCCATAATTAGGAAAGATAGAACACATAAAAAAGGGAGTCGCTCTCCTCTACTCATCATCCCACTTAGTTACCTCCTATACCAAACCTATTCCCAAACTTGGTAAGGCAGAACTAATTCCAGCCCTAATTCATATAAACAAACAAACTTATATGCATATATCCCTCCTGGAGACAATATCTCAACCCTTGAAGATGTTCTGACCTGGTTCTCTAACAACATCACTAAGAAAACTATAATCCTGGGTGATGTTAATATTAACTGGTCAACAATTCCATCTCCTACATACTCACTTAATATAAACTTGTACAACTTCACTCAGCTTATTAACTCAACAACTATGCCTTCAAAGAACTTCCTTACTGGAAGCACCCTGGACTGGATTCTAGTTTCTCATCCACATTATATCTCTGACACGACCCATTAGGCGACCACGTCCCCACTTTTGCCCACGTCTTCCCTCCTCCATACAACTAACTCATACCTACACCTTCACTTGTCGTCTAAAAAACTTTAATCCTAGCATATTCTCAAATGCACTAAAAAAATGAACTGGAACCCACTAAAAACCCTTCCCTCAGAAAATGCTGTTACCTACTTTAACTCAACTTTCCTCAACTTGCTCGACTCCTTTGCCCCTCTGAAAACAAAACCCATAAGAAGCAATCCTGTACCTTGGCTAACCAAAAATACCTTACCAGCCATGCGATTCCAGGATAAAGCCTGGAAATGCTACTCCAAAAATAAAACTATCACCATCCTTAATGAATTTAAAACACTTCTTAACAAAGTAAAAAAAAAAGTATTATCTCAGACCGCAAAGTCTACTCCTCTACACTCCAAACCAACCATAAGACCAACCCCAAAAAAGTCTGGCATGGAATCTCCTCCCTTCTCAACCCTGACAAAAAAGAAAACCCCTGCCCTGATCCAGTTGCCTCTGACTTGGACTTAGCCACCCAATTTAACACTTTATTTTTCGATTCTATAAGTAAATTACATCATCCTTCACTTCCCATTTACCTTCCCCACCCTTATTTCCACCTATTCCTTCCTCCCCTAGCATCTCCTGCTCCCAACCCCTCCTTTCTCCTTCAACCCCATCCCTACAGCCACCATAAAAAACTTCTACTAACATTGAAACCAGGCTCCAGTGCCCCTGATGATATACTCTCATATTTCTTAAAAGTTGCCGCAGAAGGCATAGCTCTTCCCATCTGCATTCTTATAAATTGATCTACTGCTGAATGTCAAGTTCCCTAGCTCTGGAAAAAGGCCTTTATTATTCCACTCCATAAAGTTGGTAATAACAATAATATCACAAACTTTTGACCTATCACTATCTTGTCCCCTATTTCTAAACTTCTCGAAAAATGCATCCATCTACAACTTCTACCTTACCTCATAAACTAACTCCTAACCTCTACTCAACATGGTTTCAGACCCGGACACAGCACTACCACAGCTCTCCTCTCCTTCCTAGAAACAGTTAATAAGGCCCGTGACACTGGCCACATCGTGTCCACTCTCCTCCTTGACCTCTCTAAAGCATTCAATACTATCTCTCATAACCTTCTTTTCACTAAACTCCTCTATTAACTGGTTTACCAGTTACCTCTCAAAACAGGCAACAGGCAGTCAGATGGAAGAAAGCCACCTCCCCTTTTCTCAGTACTCCCACAGGTGTCCCCCAGGGTTCAATTTTAGGCCCCCTTCTATTCAATATATTCATAAACGATTTCTACCAAGCCATCCCAAATGACAACCTTGTCCAATATGCCAACGATTCAACAATAATCTGCTCTGCCTCTTCTATACCCACCCTAGTTAAATTAACCCAAGATGCCTTTTCCTCCATTGGGCAATGGATGATGGACAACCATCTAGCACTCAATGCTACTAAAACTAAACTCATGATATTTACTGCTTCCAAAACCACCACCCTAGGTAAAACCTCATTCTCAGTCACCAGTCAAAATAATACTCCTCTCGAAATAGTCTCTAATGCTAAACTATTAGGAGCCCTGATTGATGACCAGCTAAAGTTTGATAATCATCTACAAGTAAATATAAAAAAAAAAAAAAAAACAGCCATGCTTTACTGTCACAACCGTTACATCTCTCCCTCCACTAAGTTCATCCTCGCCAACACTTTCCTTATCCCATCCCTCCTATACGGTGCCTTTATCCTTACTAACCTGCAATCCTCCCTCAAGACTACTCTCCTCTTGCTATAATAAAATAACAAAATTTGCAACCGGCCATAGATCCACTTCCCATCACTGCACTGCCCTACACCAACTGAATTGGCTTGAGCTGTCCAATTACCTCATCTATGTTCAACTTGTCCAAGCACACAAACTTATTTTCACCCCATCTCTCTGTCCCTCTCTTGCCACCACCTTTAAAATGCACCAACCAAATAGACTTTTGAGATCTAATTCCCAAAATCTAATTGAACTGTATAAACCTGCCATCCACCAGGCAAACATCTAATGTCTTTCTCTCTAGCACGCCATTGGAATTCCCTCCCACCTCTCACCCGCACCACCAGAAGCCTCCCTTCATTCAAAACCTTACTTCACACACACCTAACTTCACTATGGGAATGCTCTTGCTTCCACCCAAAATAATCTCCCTACACTATAGCTACTCTCTATAAGCTATAATTCACAATAGCCTCCCATTGTTTTGTACCCCTAATAAACTCTAGGAATTAGCATAACTCCTAGAATGGCACAGTTCAGTATCCTAGAAATTAACTGCATGAATTAGCATAACTGGTAAAAAATTTAGACTGTTTCTGTTATTGCATTGTGCTAACATGTTAAACTGTTAAAAACTTTGACTGTTCGTAAATATTACTCTTATTGCATTGTACTAATATGTGCACTCTACTAACATGTTTTTCTTTTTGTTTAATTTAGCTTCATTTGTGCACATTACATTTCACTAATAACTTACTCTTAAGTTAAATCTGTAATTTGTAATTTTTCTGGAGCTTTTCTCTCCAGGACAAACAAACTATATATATATATATATATATATATATATATATATATATATATATATATAAACAAAAAAATCGACATGGTCAATAAAAGCAGGCATAAATGGTTAAAATACTCTTTAAAAATAACAAAAGTTGAGTGCTTTCGTCCATCAACTTGGACTTCTTCAGAACTAACAAATGATAACGCCTTCCTTAAATATTCATTCAATTAAGAGCACAAGTACAAGTGAATTTAATTACCAATTAACATGTTAAGGCATGTAGCTTAATGCAAACAAACTCATACTAGGAGCATTGTTCCATTAACTTTCTCTTCAAAAACCTACAAAAATTAAAAGAACTTGTGTCTATAATCATTAATCCAGTGACTTTCAAAACGCAAACCAATTATGAATAATAAACAATATATAAATCACCTGCAAAGAAACAAAAATAATAATAATAATAATAATAATAATAATAATAAATAGTTTTTGTACAAAATATAAAGAAATATGTAAAAGTGTTTAAAAAATATAAAAAAAATGTGAAAGTGTTTAAAAATAACATATATAAATTATATGTAAAAGTCCCCCTCATAATTTAGCAGCTGTCATTTTAAGTACTGACTGTAGTGAAACTTGTTCGTTAAGAGCCGGATTAACTGTAGCATCCAGCCTCAGTTGCCAGAGGAGTTCCTCGTATTCTAGTCTATTTTACCAAGCTCCTCTTCTGGCATCCAGCGGGACAATTTCTAAAATACCAAATAGAAAATGTTTTAAACCAGTACAGGACATAGAATGTTTACACAATGCATTCTTCAAACTAGACCTCCTCATATCATACAAGTGTTCATAAATCCTCTTGGCCAGTTTCCTCTTGATCTTACCTACATAGAAACTAACACACTGGTTACAAAGTGCAAGATAAACTAACCCTTTTGAAATGCAGTCACCCCTCTTAAATGTGATGGTAGTTTGACAATAATTATTTAAAGTACAGTTTTGTACCTACCATAAACGTAGATGTTCGAAGATCCACATTGCTGCAGTCCTAACACTAGGGTAGTCCGCTGTCCCAGTCGGCCCGAATACCAAAGTATATGGCTGACGTCGGTCAAGGCGCATTAGTCTGACGTCAGGACGTCAGGGTACAAATGCGCATGACCGACGTCATATCCTCAGTCTTTTCTTGCCCCAGATGTCAGAAGACCCTAAAAAGATAAGGCCCAAAACCAAGAAACACCAAACACTCCTGCACCAAATATATATACAAATTTACAAGAGTATAACCCCACCCACACAACCACCCCTAAACACAGAGGGGAAGGAGGGAGGGTAAATTGGACTGCAGCAATGTGGATCTTCGAACATCTACATTTATGGTAGGTACAAAACTGTACTATGTTCTTCATACCACATTGCTGCAGTCCTAACACTTGGGTAGAATCCCAAAGCAGAGGTAAGGGAGGCTGGCAAATCATAAAGAAGCAGGAGCTGTCAACATGCCCTGCAAAATAGCCGTGGCAAAACCAGCCCTAGATTTAGAGTAGAGAGGAAGGTGGTAATGCTTAGAGAAAGTATGCACTGAACTCCAAGTAGCTGCCTCCAAAATATCCTTAGTTGCCACCCCCCTTAGAAATGCTGTTGAAGTGGCAGTAGCCCTAGTGGAATGAGGCCTAATCCCAGCTGGAATCTCCTTGCCATGATGGGAATAACAAAATGCAATGCAAAACCCAATCCACTTAGAAATAGTTTGTTTTGACACAGGCTTGCCCTGAGAACTCAAAGCAAAAGAAACAAACAACTGCTGAGACTGCCTAAAATCCTTAGTCCTGCTTAAATAATAACGCAACTGCCTGTGTACATCTAAAGTGTGCAAAATCTTTTCCCCTTATTTTGGGGATCTGCATAAAAAGTAGGCAAATGAATAGTTTGGTTCAAAGCCACACTAGAAACCACCTTAGGCATAAAGGAAGGATTAGTACGTAATGATACCCTATCCTTATGGAAAATCAAAAAAGGCTCAACCGCCATAAGGGCCTGCAATTCAGAAACCCTTCTTGCAGAAGTAATGGCCAACAAAAAAGCAGTCTTCCATGACAAATATTTCAACTCAGCAGTAGCCGCAGGCTCAAAAGGTTGTAGAGTAAGTTTCTCCAACACAAAATTGAGATCCCAAGCAGGAGTAGGAGCTCTACGTGGGGGTCTTATATTCTTTGTCCCTCTAAGGAATTGCTTGAACAAAGGATGAGAAAACAATGGTGGGTCACAATCATAGTGAGCTGAAATTGCTGCAGCATGAATCTTAATGGAAGAGAAAGACAAACCTTTGTCCAATAACTCAGTAAGATATTGAAGAGCCACACTCAAATTAGGCTCAGAAACCTCCAAATTCTTTGCTGCACTCCAAAATAAAAATCTCTTCCATTTTTCTGCGTACACTTTCCTTGTACTAGGTCTTCTGGCTTCCATAATCACATTCAAAACTTGTTGAGGAAGTTGAGACCTGCTGTGTTTCAAAACAGAATATGCCAGGCTGTTAGATGAAGAGAGTGAAGCTTGACATTGAGTAGATGACCGTCCCTCTGAGACAATAGGTGTGGAATCAAAGGTAAAGGCCATGGAGGCTTCCTTACCAGACTCCTCAGTAATGGGTACCAGTGCTGCCGAGGCCAATCTGGAGCTATTAAAATCATCCTTGGCTTGTCTTGTCTGACCTTTAGGAGTACCTTTGGGGGAAGAGGCAGAGGTGGAAAGGCATACACATGAAGATTTTTCCAACTGAAAGAAAGAGCATCCACTTTCCAAGCTGTGTGATGAAACCTTTTTGTGCAAAACTTTGGCAGCTGGTGGTTTAGTGGAGAAGCGAACAGATCTATGTCTGGAGTTGCCCATGACACTGTCAATTTTCGAAATACATGAAGATCCAGTTTCCACTCGTGGGGATCCATGATTTGTCTGCTTAACACATCTGCTAAGGAGTTCTGTGCTCCGGCAGAAACCTTGCCTGAAGAGTTAGTTGCAAGCTGAGCGCAGTCTCCCATAAAATCATTGCTTGCCTGCATAGAGGGTAAGAATGTGTTCCCCCTTGTTTGTTGATGTACCACATGACAGTTGTGTTGTCTGTTAGAATCAACACCTGCCCTGGAAGAAGTAACTCCTTGAAAGCCATTAATGCAAACTGGACTGCTAACATCTCCTTCATGTTGATATGTAGATGCTGTAGTCTGGCAGGCCACTTGTCTTGTATCCACTTTCCATTCAGATGAGCTCCCCAAGCTATGTCTGAGGCATCTGTCATTAGAATCTGACTCGCCTCTGGCCGGGTCACAGAGAGTCCCTTGTTTAGGTGACATTCCTGAGCCCACCACAAAAATTCCTTTTGAATGCAAGGTATTATTTGAATGACAGTGTCCAAATCCTGGCAGTGCTGTGTCCATACATTTTGAGATACCATTGCAGCTTCCTCATATGCAGTTTGGCATTGGGAAGCACCAGAATACAAGATGCCATGAACCCTAAGGCTTGAAGGACTGTCCTTGCAGTCAGCCCGGACTGAAGAGATAGTTGATGGAAGTAAAGGGAAAGATTCTTTTGTTTGTCCGGGGTTAAAAAGGCCATCTGGGTTGCTGTATTCAGTCTCACACCCAGAAAGCACATGTCTTGAGAGGGTACTAGACTGGACTTTATTTCGTTCACAGAATACCCCAGGCATCTTAGCACTGCTATCACAAATTCCAAATGCTGTAAAAGGTCTTCCTTTTCTTGAGCCAGAATCAGGCAGTCGTCCAAGTAAGGATAGATTTGTATTCCTTTTAGCCTGAAGTAAGCTATCACTGGAGCCAGAACCTTTGTGAATACTCTGGGCGCAGTAGATAAGCCAAAGGGCAATGCAGAGAACTGATAATGGGAATTCCCAGCTCGAAATCGCAGATACTTCCTGCAACTTAGTCTGATAGGTACATGAAGGTAAGCCTCCTTGAGATCTAAAGTTACCATCCAGTGATCTTTGCCCAGCAGAGGTAAAAGCTGTTGTAACGTCAACATTTTGAACTTGGGAATGTCCAGATAAGTGTTGAGGATAGATAAATCCAAAATTGGTCTCCACGTGTTCCCCTTCTTTGGTACTAGGAACAGGCGAGAATAAAATCCTAGGCCCCTTTCTGGCACAGGAACCGGCTGAATGGCCCCTATTTGGAGTAACAGCGAAATTTGCTTGTGAGCCTCTTTTCTTTGTAGAGGAGGAATGTCTGGCATGCCTTTGAAAGGAGGCAAGGTATGGAAATAAAACCTGTAACCGTGGTGAATGATATCCAATACCCATCTGTCTTGGGTAATTAAACTCCAATTTTCTTTGAAAAGTGCCAGCCTTCCTCCCAAAGGTGCTGCCAGACGAGAAAGCACTGGCAGCTGAAAAGGCAGGTCATTGGGTCTGTTTACGAAAGGACTGACCCCTGCCCTCACCAGAAGACTGAGCAGGTGAACTCCCTGTCCTAGGCCTAAAAGAACCTTGAGCTCTGCCCCTACCATGTCTAGACCTACCCCTAGACTGGGAATCATAAGCAGGATATGTCCATCCCTTAGTAGGCCAATTTCTACTAAACTTCGGAGGCTGAACCTGCAAAAAATCTTTAACAGTCTGCATAGACTTAGCCTTGTCCTCCATTTTCTTTAAAACAGCTTCCACAGGCGAACCAAACAACACGTCAGACTGTAACGGAGCATCCAAAATCCTTGTCTTAACATGCTCAGCTAAATTCTGATCCCTTAGCCAGGCGTGCCTACGAAGAACAGAACCAGTGGCAGCCACCCTCGAAGAGGCCTGCACAGCATCAAAACCACATTGCAAGGAATGCTTACCCACCTGTTCAGACACATGAACTAAATCCTGCAACTCTTTACACTCAATACCTTCCGCCAGAGCATCCACCTTAGACTTCAATTGTGAAAGGAGATAATTTTGATATTTTAACATGTGGATCTGGCAATTCAAAGCCCTCATGGCTAAAGTGGAAGAAGTATACACCTTCTTTCCCCATCTATCCAAAGCCCTTGCCTCTTTATCAGGAGGAACAGGATTTTTAACAACAGAAGCCTTAACACCTTTAGGCCCCTGAGAAACAGTTTCTGGGTCTGCCCTACGGCTCGTAAGAAGATACTTATGAGCATCAGGCACCCTATAATACCTATCTGGTTTAACTGGGGCAGGAGGCAAAGAATCAGGGTTCAGGAAGCCTCTGCAAAACATCTTCCACCACATCCAGAACAGGAGGTATAGCTAAAGGCCGATGGTGGGGTAAAAACAAAAATTCCGTAAGCCTCTTCCTGGAATCAGAGAAATCTTGGCCTTCCCATTTAAAATGCTCCCTCATGGAATGAAGAGTCTCTGAAAAAGAGAAATCCTCAGGAGGAGAAGCCGAAGGAGTAGAATCATCCACATCAGAATCAGAATAAGGAGGATACTCCTGCAAGTCTTCAGCCGAAGACTCAGAAGCCTCCGAACACTGCTCAAAACTCTCAAGCTCAGGTTCCACCCTAGGCCTCTTATCAGGAGGGGGCATAGAACCTCTAATCATAGTAATCAAATCTTCTGCCATTTTAAGCATATGTTTCTTAGGCAAAGATCCCGAAGAACTAGGAGAGACCCCCACTGAAGTTAAACCTGGCCTGCCTCTCAAAGAAGCCTTGGAAACAGAAGGGAAGGGCCTAACCACCTTAGGAAGAGAGGGGAGAACAGCCACCTGAGAAGCCCCTTCAGCCTGGCCTACCTCCTGAGAAGACACATCTTGTAACAGTAAAGTCTCTCCCTGAGACTCCAAAGAAACTTCAGGCAGAGCCTCCGGCTCCACTGAGCCTTCTAAAGAACCGACGTCCGGGACTGACGGTTCTTCCAACCTAGGCTTTGCTGCTTTGTCCTTGCGCTTTTGAAGCGGGCGTCGGAGCATCCGCCGGCATTTTATAATTACAACGCTTCCCAAAAACTAACCTGGCACAGTCTAACCTTCTCTTTATAGTGCGTTTGTTAAATCTAGCACAACAGCGACATCCAACAACGTCGTGCTCAGGCCCTAAACAAGGTATACACAAGGTATGGTAATCCCTATGAGGTATCTGTTTCCCACAAGAAATACAGTTATTCACTTTTTCTGACATCCGGTTAAATACTGAGGCAAGAAAAAAACAAAATATTCCCCAACGGGGTACTTAGCCAACTTTGATTCGGTCTGAAACTCCGACTTCAGAAAATTTCTGAACGCCAACCTGCACTCGCAAAACTGCTTCTGCATCGGACCATGCGGCAAAAAAGACTGGGGATATGACGTCGGTCATGCGCATTTGTACCCTGGCGTCCTGGCGTCAGACTAATGCGCCTTGACCGACGTCAGCCATATACTTTGGTATTCGGGCCGACTGGGACAGCGGACTACCCTAGTGTTAGGACTGCAGCAATGTGGTATGAAGAACATCGTGACTTTTTCTTTCTCTAGAATATACTGACAGAAACATATATGTATATGTGTGTGTGTGTGTGTGTGTGTGTCTGTGGATATATATATATATATATATATATATATATATATATATATATATATATATATATATATATATAGTAAACATTTCTCTTTTTAGGGTATGTAGGGGAGGAGAAAAAGGCAGGAAAAAGCCAACAGTACTAGCTCTGTAAAATAACTAAACAGAAAACTATGCACAATGATCTACTATAGCACTCTAAACAATGAATAGCAATTGAGACTATTTATTCATAGAAAAATAAGAGATAAAGAAATCACTTCCCTAAAAAACACAGAACTATCAAATAACTGAACCTTGGGATTATGCTTGAATCGGACAGATTGGCAAACAAGATCTGTGGAACTGTGAGGGAGGAAGGGAAAGTTGCCAGCTTCAGATCTGGTCAGATCCAATACAGCCAACAGTAGAGGCAGACAGAAAAGACAACATTGGATCTTTACTCATCTTTGAAAATTTTTTGAGCAGCACAGCAGTTCCCACTAGTTTGATACCAAAGACACTTGACATAATTCTTGTAGTAAGAAACCTCTCCTTATACCTGTGGTGACCGAAGACCAGAAAAATCGTTACTTACACTTGTTGTGAGAGAAGAGAGGCAATCTTCAGGTCAGCCTTTGTCACTGTACTCAGCTGTTTAACATGTAAAAGCAGGACCTCTATGTATCTAAAGACTGTATGAGGGAGTGGTGACAGCATTTTCCCTAGAAAGACCAACAATGTGCTCTTGTTTCTCTGAACATCTGGTATTCTGCTGAGACATTCTTAGAAAATGAATGACATGGTAAGCTTTGAAATTGTAAGTGATGTGTCTGCTGTCTTAAATGCTGAGTTTAAAATGTTTGGTGTAGAGTTAGTTTCTTGTACTGACAATTCTAATTAATATTAGGACTGCAATACTTAAAAATGGGGATGCAGTACACTTGATGTTCAACTATCCAGCCTGGATGGCACACACTGTTAAGAATGAGAGTGTACAGAGAGTGCATTTGATATTTAGTTGAAGCTGTTGAATTCTCCTCCATTTCCTGGCTTTGCTACACTTGCTACACATTCAGAAATTTCTACGTTTTGAACTATGCAAGTGTGTGATCTATTGCTGTTGCTGTCCTGGAGTTAGGCATTTATTAAAGCTTTTGATACATTTAAAGTATCTATTTTTTTCCCTAAGTTATAACAGTAACATATTACAAACCAATACAATAAAGCAACCTTTTCTCCTTTCCTCTTTATGGAAACAAACTCAGCTGTCTCAAAAGTTACGGCTGGAGATGTCAGCTCTAAATTCCCACACATCCTACCACCACCAGTGATCATTCCATGTCATTTTGCTGGTGAGTTCTCTAAAATAACACTCTGTTGTGGCACTAGTTGTAGTTAGGGTCTTACTGGCACTCATCTTACCACTTTGCAGCAGTACTTTAAGCACATCTCTCAGATAAGCTTTCATGATGACAGTGACACATCTGTGTTTGCTGCATCTGGCATAAACTGATCACTAGGATGTGAGACAGCAAGGCTTCCATTCAGGGGTATCTAACAGCAGACACACTCTTGAAGAACTGCAGAGTACATGGTTCATATAGTTAGTCTTTTAAGCCATATAAAAACTGCAGACTTGGACCTTATTCTTTTAAATGGAAAAGGTGCCCTGGTGTAAGAAATGGTTAAATTACCCAGGTAGGACCAACTATCAAACAGTATTTACGGTTCTCAATAAATTCAGATGAGCAGTAAAACCAGAAAAAACAATGGTACTCCACAGTTTGGGTCCTATTTCTGACAAAATGGGACAGCACCTGAGAAATAATTAAATAAATGAATAATCTGGAAGTATACAGGAACAGCAAGCAAAAATTAAATCTGATATCACAAAGGTAAAACATCCTTCAATTAGAGCAGTATACAAAGAAAACAGATAAAAATGTACTACTCTGTAAATGAGTAAGGTACTACACAAACTAGCCTCCTTGCAGAGGCACTACATTAGTGACAGAAAATGGGGTTGGCATAATGGTTAAGGCATTTACCTCAAAGACACAAGTTACAAGATTTGATTCTCATCTTTGAAGGACCTGGATTAAAATGACCTACAAGGGCTGTAAGTCTAGTTTTTACTTAGAGTTTGGGGGTTGGTATAGTAGTTAAAGTGCTTGCATCATAGACAGGTACAGGGTTTGATTCTCACCAAAGGAAATTTGCTAGGCTTAAAACAGCCCACAAGGGCAGTTAACCTGGTATTTACCTCTAAACCTACAGGTGCACTGCATTGCCCCAGTTAACAAATTTAGATTAAAATACAAATAACAAAGTATGTCTTCTTTTAAATGTAACTAACGTGATAGTTGTGTTTTCCACTACTTTGCCCCTAGGTTCATGACATTACCCTCTGCCTTACCCTCCTATGTATACCTCTCTTCCTACATAATTTTGTTAGGAATAGTTGTCAGCAGTATAATGAGTTCACTCCTCACTCTCTTGGTATTCCAAGATGAATACAGTTTGCATTCATAGATGAAAAAAAAAGAAACATACAAAAAAATTCTGAGGCTTTAACCTGGTTTGCATCACCACTGTGTAAAGAAATACTCATGCAAGACCTTTAACTGTTATTCAGTGCAATATTCTTTACTGTCCTGTATGGAGACATATCTATATGGAAGTAGTTTAGTCCAGTTTTGTAGCACTCTATTACATTCACAGAGTGCAAAACAAACAGCTTTATAACTCTTTAAAAATGCATCCCCAAAGCAAAAAAATGCATATGATGCCTTATTCAAGTCTTGCAGTAACTGAATCAAAAAAATAAAATGTTGAAACGACTGAAAACAGAGTCCAATGGCAATTTCAGTAATAAAAAAGACAAAACATAAGCGCTTTTGTCCCACTTCCAGAGAATTCATCAGATAAAAATAATTATCCACAAGACATATTTATACATCTGTATGACCTTATGGGTAAGGACCCTATTTTTACTTATAGAACAGGGAAGAATTTTAAACAAATATTTGAGAAGAGCTTTAATTTAATTTTTAAAATTAATTTTTTGATTTGGTTCGTGTTGCTGTACACCACTTTTATTACTTGCAGTAAATGAACATTCTACAATCTACTTGAATTCAGAGAAATAAGAGAGTGTTCCATGAACACATAAATTCAGTGAAATAGCTTTATAGTTGCAGTAGTCTATGTGAAAGTAAATATACACAGAATACCTTACATTTAAGACAAAACAAAAAATAAACTAGTAAAACAGTCAGCTACACGTCACTTTTTTCCTTACCAGCTTCATAAAAGCTGTATTTTTTTTTTCCTGAATACATTTTTTTATATCTTATTTCTGACAAGAGGTAGGAGGTAAAAACAAATTCATCAATCCATCCAAGGCAAGACCTAGGAAAACTGCATAAACAGTCTTTCTTATTACACTGTACTGGAAACTTTTGGAAAATACCTGGTATAAAAGGAGCAGTGGGTAAGCCCTCATGATGTCCTGGTCTAAATGTTCTTTGGGTGATCCAAGATGATTCTGTAATTCCCTGACCTGGCTCTTTCCACACGTCAACATGGCTGACAGTACTGGTAAACTGCTGAAAAGTGGGCATTGGTCTCACTGGTCTGAGGCCTGGCTCTGTCCTTCCTTCTTCCCCAGGGCTTACTGGTCTGGTTATTTGAATCCCCAGTTCATTATACATGTCTCTGGTGGCTGGAAAGTTTGACATAGGTGGTGGAGATGGCCAGACCCTTTCTGAATATGCCCATTCACCAAAGCCAGCAGAGGTCTCCTCAACTTTTTTTGGCCACTGGGGTGGTGTGCCTGGTTTAGGAGAGCCTCGGTATCCATCCTCTGATGGAGTGAAAATGTGGGGAATTCTTCCTTGTGAAACTAGGCTTGGTTTACTGCTGAGGCTTGATAGCACATTCAGCGCAGGTTCCCCTGTGATCAAGCCTGGCTGTGCTGATGCACTCTTAAAGGGAGTGGTAGGACCCTCATGATTAGGTGTACCTTGACCTGTTTTGGTGGTTCTACTTTGTATCCCAGCTGACACATGGATTGGCCCTGGCCCCAGTGGCTTCTCAGTGTGTCTAATTCCTGGATCACCAGAAAATGCTGTCATCGTGAAAGGAACAGCAGCAGATGGCACAAAAAGACCTTGTTTTCCTGTCACACCTGTCTTGTCATGAATTCCAGATTGTCCAGTGATACCCACTCCAGTGTGCATTGCCACTCCTGATACTGGTTTTGTACCTGTAATTCCAGTAGTGTTGAAAACTCCAGTTGCAGTCTGAATTCCAGGTTGTCCAGTACTTGGCGCAACTTCCTTCTGCCCTACAGTAACAGAGAAAGTAAGATGGTAAAAATAGTGAAGAACAGTAAATAAACTATTTTCTTAGCTTAAAAGTACATTCCTAAGCAGGAAATAAACTTTAAACAACTAAAAAGTAAATATGGAAGTTTTTCCCCCAAAGGGAACTTATCTGACCAGTAATGAGAACAGTATTAGCTGACTGTTGCTCTTCAAAAACCCTCAAAGGAGCACTCTCTTTGGAGGCAGGGATGCTTTGTAGGGCTTGGCACCCAAAACTGTCTTTTAGGCAGCTCAGCTCGAGCTGTCTAATGGTCTGGTATATGGAAGGTATCCTATATAGAACATAACCCCTGTAGCTTTGGTTAATGTAGCAGTGATCAGTATGATGAATATCAAGCCCAACAAGTGATACAATTTAGATGACCATTCTCCAATCAATGGAAAAACAGCAAAAAACAGCAAGGCCAAAAAAAAAAAAATAATAAAGTGGGGATGAGTGTGGTTTAGGAGGTATAGAAATCAGAGAGAGAGAGTGTGTGTGTGTGTGGGGGGGGGGGGGGCGCTTATCAAACACTCAAGAAGGAACAACAGGAAGTAAAAAAGAGGTATGAGAAGTTAGAAAAAGAGAAAATTTTAAGTTGTAGAAGAAAAAAAAATCAAACTTTCAGAAGGAACTTTCCACAGAAAATGGAAGAAGAATTTTTCATAATACCATGAAAAGGAAGAAGAATGTCACAGCTCAAACTGAATGTCAAGTATAGTAGGAAATATAGACAGGATGAATTCTTTACACCAGTATTTCTAAAAGAAGACCAGGGAGCAAAGTGAACAAGTCAGAAAGGTCAGAAACGAGCAGGGCAATGCTCAAACAGGAAGTAATGCCATAGGAGAGAGGGGGTGAGACTGATTGAAGATAAAGTGGAAGGTTTGGCATAAATATTCTATGAGCTGCTAGTTATTTTCTTTCTCTAGTTGCGGGATTGAGTCTGCCATTGCATGTTTGCCTTCATATAGTGCTTCTGAGTCAGCCTTGATTAGAAGCATCTGTGCCTAGTGTGTTTAAATGGTTAAAAATGTAATACAATTAAAAAAAATACAACATAATGCAATAATTCAGAAGAATGCAGCAGAGATACAGTCATCTCTCTCACACAGGCCTTATCGAACACGTGAGTAGTGAATAGGTGCAATAGGTCAGATCACTGAGCCTTATATCACCACCAAGTAAAACTACAAGGTAAATACTTAGCAAAACACCATTAAATGCTACAGGGCAGAAGTCTCCAGAATGAACTTAATTTTGAACTTTTGAGTTTGCTGAATCACATCTGCCAATGTAGTCTTATCACATTTTATGACAGAATGATATTAGAATTAGAATGAAAAAGCTCAGTAGATGTAGTATACCTCACGTCACTACTTCTGCTGAAGGGTAGTTAAATTACCACAAGGTATGGGGTAAGGGTAAAGGCAGTCAAGTAGATTAATTAATGACTAAATTAAAGAGAAGGAAGGTGGTGAAAAGTTTGTGTCCCCCAGCAAGTAAAGTATATATATATATATATATATATATATATATATATATATATACACTCACACACACACACACACACACACACACACACACACACACACACACACACACACATTTATATTTTATATATATATATATATATATATATATATATATATATGTATACATATACATACATACATACATACAGTGGATATAAAACGTTTACATACCCCTGTTAAAATCAAAATCCCAGATTTTTTTGATATAAAAATGAGACCACAATAAATCATTTCAAAACTTTTCTTCTCAGCTAGAGCGTCTTCTGTGTGGAGGCATACGTGAATGGGGCGTGCCTTCGTTGAAGGTTGTGTGTCAGGGCTGGTAACCCGGTACGTAAAAATCCACTACCAATCATTAGCGGACCGGAGTTCCGCTGTGGCGACCCCTAACCGGGAAAAGCCGAAAGACACAAACAAAACTGTGACCTATAATCTGTACCATTCAATTAAAAACAAACAAATCTGTCAGGGGGAAAAATGTATAATAAGCTGGTTGCGTAAGTGTGCACACCCTTAAACTAATACTTTGTTGAAGCACCTTTTGATTTAATTAGGATCATAGGATCATAGATTAGTACTAGGCTAACTGCCCTTGCGAGCCATTTTAAGCCTAGCCAATTATCCCTTGAGAGACTCAAACCCTGCACCTTGTGTTTGTAAGGCAAACACCTTAACCATTAGGCCACCCTCCCAACTTCTTGGGTACACACCTGCCATCAATTAAAGAGACTCTGATTAACCCCAAATAAAGTTCGGCTGTCCTAGTTGGAATTTCCTGACATTTACTCATTTGCCTGCTACAGCAAATGACATGATTCACAGACAGCTTACAAAGCATCAAAGGGATCTCATTGTTGAAAGGTATCAGTCAGGAGAAGGGTACAAAAAATTTCCACAGCATTGGATATGCCATGTAACACACTGAAGACAGTCATCAAAAAGTGGAGAAAATATGGGACAACAGTGATGTTGCAAAGAACTGGACGTCCCTCCAAAATTGACAAAAACTGGTCAGGGAGGCTGCCAAGAGACCTACAGCAACACTGAAGGAGCTGCAGGAATTTCTGGCAAGTACTGGTGCTGTACTACATGTGACATCAGTCTCCCATATTCCCCATATGTCTGGGCTATGGGGTAAGGTTGCAAGACGGAAGCCATTTCTTACACAGAAAAACATCCAGGCCAGGCTAAAATTTGCAAAACAATACATCAAGTCTTCCAAAAGTATGTGGGAAAATGTGTTATGGTCTAATCAGTCCAAGGTTGAACTTTTTGGCCACAATTCCAAAGGGTACGTTTCGCACAAAAACAACACTTCACATCACCAAAAGAACACCATCTCCGTGTTGAAGCATAGCAGTGGCAGTATCATGCTTTGCGGTTGCTTTTCTTCAGATGGAACTGGGGCTTTAGTCAAGGTGGAGGGAATTACAAACAGTTCCAAATACCAATCACATTTGGCACAAAACCTTCAGGTGTCTGCTAGAAAACTGAAGATGAAGTGGAATTTCACATTTCAAAACAACAATGACCCCGAACTTACATCCATATCAACAAAAGAATGGTTTCACCAGAAGAAAATTAAAGTTTTGGAATGGCCCAGCCAGAGCCCAGACCTAAATCCAATAGAAAATCCGTGGGGTGACCTGAAGAGGGCTGGCACAAGGGATGCCCTCACAATCTGACAGATTTGGAGCACTTTTGCAAGGAAGAGTGGGCAAATATTGCCAAGTCAAAATGTGCCATGCTGATAGACTCCTACCCAGGTAGACTGAATGCTGTAATTAAATCAAATGTTGCTTCAACAAAGTATTAGTTTAAGGGTGTGCACACATTTTTTATATTTCCCCCTAACAGATTTGCTTGTTTTTCAGTTGACAAAAAACCACCAGGAGAGCAGGAACAAGATGCACACAGGTTTATTCTGGTACCTCGGCTTCTGTTTAATTCTGCTTATAATGTATGATTATCCAATTAATTAATTAAGTGGATTTAAGAAAATTTGTATAAAATGATGCATGTGTGTTGGAAAGGGTTATTCCTTTGAAGGCTGTGGAAGCCGAGGTACCAGAATAAACCTGTGTGCATCTTGTTCCTGCTCTCCTGGTGGTTTTTTGTGAATTATTTGGAACTTTTCGAGTTGTGCTGATTCTGTTGGGGAGAGCAGGTTTTCTTTTATGTTATTTAAAGTATCAATGGCAAATTCAGCTCGTGGTGATGAAGGCTTCCGTTTTGCTGATTTGTGTAAGGAAAGAGAGGACAAACTGGCAGCGTCCGATCCCTGGGCAGTTTCAGCATGCACTGATCGTGATAAGAGGTTTGATGAACTTAAAAAGCTAAGGTTCAAAGAAACCTCTTTATTTTACGACACTCGCCTGCTAGAGAAATATGTTAGTTTGTCGATTACACCCAGGGGACTTCGGGTAGACAAACTACCTGCATCTAAATTTAATGATGATGAGACTGATTTTCTTGAGGAATGGAAGGCTGCCTCATTACAGTGTTCTTTAAGTTGGCTTAAGATACTCATTAAGCGTAACCGAAAGAATCTGGGAATAGTCCAACTTAAAATTGCAGAGGTGGAGGAGAGTTTGGTAACTGAAATCTCTAGTGAAGTTTTCCGTGTTACAATGAAAGCCATTAATGGAGAAATTAGTAAGTTTGAAAATGAAATAATTTCTAGAAAGAAGTACAAGCTCAATAGGGACATTAATGACTTCAGTAAGAACACTATCTATTTGTGGCAGCGGAAACGCAAAAATGGTACATCCGGAACCGGAAGAACTGAAGGAGTTCCTAGACTCAATAGAGATTCCTCCGTCTCATCTTCCGATACAGGTATTAGCAGGAAGAGTGTTTCGTTTGAAAGAGTGGATAATGCTGAAGACATCAGTGGCCAGTCGGAGACGGAAGAACAAGTGAATTGGAATTTTCGCCAGGGGAGTAAGCGAAAATCCAGAAGCAAGGGTCGCAACAGGCGACGTTGAACAGGAGCAAGTTTCAGCTGTTTCTAGAGTGACTTTGAGGTTGGGACAGTTTGTTTTCTCTAATGTTTCAAATATTAATGTACAGAGGCACATTGTGAATTTAAGTGACTTTGAAGTCACTTCTGATATGGAGCAGGTACTATTAAAAGGTAGCAAGTTTGCGCCCACTAAGATACCTGCTCTCTCAGATTTGTTAATTGATATTAAGCATTTCTGTAGAAAATTGTATTTGAAAACTTTTTTTGAAAGTAAGAAACGACAAACTGATAATACTTTAAGTTCTCTAAAAGACTTAGAAATTAATATTGCTAATGAAACCTGCATTTCTTCGGATGTTTTGTCAAGTTCTTTCGATTCTCTGTTGAATCTTTCCATATATGATTATGAAACTTCTGTCTTAGATGAGGGGGCCATGGAAAATTCTGAATGTGATTTATGTAATGTTGAGACCGGGCGTTTTGTGACAGGTTATGGTAAACTTCAAGTTCCCAGCTTGCCAGGTCACAGTTCCTTCTTGCCACCTAAAAATCCTGCTATTTTGAAAGCCTTTGAGAATGTGTTACTTGGTAAAGTAGAAGCTGAGTATGGAAATTTTATGAGAAAATATTTTTCTTATAATCTTATCAAAAATGAATGGAAAGCTTTAAAAGATATGCAAGCTGTCTGTGACACATATGCTTTTTGTCAAGCAGATAAGGGAGGGAATTGGGTAATTATGGACAGGGCACACTACTTGAAAATGGTGTTTGATTTATTATCAAATGAAGTGGTTTATTCTGAGTTACCTAATAATCCTGTCATAGAATACAATAGAGCCCTATTAGAGTTACTGGAGAGGGGCGAGAGACTGGGTTTCCTTACTAGTAAAGATGTTTCAAAACTTCACATTCTTAATCCTAAGGATCCCAGTTTTTACGCCCTACCGAAGATACATAAAAATCTTGCAGATCCTCCTGGCCGCCCTATAGTTTCTTGTTGCGGTTGCTTTCTTGAACACATTGGTATATTATTGGATAGCATTCTTAAGAAAGAATTGGTTCATGTTTCTTCACATATTAGGAATACTAATGACCTTTGCATTAAGGTTAAGAACATGCAATGGGATAGTAAATTTTATTGGGCCACGGTGGATGTAAAGGCACTTTATACCAGCATTAAGACAAGATGGGGGTTGGAGGCCATATGTAGTATATTGGGGGAGGGCCCACGCACCTCGTTTATTATTTCTTTGTTAGAGTTTGCTCTAACACATAATTATTTTTGTTGTGAAGATAAGATATTTCTGCAAAAAGAAGGCACCGCTATGGGTGCAAATTTTGCTCCTAGCTATGCGATATTGTTTATGTCCTTTTTTGAGACTACCTTTCTGTATAGGTTGGAATTCTTTCAGAATAATGTTGTACTCTATTATAGATATATTGATGATTTGATTTTTGTATGTACTGGCAGCACTGTTGAATTTGAAGGCTTTATCGCCAGTTTACATGGGAATAAATTTGGTCTTGAATTCACTTATAGTCTGAATAAAAGTACCATTCAGTTTTTAGATATTATGTTATATGTGGGTTCTAAAAATAGAGTACAATATAGACCACACAGGAAGGCTACGGCAACCAACAACTTCTTGCATGCCACTAGTGAGCATCCAAGGCATTTGATCGAAGCACTACCTTACGGTGAGTTTAAAAGGATTTTGGAGCATACCTCTGAGACTAAGCTGTTAAACTTTGAATTTGAGAAAGTTACAAATAGGCTCCTAGAAAGAGGTTACTCTGAGCTCTCCATAAAGAATAGTAGTGACAGATTGTTAAACTTTGATTCATTTGTTAGGAAGACAGGTAAATTCTATGATTCTAGAGAGAATCATTCTGGTTTGAATAACAAAGAGAACAGAATCTTTCTAGTGGATAAGTATTCTTCCTTTTCTTCTACCCTTAAGGAAATAGTAGATTTTCTTTGGCCTATTGTATGTCATAATGACGAAATTGGTCATTTATTTCCAAATAGAGTATGTTTTTCATATGGTAGATATGCAAATTTAAAAGAAAAGCTAAAATTCAAATCAAATATGAGATTAAATATGTCAAATGTTTTTCCATCAATTAAAGGTATGTTCAAATGTGGAAAATGTAGAGTTTGCTCTAAGGTTATTAATTTGACAGGAAGTTGTATTAATGGCATAAAATATCAAGCTCAGGACATGTTCAATTGCAGATCTTGTGGGGTGGTTTATATAGTGGGCTGTGGATGTACTCCACCTAAGTACTACATAGGACAAACTAAACGCCAGCTAAAGTTGAGAATTATGGAACACATGGGTGATGTTAGAAATGGCAGAATTGAAAATCCAGTTTCTGAACATTTTAATGCATCACATAATGGAAACTTGGATTCTTTCTTTTTCTGTGCTTTGGCTAGACCTGATAGTTACAATGCTGGGAATTTTCTATGTAAGCTGCTAAAATTGGAAAATATGTTTATTCTGAATTTTGGTACTTTGAAACCTAAAGGTTTAAATTTAGAAAACAATTTGACCATTATGCAGTATTAGAAAAGCTAATTTTTGTATTGTATATTTTATTGCTTTTTGCATTTTTTTACAATACTTAAATATATCTTGAAATATTTTTCACTGTTTGTGTCTTAGAAATTTTCTCCTTGGCCCCTTTAATTCTGTTTAATTCTGCTTATAATATATGATTATCCAATTAATTAATTAAGTGGATTTAAGAAAATTTGTATAAAATGATGCATGTGTGTTGGAAAGGGTTATTCCTTTGAAGGCTGTGGAAGCCGAGGTACCAGAATAAACCTGTGTGCATCTTGTTCCTGCTCTCCTGGTGGTTTTTTGTGAATTATTTGGAACTTTTCGAGTTGTGCTGTTTTTCAGTTGAATTGTACAGGTCATAGGTCACATTAAAGGTGGGAAAAGTTTTGAAATTATTTATTGTGGTCCCATTTTTTTATATCACAAAAACCTGGCATTTTAATGGGGGTGTGTAAACTTTTATATCCACTATATATATACACACATATATATATATATATATATATATATATATATATATATATATATATATATATATATACATACATACATACATATACATATTATTAAGTATTGATGGCCACAAAAGTCCTGCAGGGGTTCAGTCCTTTACTCATAGGTTAATAGGTGTGTACTAGGCGAATGGCCCTGGGGGCCTTTACAAGCCTAGCCATAGGATTACCCTGGCATCAGAATTAGTTGTCATTTGGCCAATTACCATAATCAACCAGCTGTGGTCTGCAGTAAAAACTGAGGAGAGGGAATTATGTTAGGTGCGGATAAGAGTCTATTGAGGAACCTCAATATATTTGCTGACTAGACAGAAAATTGATTACTGTGGTTTCACTGCTGCAGAATTCAAGGTTTTACAGCTAAGGATCTTGTCCAGAATTGAATGCCATTTCTGAGATGACAATCTAGACACAATGAGCAATACAAAGTTAAGAAGTTCCTTGTTGCAAATGTGAACAAATAATAAGGAAGGTAAAAGGATGCAGCCAGAGAAAAACTGATTCCAAAAGTCATGAGGTATCTCACTCTGCAGGTCACTGTACAGACTGCAACTGGAATACTACGCATGCTTCAACTACACTTTCAGGTAAAAGGAGATAAAATTAGTGGGCTGAGTGCAAAGGAAAGTCACAAGGATGGCAAAGAGATTGAAGGAAAAGGATTACAAAGACAGGCTTGTGGAAATGGAAATCTTTACCTTGAGGGAGATGACTGGAGGACAGGAATGTGAAGTTGCTACATAAAATATTAAGGGATCAATGTGAAAGATTTTACATGAAAAGGAAAAGACAGGAGGAACAGGTGACACAGCTGCTAGACTGGGAACACCAGATTCAGTATGGACATATCCATGGTTAGGGAGGAAGATAAATGGAACATGCTACCAGAAATATTAAGAGGCCTGTATATTCACAGAAGCTTTGAGAATGACATGGGGAGGAGGTTGAGGTCAGCACAAAACTGCAGACTACATCAAAAAAGGAAACTTTAGATGGACAAATTTATATATTTTTTTCTGCCATCATGCTTGCATATTGTAAACTGAAATATTTCATAAGGAAATTACTTGAGTTGTAACTAATTAATTCTATAACAAAACATGCTGAGTTGATTTTAGTTTTTAGGAAGAATATTTGTCATAAAAGCAACAGACAGATGAACAATAAAGGAAATAAACTAGACAAGATAAAGAGACCAAAAAACAGACAGCAGCAAGGTTTAGTTAGAATTAGCTAAGAATGCAACTTTGTCAAATCTCCATAATGTTGAAGTGTTGATTTCTTTGAATAAGTTACTGAAAATAACACACTAGTTAATTCTTTATTGGTTGTGTTATTACTTACCTACAGGACACCCAAGAATTTCACTCCGTAAGTAGATGCCCCTGTGGTATTCAAGTGGAAGAATTTGTAAGAAGCGAGCAAGAATTATCTTTCTCAAACCCCTTCTCACAGGAGTAGTGCTGTCTGCGTTAGCTTGAAATACCTGGAAATAAGAAACCATAAAAACTTAATGCTTAAACACTGAAGAAAGTTGCTGCAACGTGCTGTGGTATACATTTATATGAAAATAATTCACAGGGATGAAAGTGAACTATTTGATCAACAACGTCAGCACTGGAATGGAAAATGATACACAGAAATGTTAGCAGTGTATAATAAACTGGATTTTTAACAACCATTGTAGTGTAATTTACATATACTCGGTGGTGCTGGCATCTGAGGATTCTACAACACACAATCTTAAGTTATAATACTGTCCTTTTGTACAGGCAATAACTGTGAAAATACACATAAACGAGTTGCAACCTGTAAAGATATGGCTGTAGTGGTAATCTAAGAATTAAATGCTTGTCCTGAGACAGAAATGTTAACCCTTACAGTACAGGATGCTTGAGAGTAGCTCGGATAAGCATGTACATCTGATTTTACATATCATACTTTCATAGGTAGTTACTAGGCTTGCAGTCTAGGAAACCATTAAGGAGCCATGACAAATTCCAAGTTGTCTCCAAGCACTGCCTGGTTAAGTGACTTGCTCAAGGTCACACAGTAGGCAAATAAGGGCTGAAGGAATCAAATCATGCACTAAAGGAACTACAATTTGCAGCTATACCCCTCTGCCAGACTGTAATTCTGCATTCATGAGGAATAGCGATTGTGCAGCAGCCGCACTCATGTCAGCACCTTTTGCTAAAAGTTTCTAAGAAAAACTAATTTACTTTATGGCTTTTCCACTATTATCCTTTATTTTCTATTTAATGTAGGGAGAATCAGTTGAACAAATATGCCTATCTGCAGTGAATGGAAGTGATAGCATCTTTGCAAGTCAATTACGAACTTAAAAGGGTTATTAAAAATTAATTTTTCTATTCTATTTGTTTTTTCATGATGCATCTGTTGATAGTCAAGTATCCCAATATCATTTGTTCTTATGATCCTGGGTATATCCCTTTGAGGGTGACAGCAGGATGGGCAAGGCCATCATACAGGCAGCCACAGTAGTGACTTGTGTCCTGGCAATGAGGACATATTTATTTAGAACTATCCCCTCCCTGATGTTGTGAATGCTCCTGTGCACTCATGGGGAGAGCTATCACTGAAGCAGACTGTTGGGCAAATGCCCACATCTGGCATCACCTTTTCCAGTGCATTGGACAGTCCTTATGATTCCCTCCCTCCCAGGATGGGGACACCCATCCTCTTTTGCCACCTCCGTAAAGTGTTTGAGTCAGTCTTTTGTCAAATGAGTTGTAATCAGGGTTTTATCTACCTACTCTGCTGAACTTCGCTAAAAATTAACCCAATTCTGTAAGTTAAGTGACCTCAACTGAAAATTAAGTGCAAACCTGGGAATATAATACAGCTTCACAAAAGTCAAGTGCTAAATGAAAAAGAGCTTGAATGATAACCTATTTTGTAAAATAGTTTTGTCACCAGTACAATGACATTTAAAGCAACTTTGAATTTACTTGCTGGCTTCCATTAAGTGTTGCTTAAAATTTCCAAAGAACATTTCTTTATTTAGAGGTCTACATGTGTAGTCTAATGCTTCAGATATACTACAAAATAATTCAACATAGATATGGTGAAACCTAATGGAACTGAACTGTCACAATGAAAAAGCACAGGTAGAAATCAGGTAAAATTGAACAATGCTCTCTAATAACAATAAAATTATGTTTACATACAAAGAAAAAAACTGTATTTGCGCCATAGCTGAAAGCAGTGATAAAATTAGTCCTGGTCAGGCTGATAAAAATATGATTAATCTGAGTTACTATAGGATGTGAAGATAACTCAAAGTTTCAGCAACACATCTAGAAGCACTTTAGTCCAAAATAGGAGGCTGAAAACAGTATGGAAATGGAGGTTCAGCAAGTCATAGTTATTTCAAATGTTGATGGGGTTACAGCTGATTTGAGAACTGATATAAAGTACTCCTAATCCATCTTCAGTTTCAGGATTATTACAACAGGCAGACCTTCAAAATGATTTTCCTCTAGTCTTAATCTCATTGCTTGAAAAGCATTTACATTAAGACAAAGATGTTACTTTCAACCTGCTCAGGATAGTTTATTACATGAATTTAATTCAGCCTATGGCGCAGAATATTTAAAAACAATAAAAAGGAATACAACGCCCAAGAAGTAAACCGTGCCCAATAAAAAATATATAATGGCAAAGATAAATATTAGACACTGGACCACGGCAACAAGCATAAAATCACCAACTTTTAATTCTTATAGGCAAATGCTTTCACACATCCAAACTGTGCTTCATCAGACCAATAAGTTCCATTAAAACAAAAGCATATACATATAACATAAAATATTCAAAACAACCAATAAAAACATATCAATCTGGTGCTTCACTATTCAATTATCATTTAAAGAGACGTTTGCCCTTCAAAACCGGTTTCATAGAAATCTTCCCATTTAAGCCAGGAAATTTATCTGCTTGCATAACCAAAATCCAAGAGAATTCACGACTCTCGTGAACTCTCTTGGAATTTGGTAAGCGCTTTCACACATCCAAACTGTGCTTCATCAGACCAATAAGTTCCATTAAAACAAAAGCATATACATATAACATAAAATATTCAAAACAACCAATAAAAACATAGCATCAATCTGGTGCTTCACTATTCAATTATCATTTAAAGAGACGTCTGCCCTTAAAAACCGGTTTCATAGAAATCTTCCCATTTAAGCCAGGAAATTTATCAGCTTGCATAACCAAAATCCAAGAGAGTGAACTCTCTTGGATTTTGGTTATGCAAGCAGATAAATTTCCTGGCTTAAATGGGAAGATTTCTATGAAACCGGTTTTGAAGGGCAGACGTCTCTTTAAATGATAATTGAATAGTGAAGCACCAGATTGATGCTATGTTTTTATTGGTTGTTTTGAATATTTTATGTTATATGTATATGCTTTTGTTTTAATGGAACTTATTGGTCTGATGAAGCACAGTTTGGATGTGTGAAAGCGCTTACCTATAAGAATTAAAAGTTGGTGATTTTATGCTTGTTGCCATGGTCCAGTGCCCAATATTTATCTTTGCCAATATTTAAAAACAGTTGTGAAAAGACTGAATCTCTGGAAAAAAGAAGCTATGTACTTACCATAATGTTCCATCTGTGTTGTCCATTTTTATTCTTCCTCAGCTTATGGGTTCGTATCCGATCCCTCAGATCTGATTCGGCTTTTGCAAAAGCTCGTGGCAACCAGAAAACTCTGAAACTATTCCCTTATCCACAATGCATCAACCCCAAGTGCCTCAGATCTTGTTTGCTAATATCAGCAGAAAGACATATTGAATTACAGACTGAGGAGACTATATCTGGAGCTATGTTCCAAGGAAGTAGCATACTCAGAAGAACACTCACTCTTCCAGGAGACTACAGGGTAGGGGGTTGGTGGGAGGGGAGTTGAGGACAGAATGAAAATGGACAAGAGAGATGGAACATTATGGTGAGTACATAACTTCTTTATCTAATGTTGTCAATTTTCATTCTGTCCTCATATTACGGTACAGAGTCCCCAGCTACCTAAATCCTTGGTTGGACTCAAGGAAGGGCAATCCTGAGTACCACTGAACCAAATGATGCTCTACCCCTGGAGACCATATCCAATTTATGAATAACAAATATGTGGAGAGTAGCCCAAGCTGCTGCAGCACAAATGTTGTCCATGGAACCTCTAGACTGGAAGACTGATGAAGTAGCCATTGCTCTAGTGGAATGAGCTTGTAATGGTTTTGATAAGGTAATACAAAATTTGTTGTATATATAAGAAATACAGTCCATAAGCCATTTCGATATAGTAATTTTGGCAACAAGTTTTCCTAGTTTCATGTCAGGAAAAAAGACAAATAACTGGTCATTTTTCCTGATATCTTCTGTTCTGTGCAGGTAAAAATGTAATTGCTTATGGACATCCAATAAATGCAACGTGTGTTCACCTTTATTAGAAAATTTGGGGAAGAATACCAGCAAATCAATAGATTTATTAATATTAGCCTCTGAAACCACTTTAGGGAGAAAGGAAATGTTATTTCTTAAAGTGACTCTGTCTTTGTGAAAGATCAGATAAGGCGATTCAGAAGACACGGTCTGGATCTCTGAAATTCTTCTTGCGGAAATAATGGCTACAAGAAAATTATTTTCCAAGAGAAATAATTGAGGTCATATTTAGCTGCTGGTTCAAAGGGAGGTCAAGTAAATTGCTGCAATACCAGATTAAGATCCCATGGGGGAGTAGGATCTCTAAAAGGAAGCCTTAGAAGAAGAGTACCTTACAAAAAGGTTTTGCATATTTTCTGGGAGGCAACAGAAACACTTTAAAATCTTATGTGAAAATTTGAGATCACTGCTAGCTGCTAGCTGGACCTTCACTGTGGAGGAGATAGCTACATCTTTAAAAAGTATGGCTAAAAACTGAAGGATACTATGCAAAGGGACTGAAAAGGGATTGGTTTTATTTTGTCGTCCCAGTAAGAAAATCACCTCCATTTACTGCAATAGAGTTTACGTGTTGATGGTTTATGTGAAGATAAAAGTAGCTGACAGACTGGAGAGGAGAGAATAGGGTGTCTGGCTATTAATAAAATTGGAGAAGCCAGGCAGTCAGCCTGAGGTTTCGTATGTCTGGATGAATCATGCCTGTCGGATGAGACAGGAGGTCTGGAGTTGGATTCAGAATCCACAGTTGGTGGAAAAAGTGAGGCCAATGGAAGGAAAACCAAATCTATCGAAAAGGTACAATGAGGATAACTTTGCTCTTCAACATGGCAGCTTTCTGCAGAAACTTGCAAATTAGTGGGACTGGTGGGTAGGCCTAAAGAAGGCTGGGGGACCAATTGTAAAGTTCAGCATCCCTCAGTGACTCCCCATGTGGGGGGGGGGGGATCAGGGCAAAGTAGCTGCTGCACTTGTTGTTCAGGGGAGAAGCGAAAAGACTGCAGCAAGGCTGGTCCCACTGATGAAAAATCATGTCCACCACATGTTTGTTGAGAGACCATTTGCAAGGTACAAGAATGCATCTGCTCAGCTTGTCTGCTATCACATTGGACTTCCCTGGAATGTGCGTTGCAATGAGAAAGCAATTGGATGAGATCACCCATTACCGCACTCTGAGTGCTTCTCCACACAAGGGATAAAATCTTGTTGATGTACCAAACTACTGACATGCTGTATGTTTGAACCGCAATTGTCCTCAAGGGGAGAGCTTCTTAAAAAGCCTGGAATTCTAAAAGTGCCGCTCTCATCTCTAGGACATTGATATGCAAATTGGCATCTTTGGGGGACCAAGTGCCTTGGACAGTCTTCTGCAGGTAATGTCCCACCATTCTAACTGGGGAGCATCCATGGTCACTAAGGCCTTGGGGTGAGGGGGAATGAATGGATGGCCTTGCAGACCTGTTCTGATTGAATCCACCACTTGAATTCTCTCTTGCAAATCTGAGCAATACCTACCAGGGGTGACATAGGTTGATAAAGTATTGCCATTGCGTGGCTAGCATCCACTGTAGAATTCTCATATAAAACCTGGCTAACGGTAGTAGAGTTATTGCCGCTGCCATCGATCCTAGGGCCTGAAGAACCAAACTGGTGGAAACTTTGGTGCAGCAGATTATTTTTCTGACCTGTGCTCTTAATGTTTAATGTTTGAACTCTTAGAAGAGGCATTGAAGCTCATCGTTAACTTCATGTTGAACAATGCCCCTCTAAACTCCAACTTTTCGTAATTTATGTTTTTTCCCAGAAAGGGGAATGTCTGAAGAACATGATTTCTTGCCTCTATTACTTCATGCCTGGTTGGGTGGTAATGAGCCAGTTGTCTAAGTATGGAAACACCTGGAATCCTTGCAGTCTCAAGTGAGCTGCTACTACTGCTAAACATTTGGTGAACACCCTGGGGACTATGGTGAGACCAAAGGACAGAACTCTGAATTGGTAATGACTAGCTCCCAGCCAGAAGCATAAATACCTTCTGGAACGCTTGGTCACCTTTATGTGATAGCACATGCCCTGAAGACCTGTCGAGCACATCCTTGCACAGAAATGCAAGAATGGAGTGAACTGTGACCATCGGAAACTTGGTGCATCAAACTGATTTGTTCAAGTTGCTGAGATCCAAGATTGGTCTCCAGTCCCCTGTTTTCTTCAGCATTAAAGAGAATCTTGAGTAAGTTCTGGATACTATCTGGTCTGGTGGGACCTCTTGGATGACTCTTTTTTTTCTAGCAACTTTTGTATCTGAAGTGCTGCTTTTTCCCTCTGACTGGGTGGAACATAGGGGATTTTTCTTGAGATTGGAGAAGAAAGAGAAAAGGGTATTATATAACCTCTGGAAATGATCCAGCTCTCTGGTGCAGGGAGAATCGACTCCCGATTGCCTCCAGAGGAGGCTGGAAGAGCCTGTCAACAAAGGAATATCTGGACCCCTGTTTTGCAGGTCACCTCTGCCGTGAGGGTGGCGTCTACCACTGGAGTTCCCCCCTACCCCGAGAGAACCTCATCTACGTGTGTCCTGGAAAGGATCCTCGGATTTTTTTAACTACTTTGTTGATTCCTGGAGAAGGATCTTTGAGGCATGGAAAACATATGCCCACTGCAGACCCGGTTTTTCCATCCGTTTCACACCTGGATAAAGCATTCTTATGTTTGAGGCCAAATAAAGATATTCTGTCAAAGGGGGCACTGAAAACGAAGACTTGAAGGGCTTCACAAAATCACATAAGTGCATCCAGGCATGCCTCATTATGGAAACATCGGAACCCACTGCTGCATGTGAAATTAACCTCATGGAAGATGACTGCAGGGTAGCCAACTGAGAAGTAACAGATGCCTGTACCTCATCAGAAACAAATCCTGAAAAGGTATCAGTGAGTTCCTTAACTAGGTCTATCTGTAACCTGGTGAAATGTACCAAATAGTTCAGAGACCTTAAGGCAAAGGTCGCTAAAGTGTAGACATGCTTCACAAACCTATCCATCATCTGAGACTCCTTATTTGGAGGATGGATAGTGGAACTCTCTTCAGATAGTTCCTTTTTAGTGGCCATCACCATCACCATGGCATCAACAGGCACCCCTTTTGTGCAAAACTGTCTGTCCTCTGGTGCTGTTAAAATTTTGTCCAGTCTCCGGGGGATTGGTCCAATGGTGTCTGGGGTGTTCCATGTCTGCCAAGAGATCAAATCTATGAGGTCATCAGCAAGCAGAGACACCCAGGAGGTAGACGGGCCAGTACTAATGCCTTCAGGAACACAGAGTCCTCAGAAGAAGGGTTGTTGGAGTTCTACCCACCTCTCTGTTTCAGAATTTCAAGGATGTCTCCAAACTGGACATCTTCAGGCGGTGACCATGAGGATCCTTCACCTTCATCAAAGTCTGTATCCTCTGTGACTGATTTCTCAGGAGAGTCTAAGTGCTTCGTCTTAGGGACTTCCTCATTGGGATGCTCCGGGGAGGTATCAGAAGAGGTGGGAACCTCCTGTTGGGAAACCTGGGGTTTTGGTATCAACTGTCCCTGTAGAGACGATAGATGAGACTCTAAAAGAAGAGATGGCAAGCCTGTAGACTGAGAATCCGAGGGGAAGGGAACCATCTTTGTCAAAGATGCAGACAAGGCTCTTTCCATGACCCCAAAGGCAGATCTCCACAGAGAAGAATAGTACCTTGGATCCACAAGGGGAAGCCTCTGGACTGAAGTCCCTCCCTGCTCTGAGGAGAACTCTTCCATGGATGAAGTCAAAGCCAAATTAACCCATGCCGAAGCCCCGAGGTGCAGAAACAGCTCAGAGAACTTTGCAGTTGACTGTGACACCCTTGACCCAACAAGGCAGCTCCGGCTTCAAGAGCTCTCCGGATCTGATGTAACTGAAGAGCTCAGAACAAGCTTCTGATCCAAGTACCTGAGTGTGAAGTCGGATCTGACAATTTTGTAATTTTCTTTTTAGGATCCGATGGGTAAGTCAGATCTGAGAGAGGTCTTTTCTTTGATTTTTCATATGATTTAGTAGAAGCTGTTGAAGTACTGGGAGAAATAGTTTGTTTTTTTTTTGTTTTCTCAGGGAAAGCTCCAGATAAGGCCTCAGAAAAAGAAGAAGCAAGTAACCCTTTGAGAATTAATTTATTCCTTGGCTCCACCAGAGCTCTAGGGTTGAAGGAGTGGCCAATGAAGCAGTCTTCCTGGAGGTGATGGGGTCCTAAACAATAGACACATAAAAAATGTGTGTGTCAGACAGCAGTATTTTGTGACCACATTTAGTAAATTTTTTGAAACCAGCTGTTTTTCTGACATATTGATACGGAATAAAGAATTTTAACAGATATACCACAGATATAGAAAAAGACTACCAACGATAGTATTAAGAGAGAAAAATACAGTAAAGTGTAAGGAAAGGGGAGAGAGTTCTATCAATAGTACGGAAGAAGTACACAACTACAAAAATGGAAAAAATAGAGAAGGCTTTAGACAATAGGTTAAACTTAAACAGTAACTAGACTGAGAAAGGGAGAAAACAAAGTTTTAAAGAGAAAAAAATGTAACTTATCTTAATAATCAAGAATCTCTCAAGAGCACCGTACTACCACGTCTTTTGCTGGAAGCGTCAAACGAGATCTGGGGTACTTGGGATTGGTGCATTGTAGGTAAGGGAGTAGCTCAAGAGTTTTCTGTTTGCCACAAGCTTTTGCAACAGCCAAGTCGGATCTGAGGGATCGGATCCAAACCCATAAGTTGAGGACAGAATGAAAATTGACAACATCAGCTTAATTGTTAGAAGATACAGCAAGTTAAATGAGAGGCTAAATGAGTTGCCTAACAGGTATAAGCAGTGGGAATCAGAGTTACAGCTTTCAGAAGCAAAGTCATTTGCACTTGAATTTCAGCAATTAGAATTACAAGACCAATTGTCTGCTGTTCAAATCTCAGTCTGATCTTTAGCCAAAGTTGTATTGCCTTTCAAATGTCATCAAGGCAAAAGAATGTAAACTTACAGGGAATACTGGACTCGGGGAATTATATATATGATGCTGTTGATTTATTTTTTAAACCGTAGCCCATTACAGAAATATTCCCATGCAATATGCTAATAAATGTATTATAGTTGACAAATTTTACTGAACTCCATTAAGAAATCCTACAAGCTCATTTTCTAGACCCATTTTGGTTACATTTTCTAAATATTCTGATAGAGATCTCTTCTCAGATGCTGCAAAAATGAAAAATGTGAAACTTGAGGGGGAAGATAGTTCTGTATATTGCTGACTTTCCTTCAGAGGTGCTTAGAAAAAAAAACACATTTAATGCCGTTTAAATAACAATTTAATACTGCTCACAGAAATTCATGGGAGATGAAAATGCATTCTGCTTATGTGTTTCCAGTTAAACTTTACACTGATGTAGCAGGGATATTGCTTATTTTTTTCTGCACAAGATATCACTGCATTAGCAGCCCTTAGAGAATGGCCAAGAAGTGGAATCTAGGTGTTCCTGCACTTCTTCATCATTGTTATGATGGACATTTTTATAATTATTTCTTTCATATTTTTCCTTAGGTTTTGTTCTTTTTTTCTTTTTTTGGCTTTCAGATGTATATTAGTCTGACAAATTCTCTGAACATATGAATGGAATCTATGGTATATCATAGTTTCTTAAGAAGACAATAAAAAGTACAGTTGTGTAAGTTGTACTTTCCCATAACAGTAAATGTATAAATTATTCACTGTTACAGTAGCCTATGGTTGTATCCTTCCAGGGATACAGCAACTGGCCAGCTTCCAAATGCTAACCAGCTATTTCCTATTCTGGGGCAAAGATAGGTCAACCTGTATCTAAACAGACTTTTTCCCGGTGGCTGTCTTCTGCTATTGTGTTTTGTTACTCCCATCATGGCAGAACTATTCCAGGCAGAGTTACTGCTCATTCTACAAGGCCTTAGCTTTGGATATCCATTCCAGGCAGTGCTAAGGCACATTTTACTACAGCATTAGCAAATATGATGGCTTACTGGAAAGAGGTGGACTCTAGAAACTTTCTGGAGACAGCAACCAGGTCCTCTATCCATACATTTACAAAGCACTACAAATTGGATTAATTTTCCAGGTCCAGAGCAGGTTTTGCTAGACCATTCTTCAGGGGGCTTCTGGACCCTTACCCATCCTCATCACAGCTTAGATGAGCTATTGTGGTCTACCCATAGGTTACTGCAACAGTGAGAATGATGATCACAGTACATTTGTGTAAGATGAATTTATCCATAATAGTAGATGTTCAAATTCTTCACTGCTGTGGTAGCTGCTCCTTTGCACATCCCCCTTCTTGTATATAGTTTTAGTGGGATATACAGTTAGATTTTGTTGGGTATATCTTGATTTAGTTCTTGAAGAGTTCTCTCATTTTTAGTTAGGGTCAAGAAAGTCCTGAAGGTTTTTAGTCATTCTGGCTGTTTATATAGTTCCCTCTAAAAACGGTGTAGCCTATAAGCAGAAAAACTGATGGTATGGTAGAAAATGAAAGCTTTTTGAAGCTGGATGATTGCTGTATCCTTAGCGGGATACAACCTATGGGCTACTGTAGCAGTGGAAATGATGAACATCTGACTATTAATGTGAACGGTATACATAGGCCTGTAAAGCAGGGAAATATATTGAAATTTCTCAAAATAGGCCTGTTCATATTATATTAATATAAGAATCTCATTTAGAAGAAGATCATGAATATGGAAAATAAAAAAGAGTTGGACAAAGTGTATTATTCATAATGGAGATACAAATCATTCAGATAAATAATTATATATAATAAAGTAGACCTCTTCTTTTATAGTAAAGAAGATACACACTGGATTACATTAGTAAAGAATAATAAATATGCATTCTTTTTTATGATTTTTTTTTAAATAATCAGTTTTTGAATTATATATCAAACAGATTGAAAATTCCAGGTCCATTTCAATACTTTCATGGGGAGATTGGGAAGCTATATTATCTTTAAATCTAAACAAGTCTGGTTTGTGTCACTCTATGTCTGTATTTTGTGAAATATGGATCAGTGCTATACTATTTTTGGACAAGGAATCACTGGTAGATATGTGGAAGAAACTGAACCTATATTTGTGTTTTTTTTCATATATCACATAGCAATAGGATCACTATCAGAGCCAGATCCAACACTAGGCGACCTAGGCAGCTGCTAAGGCCCCTGCTGTCTTGGGGGTTGACTAAAAATAAAATGTCTTCTGTAAATAAAACAAGCTTGAAGACATCTGTAAGCTTGCAGGGCTTTAGGACCTCATGGGAGACTTTGTTAAAGAACATAGGAGGCCTTTAGGACCTTGCAGGAGACTTCTGTCAAGAACAACAAGCCCCAGAAATTTCAGTGTAAAGAACTGAAACCTGTGTGTGAGTGTGTATGTGTAATGCCCCATGGGGGTGGTGGTGTCTAGTTAAGTGTCCTTGTTCAGAGTCAAACCCTGAACCTTGATTATTGGCAAGCAAGTGCCATAAACCTCCACACCAACTGCCAGGTCTCCTTCTAATTTTTTTTTTAATAAATCCCTGAAAATTACAGTCTGTCAATGTCAACTATAGAGATTCATAGTTATATTATTCAGTATCAGTGCTGCAACAGGTAGCATACGCATTTTGGGTGCAGAAGGCTATGGGTTCTCTTCTCACATCTGTCCTCCTTTGGAACCTTTATGAATCTGTTGTCTGTTACTCAGCCATTCTCTATTGCATTATCATCGGCACACCATTTTTTAAGGTAACCCAGACAATTTCAAAGGCAGCAGGCACTGAATCAGTAGTTGAAGCGCTAAAATGCAAAGGTGTTTGCCAGCAGCAACCTCTTCATTAGTTAACAGATCTCTTTAATGTGTGGAAATATTCAGATGATTTTCTTCTGTAGAGATTGTGCATATTGACTTTTATTGGCGGATTATAATGACAACAGTTTGAGTGGCATTTTATGATTGAAATGTTCTGAAATATGTTTTGTTTCACTACTTACATGAATATGTTAAAAAAAAGTTGTGTACTCATCATAACATTCCATTCGTGTTGTCCTTTTTCATTATTCCTTAACTGTTGGGTTCAGATCTGATCCTTGGATCCAACACGGCTGCTTCTTCCAGCTCGTGGGAACAATGAAACTCTCGAGCTTCTCCCTTACCTATAATGTCCTAGTCATCTAGCATACCTCAGATCTTGTTTACTGCCCCTTAAACCCGCAAAGCACTAGAAAATGGTAAAACAACAGTATATGGGACTCAAACAAAGGAACAGCAGTTTCTCCAGCATATTTCGATCCTTCCAAAAATAAAAAAGGAGGGGGCTGGAGGAAGGGAAGCTGAGAAAGAATGAAAATGGATAACACAGATGGAACGTTATGGTGAGTACATAACTTTTTTATGTTATGTTGTCATTTTCATTCATTCCTCAGCTGTTGGGACAAAGTCCCCAGCTACCTAGGACTCTGTGGAAGGATATTGCTGAGTACTGCTGCTCTTCCACTAGAGACCAGATCCAATTAGTAATGAGCAATAAAAGTATGAGGATTAGCCCAAGTTGCGGATGAACAAATATCATCCAATGAAGATCTAGATAAAAAAGCTGAAGAAGGTGCCCTAGACCTGGTCGAATGAGCTTTTGATAGTTTTGGTAAAGACAAGCCCAAATTTTTGCAAACAAAGGTATTACCTTAAGTTAACTATTTGGCTAAAGTCATTCTGGAAACTAGTTTGTCTAATTTTGATTCTGAAAATAAGACAAATAATTGTTCTGACTTTCTGAAAAATTTTGTTCTATGTAGATAAAAAACGGAATTGTCTGTGAACATCCAAAAGATGTAACATATATTCTCCTTTATTAGAGACATTTGGAAAGAATACTGGAAGGTTGATAGCTTGATTAATATTGGATTCTGACACCACTTTAGGAAGAAAGGAAGGATTGGTCCATAAGGATATTCTACCTTTATGAAAAAAACAAATAAGGAGATTTAGACGACAGGGCCTGTAATTTTGATACTCTTCTGGCAGAGGTATTAGCTACTAAAAAGATAGTTCACACTTAGCTGATGGTTCAAATGGAGATTGTGTTAAAGTTTGCAAAACAATGCTCGAATTCCAAGGAGTGGGATCTTTTAATGGGTGTCTAATCAGGAAAGTTCCTCTTAGAAAAGTTTTGCAAAGTTTGGAGGATGCTAAAGATGAGTTATTTACTCCTCTATGGAAACTGGAAATGCCAGCTAGCTGTACTTTTACAGCAAAAGACCTAGCACCTCCACTGAAAATTGTAGCTAAAAACTCAATAACTTTTAGGAACCAATGTTGTAAAAGGATCTAGATCCTTTTGCTGTGCCCAAATTTTTCCATTTACTTTTGTAAAGTTTCCAAGTGGAGGCTTTGTGGGATGATAAAAGAATATGACAGAAGGGAGGAGAGCTTGGGCTGTCTAGTGATCAACAGAAATTGGAGAAACCATGCTGTCAGTTTTAACACTGGACTATCCATATTAATCATATCTGCCAGGTGTAATGGAAGGTCTGGTGCTGGGTCCAGAATCAATGGAGGATGAAGGAGATGAAGCCAAAGAAGGGGAAACCAAATCTGATGAGGCCAATAAGGGACAATGAGGATAACAGTGCTCTTCAGTTGAGATGCTTTCTGAATGGATTAGAGGTAATAGGGCTAGGTGTAAAGGAGACCAGGGGGCCAACTGTGAAGCACAGCACCCTCTGTGACTTCCCTGCTGGGGGATCAGAGCAAAAAACCTGCTGCACTTGTTGTTGTGGGGAGATGCAATGAGGTCGTAAGCATGGCTATCCCCATCAATGGAAAATCCTTTCTGCAACCTTCATATTGAGGGACCACTAATCAAGCATTAGAATAGACATTCTTAACTTATCTGTAATCATTTTGGATTTCTCTGGAATGTGCATTGCTATCAGAAATCAACTGGATGAGATTGTTCATTGCCACACTCTCACAGCTTCTCAACAAAGGGGGTAAGATCCCTTGTTTGTTGATGTACCAAACCACTGACATATTGTTCATCTAAATCACAATTGTCCTGGTGAGGAGAGTGTCTTAAAAGGCCTACAATGCTAGAAGGACAGCTGTCATTTCCAGGACACTGATATGCATGTTGGCCTCTTCAGGGGACCATGTGCCTTAGAATGTCATTCCCAGGAAGTGCCCCCCCCCCCAATCTGGGAGGTGTCAGTGGTCACTAAGGCTTTAGGTTGGAGAAGAACAAAGGGATAACCTTTTTGCACTTTACTTAATTGTATCCACCATAGGAGATATTTTTTGCAAGCTTGAGTTATCTTTATCTGACTGGACAGAGGGTGGTAAAGAATGGACCACTGAGTAGCTAATGTTCACTGAAGTATTCTCATATTGTACCTTGACAACAGTACTAGGCTGAGTACTGCTAACATGGACCCTAAAGCTTGAAGAATTAATCGAGCTGAGAAAAAAAGGGTTTTAGATGATTTTACTGACCTGGAACTGAATAGCCTGAGCTCTTAATAAAGGAAGAGATACTGTTTGTCTGATCATGTTGAAAGAAGCACTGATGAATTCTAATGTCTGAGTTGGTTGTAATTGATTGAAATACCCAGATTGGAGCATAGTCGGAGTACATAATTTCGGGCTTGTATCAGATGATGCCTAGTCGGAGCGGTGATGAAACAGTCATCTATATACAGAAACACTCAGAATCCTTTCAGCCTCAAGTGGGCCATCACTACTGCCGTACACTTGGTGAACACTCTGAGGGCTGTGGTGAGACCAAAGGGCAGAGCTCCGAATTGGTAATGGCTTGCTCCCAGCCAGAAGTGCAGATATCTGCTGGAGCAAATCCAATCATCCTGATGCAGAAAAGGCAGAATGGACTGAACCATGACCATCCGGAATTTGTATACTGAATTGACTTGATTTAGATTGTTGAGATCCAAACTTGGTCTCCAGCCCCTGTTTTCTTTGGCACTAAAAATAATCTTGAGTAAGTTTTGGACCCTCTCTTGTCTGGGGGACCTCTTGGATGACTATTTTTTTCTAGCAGCTTGTCTATTTCTAGTGCTGCTGCCTCCCTCTGATTGGGTGGAATAAGGGGGAATGTCTTTGGAACTAGAGGAGGTGGATGGGGAAAAGGGTATAATATAACTTCTGGATAGTATCCTCTGCACCTATGAAGCTTTTGTAATTATTAACCAGGCTCTCTGGTGCAGGGATAAATAAACCCGACCATCTCCATAGAACGACAGTTGGGCCTCCTTTCAGGAGCACTGGTAGGATCTGTCAGAGAAAAAATCTCTAGATCCTTGGTTCTGTGGACCACCTCTGCTGTAAGGGTGGTGTCTTCCATTAGCGTTCCCCCACTGCATCTGAGGGAACTATCGTCTCATGGATCTTGGAAGAGACCTGGGATTTCTTGAACCACATCTTTTGACCTCCTTGTTGATTCCTAGAAAAGGTTCATTGAGAGTCAAAAGATGTACTCCTACAGCAAACAGGGTTTTTTCCTTCCTGCTCACACCTGGAGAGTGTGTCTTTCACTTTTGGGCCAAATAGAGAACTTCTGTCAAAAGAAGCATTGAAGAAAGAAGCTCTGAAAGGTTCTGCAAAGTCACACAAGTGCATCCAGGGGTGCCTCCTGATGGAAATACCTAAACCTGCCACCTGTGAGGTACCTTCTGCTGCACGAGAGATAAGCCTCACTGATGAACTGGAAATGGACTGAAGGGTAGCCAATTGCAAGGCAATAGTGATCTCAGCCTTGAAGGGTATGCTCCCAGAGAGGGATTTGCTAAGTTCTTTAATCAAATCCCTCTGAAGTCTTGTGAAATGTGCCAGGTAGTTCAGCGATCCAAGGACAAAGGTTGCTGAAGTATAAACACACTTCCATAATCTGTCCAACACCCTAGACTCCTTGTTAGGAGGGTGGACGGAGGAACTCTGTTCTGCAAGTTCCTTCTTGGTGGATACCACTACAACCATGGCATCAACCAGCACTCCTTTGCTCCAATGGACTCTGTCCTTAGGTGGTACCAGCATCTTGTTTATTTCGTGGGTATTGGTTCAACAGTATCAGGCTTCTTCCATGCTTGCTGAGAGACCAAATCAATAAGTTCACCAGCGGGTGGAATCACCCAGACAGTAGATGGGCCAGCACCAAAAGCCTCTAGGAATATCATCTCCTTTTAGGAAAGGTTGACGTGGGACCAAACATCCTCTTTGTTTTAGGAGTTCCATAATGTCTCCAAATGAGACGTCATCAGGTGATGATGCTGGGGACCCTTCCCCTTCATCAAAGTCACTATATTCAATGACTGAATCCAGAGGAGATTCTAAGTGCCTCCTTTTGCACTTTCTCTTCTTTGGTAGGATGATCTGAAGAAGTGTTGGAAGAAATCAGTATACCCTGATGGGTATCTTGGTGGCTAACTTGGGCTGGCTATCCCTGTGGTAGGGGCAAATGAGGCTCAAAACATAGAGACAAATGGGCTAGAGTGGCTGGAGCCAAAGAAGGTGGAGAAGTTCGAGCTCTAGGGATAGAAAAAGCTCTCTCCACTACCTTGAATACTGAATGGCCTGGAAAGAAGTAAACCAATGGCTCTGAAAGAACATGCTTACAGGTCATACACGCTCTCCTCCCTAAAGGCTGAGCACTTAAGAAGGAGTTGAAACTGAGCTGTCTAACACCGAGGTTCCAAGGGGAAGAGACAGCTAAGACAACTTCGGAGTCGACTCCAACACCTCGGATATGGTGCCAATGCTACAGCAAATGAAATGGAAGATTGTGGTTCCGTAGGAGTAGTATACATTGGAGTCTATTCTGGATGTAAAAAGAAGTTATGTTCTTACCATAACTTTCCATGTGAGTTGTTCATCTTGCCTTTGTCCTTTACACGTGGGTTTGAAGCCAATCCATCGGCTCTGAGTCAGCCGCTTTCCAAGCTCAAGATCTTTGAGATAGCTCGAGGCACAGTCCCTATCCCATGATGCTCTCCTACCAACTCCAGATCTAGTTTGCTAAACCAGCAATAAAAAACAAACTAAGCAACTAATTATAAACAATGTACAAAGTACATAACTATTTACAATAGCTAAACAATAATCTGGTTGAAAAGAAGGGCATTAGCAAGACCAACCAGACCACCAGTTAAACCTGTTCTTCCATAACCTGGAGGGGGAAGGTGGGAGGGAGTATAAAAACAAAGGCGAGATGAACAACTCACATGGAACGTTATGGTAAGAACATAACTTCTTTATATGAAGTTGTTCATTCTCGCCGTTTGTTCTTTACACGTGGGTAGCGTCCCAAGCACCCTAATCCTGGGCGGCACATGGGAGTATATTCCTGAGAACGGTGGAACCAAAGGGAGCCCTGTCCCTGGAGGCCCTGTCCACTTTGTAATGAGTGATAAACGTATGAGGTTTGGACCAAGTAGCAGCTACACAAATGGTGTCCAAAGGTAGACGGGCTGCGTGGGCTAAAGATGTAGAAACAGCCCTGGTAGAATGAGCTTTCACCTCACGTTCTAAAGGTTGTTTAGCTGAAGAATATGCAAGTTTTATACAATCAGCAATCCATTTGGACAATGTAACTTTGGATACCAACAAACCTTTCTTATTGTCTACATAGGAAACGAATAGTTGATCAGATTTCCTAAATTATTTTGTTCTGTCTAAGTAAAACCTCAATTGTCTGTGAACATCAAGCTTATGTAACATGTACTCCATTCTACTAGTATGATGTCTGAAAAAAGTAGGAAGGTCAACAGACTGGTTCGAATTTGCCTCGGAGCAGACCTTAGGAAGAAAGGTGGGATTTGTTCTTAAAGACACTCTGTCGGGGTGAAAGACTAGATATGGGGACCTGATAGAAAGTGCTTGCAGTTCAGAAACTCTATGAGCCAAAGTAATAGCCACTAGGAAAATTGTCTTCCAAGAAAGGAACTTCAAAGGACAAGATGATGTGGGCTCAAAAGGTGGAAAAATGAGTTGAGAAAGCACCAAATTCAGATTCCAGGGAGTAACAGGATGCCTGATAGGTGGCCTAAGGTGATGAGTCCCTTTCAAAAAGGCTTTACATAATCTGTGGGACATAATGTTTGAGCCACTGCATCCCACATGGAAGTTAGATATGGCAGCTAATTGAACCCTTATCGTAGAAGCTGCAGCACCATCATGAAAGAGCGAAGTAAAAAATTCCAGAATACTATGAATAGGGGCAACATAGGGGTCAATACCATGCTGAGAAGCCCAATGAACAAATTGCCTCCATTTGCTATTATAAAGTTTCCTGGTGGAGACTTTGTGAGAGGAAACTAAAATATGTTGAACCACTGGAGACAAATCATGTGACCTGACTAGGTTGGGAAGTGAAGCAGCCACGCTGTCAGTTTGAGGGAGACAAGAGAGGGGTGAAGAATTCCTGACGAATGAGTCAGAAGGTCTGGCACTGGTTCCAGAACCCAAGGTTCTTCCACTTGGTATTGCTGTAGGAAGGGGAACCATATCTGCCGAGGCCAAAACGGGGCAATTAGAATAACAGTTCTTCCCAGGCTTTTGGCTTTCTGTAAGAATCTGGGAATCAGAGGAATTGGGGGGAAGGCATACAGGAGACCTGAGGGCCAATCGTGTACAAGTGAGTCCCTTGGGCTGTCCCCCGGTGGGGGCTACAGGGCAAAGTAGCTTCTGCATTCTGCATTCAGCGGGGATGCAAAAAGGCTGCAGCAAGGCTGGCCCCATCTGCGGAATATCCTTTCCGCCACTCGTTCTTTGAGGGACCACTCGTGGGGCAACAGAATGGCTCTGCTCAGTTTGTCCGCTATCACATTGGATGACCCAGGTATGTGCATTACTATCAGAAAGCGCCCAGTGGATACAGCCCACTGTCAAAGTCTCAGGGCCTCTCGGCATAAGGGTAAAGACTTGGTTCCCCCTTGCTTGTTGATGTACCAGACTACCGACATGTTGTCTGTCTGTATTGCAATCGTCTCTCGAGGTAGAGAGTTGTGAAAGTGTTGCAACGCTAAAAACACCGCTCTCAACTCTAAGACATTGATGTGCAAATGAGATTCCATGTCTGACCAAGTGCCTTGGACAGTTCTTCCCAGAAATAGCCCCCCCCCCCCTCCGTATCAGGGAAGCATCCGTGATCACTGTGGCTGTGGGAGGGGGCAGTATAAATGGGCGACCTTACAGTAACTTGGTGGCTGTTCAACCACCAAAGAAGGTCCTTTTTGCAAGCATTTGTCAGAATAATCTTGTGTGAGATTGGAAGCTGTTGATAAGACCACTGTGTGAATAGTAGCCATTGGAGTATCCTCATGTGCATTCGTCCCAGAGGAGCTGCTATAGGTTTAGCTGCCATGGTGCCTAGCAGCTTCAGGACCTGGCATGCCGGAACTCTCCTTTCCATTAACAACTGGGACACTTGACTTCGCAAAGATATTACTCTTTCTAGAGGCAATCTAACCAGGGAGGTGGTGGTGTCTAGAACTGCTCCTATAAAGGAAATATGCTGCAACGGCAATAAAGCAGATTTTTTTAAATTTAAGGTTATGCCCAACCTGGAACACAGGTTGATAGTGTAATCTCTGGCACAAATTAGTTGATGCCTGGTGGTGGCGGTGAGGAGCCAGTAGTCGAGTTATGGAAACACCCGGAATTCTAAACATCTCAGGTGAGCTGCGACCACTGCCATACATTTGGTGAACACTCTGGGGGCTGTGGTGAGACCAAAAGGCAGAGCTTGGAATTGGTAGTGACTGGCCCCCAGCTGGAAACGCAAGTGAACTCTGGATGGCCTGGCCATTTTGATGTGGTAGTACGCATCCTTGAGATCTATAGAGCACATCCAATTGCCCGTTTCAAGAAACGGAAGTATCGATTGAAGTGTGACCATCCGGAAATTTTCCTTTTTGACAAAGGTATTTAGTTTGTTGAGGTCTAAGATGGGCCTCCAGTCCCCTGTTTTCTTTAGAACTAAAAAGAACCTGGAGTAAGTTCCGGATCCTATCTGGTCCGCCGGGACTGGCTGGATGACTCTTTTTTTCTAGCAGCCTTTGAATTTCTACGGTTGCTAGATTCCACAGACTGGGTGGATCGTCTGGCATTCTTGTACGAATGGAAGGGGATTCTGAAAAAGGAATGATGTAACCTCTGGTAATTATGCTTTTTACCCAAGAATCTGATGTAATTCCTAGCCAGGCGTCTGGGTATAAAGCTAAGCGACCCCCAACTGCCTCCAGAGCAGGACGGTCGGGCCTCCTCTCAGGAGCACTGATAGGGCTTGCCAAGGAACTGCTCCCTATCACCCTGGTTCTGCGGACCCCCTTTGCCACCTGGGCGGCATCTACCATTATACCCCCTCCTCTGCCCCTGGAGGGGGGTTAACTACGTGTGTTCTGGAAAGATCCTTGTGACTTTCAGAACCACATTGTTCCACCTTTCTGCCCTTTGGAGTATGGTCTAGTGGGGGTTGAAAAACGAACTCCTACGGCAGATAGAGTCTTTCCTTCCTGCTCACACCTAGTGAGTGTCTCCTTGACTTTAGGCCCAAGCAAGGAAGATACATCAAATGGGGTAGTAACAAAGGAAGTCTTGAAGGCTTCTGCAAAGGAGCATAAGCACATCCAGAATGGTCTCCGCAGAGCTATTTCTGAACCTGCTGCCCGGCTCGATCCATCGGCTGCATAAGAAATAAGCCGCATGGACGAGTTCAGAATAGAATTAAGGGTGTTAAGCTGTGCCATTACTTCTCTGAAACACCATCATCTGTTTTGCCCTGTAGAGTATCTCCAAGCTCTTTGAGGAGATCTCGTTGAAGATGAGTAAAGTGGGTCAAATAGTTGAGCGATCTCATTGCAAATGTCGCAGAACTAAAGATGCATTTCCCATATCTGTCCATAGTCCTAGAGTCCTTATTAGGAGGATGAACAGAAGAAGAGGTTTCTGACATCTCTTTCTTGGTGGCTGCCGCCACCACCATGGCATCAATGGGGACTCCCTTCGTAAGAAAAGACCTGTTTTGAGGGGAGGTGATAAATTTGTTGGGCCTCCGAGGGACCGGTTCCATGGAATCAGGAGACTCCCATGCCCTTCGAGTGACCAAGTCCATTAATTTGTCAAAGGCGGAGTAACCCAGGAGGGGGAAGGTTGAGACCCAAAGGCCTTCAGGAGCACCGACTCATCCTCAATAGGGGTAAGGGACTGCCAGTCACCCCTCTGCCTTAATATTTCCAGGATGTCTGCAAATGAGACATCCTCAGAGGAGGACTGTGGGGACCCTTCTGATTCCTCTAAGTCGGTGTCTGATGTTAAGGATTCCTGAGGGGAATCTAAATGCCTCCTCTTGCACAGTCTTTTTCTGGGGACTTCATCAGTGAAGTCTCAGTCAAGCAGGGGTCACCCAATGGGGTTACCTGAGGAGCTGGGTCTCGACGCTTGGTGGGAACCTGTGGTGTAAGGACAGAATCCGGCCCTTTAGGGGAGGAAGAGGAAAGATCTGAAGAGGTAAGGGTCTTAGCAGACATGACCTTCCTCATGACATCGAAGGCACTGGTTTCCCGACCCAAGGAGTCCGGTGATTCTGAAGAAGACGGCAACCTCCCAGGGGCCGAGACCACAGGCTCCGAACCAGAGGATGGGACCGAACTCATCTGCGCCGAAGCCCCGAGAGGGAGTGTCAGAACTGAAGTGTCGGTTCGACTCTCTCCCCGGAACCAGCGAGAGGGTGTCGGCTCCGAGACTCTTCGATTGGAACCGAAGATGTCAAGGTCGACAGAGCCAAGGGCACTGGAACAGGCCTCGGCTCCGAGGGTTCCACCACTATTGGATCCTCTCTTTCTGGCTCCGAAGGCTCAACTGGCCTTGGAGGAGGAGCAGAAATTTTGGTGGGGGGGGTTGTAGGCTTCGAAGCCAACTGGGTCGATGACGAAAGCAACTTGGCCAGGGCCGGGTTCACCAAAAGTCTCTGCACCACGTGGTCCACATCGATGTCGGAAAGGGTACCGGAAGAATGGGTCGAAGGAACTGAAGAAGCCAACGACTTAAGGATCGGGGACTTTAAAACCTCTGACACTGGCTCCAACACAATGACTTGACTCCGAGGTAAGATCTCGGTGCACAGCTCCGAAGGCTGTGGAGCTGGCGACCGAGTCTTCCCAGAGGTGCTCGGAACAGAAGACTTATGCTCCGATGACACCTTAGAAGACTTCGACCCCTTCGAGGACTTGGAGGTCTGGTCAGTTTTGTCTAATGCTTCTTGGAAATCTGACTTCAACAGTCCTCTATCAACCACTTTCTTTGCCTCTCTAATAAAACCCTGCCACTGAAGGAATGGCAGATAGAGCAATCTTCTTGTAAATGTAGTGGTCCCAAGCAGTACACACAAGAAACATGATTATCAGTGATGGACATCTTTTGTTCACAGTCACATCTTTTAAAACCAGATTTTTGTTTCTCCGACATTATAACAATTACAACAAATATCAGATCCCTGATAACAATCAAAAAATTGAAACCACAGAACTCCTTAGGAAGTTCAGATCCCTGAAATGTAATGACTATAAGAAGAATGTTACACAAAAAGTTCAAATACACTAATTCTAAGAAATATAAGGGGATAGGGAATTAAATTTGACATAACCCTGTCAAGTAAATGCAACTCAAGAAAGGCTAAAGGCCTAGGAGCAACCTCTCCGAATTAGAAGACAAAAAATAACTTTCAATCCACTCACTAAACAACAAATAGAAGAAATGTGTGAAGTCTCACTCAATCCACTCACTAATGATAGTCTAATAAGAAATTTTTAATTCTTTAAATATAATAAAGAAGGTTACTGGCCCAAGCTTCCTCCGAAGATCGTGTGATCCGTTGCAGCAGCAAACTAGATCTGGGGTTGGTAGGACAGCATCATGGGATAGGGACTGTGCCTCGAGCTAACTCAAAGATCTTGAGCTTGGAAAGCGGCCGCCACGTGTAAAGAACAAACGGCGAGATTGGACAACTTTACATTTGCTTTTATGTGGGTATGACCACTAGGTGTCTCCGTGACAGGATAAAAGAACACTTGTATGCTATTAAGACAGCCATCAAATACACTATTGTATGTGAAAAGTATAAAACGTTTTATTTTGCTGTATTGGAACAGGTCAATTTTGATAAGAAGGGTGGTGATTTTAAAAATCAGGTACAGTTCAATGGCAAATAAGGTTGAAAGCTGATTCTCTACCTGGTTTAAATGAACATGGTAATATAAAGTGTTTTTTTAAGGGACAGAAAATTAAACAGGTACAAAATAATTAACTAATGAAGGTGGAGTACACTAATTATATTGTGCTAATTAAGATGTCATAACTAAAGCTATTTCACTGGTTGTAAGAATAATTCAATGTATATAATGTGTTTGATTTTAGCTGATTTTGTATGTCTTCTGATTAAGTTTTATGAAACCGGATATCAAAAGAAACTAAGATAATTTTATTCCTTCTGAGTCCTTTGTGCTTCAAGGAGTGTTTTTATTTTATTAGTGTTTTGATTTGTGTACACTTCGGCCTCAGTAGTGGGTTTGTTATTTTACTATTTTTTGAACAGTGCTGGTTTCTCTGACATTATAACTCAAAGGAAAAAAAGCAGAAAATACACTAGCAGTACCAAGAAGGGGAAAAAAGATAATGACAAAGAAAAAGATTATTTTTTTCAACTAGATAATTGAGGTTAATATAATTACACCAACAATGGTAAGTAAAATTAAATACCCAAAGGTACTAAAAGAAACTACCAACAACGGCATATCAAATAGAAGTATACAAGTACTTAAAAGGAAAAAAGGGAGGAAACAAAAGGATATAAGAAGAAAATTTATAAGATATCAAATATATAAAAATGGAAAATTTTTAACTCACTGAAACCCCCAAAAAGTAAGCACTTGAGAGCTACAACAGCTACCACATCTGAGCTCCAAGGTGACAAACAAGATCTGAGGTATGTTACAGACTAGGGTATTATGGGAAACGAAGGAGCTCAAGAGCTTTCAGTGATCCACAAGCTAGTAAAAGTGGCAGAGTTAGCTCTGAGGATTGGATCCAAAGCTAAGAGTTGAGGGACGAATGAAAATTGATAACATCAGATCTCAGGTTTCGGGACCATTGGCTAGGGTATCTTATAAATATAAAAGTATTCTAGCACCACGATGACCAAAGAGATCAGTGATTGTATATATTTATTGAATAAACTACTCTGTTTATTGAATAAATATATACAATTCACAGTTTATTCAATAAATATATACAAATGCAGTTCATTCAATAAATATATACAAAGCACAGTTTAGCCAATAAATATATACAAGCCCAGTTTATTCAAAAAATATATACATTGCACAGTTTATTTTATTAATATATACAATGTGCAGTTTCCTCAATAAATATATACAAAGTGCAGTTTATTCATTAAATATATACAGGGTTCAGTTTATTCAATAAATATTACAAGCCCAGTTTATTCAATAAATATACACATTGCAGAGTTTATTTAACAAATATATACAATGTGCAGTTTACTCAACAAATGCATACAATAGCGCAGTTTATTCAACAAATATATACAATCACTGGTCTCTTTGGTCATCATGGTGCCAAAATACTTTTATGTTTTTTGCTCTGTGTAGTTTTTCTGGCTTTATGTAAATGGTGGCACTTTAGTTTTGTTGTATCTTATAAATATGCTATCAGTTAGTTTTGAGAAATATATTACTGAACTGAAATGGAGAGGTTTAAAAAAAGGATGAAGAATAAACTTTTGACAAGTTGACTTATTCTAAAAAAATCTGTGAACATTACAACTGATCTAAAAAATTGGATTTTTTTTTTAGGCATGGAAGCAACTATAAGTTAAAATACCATAACTCAAATATCAAACAAAGCAGGAAATAGATAAAATTGTATGGCTGTTAAACTAAAACATCGGTGTTTTATATATATTATAAAGTGTATACTTGTGAATTAGGAAAAGCAGTGACGCATCATTAAATGAAAACTCTACCTTGGAACTCAAAACATGTTTTTTTCATTGTATCTTTATTTTCGGAGCTATATAATGCCTCAAAATCACTCCAAGTGCTTCTTTTCCAATTTTCATGTATTTCCCACAAAATGGTTGCTGATGGGTTCTGCCTTGGTAATGTCATCTTGTCTTCTTGCTTCCATTCCTTCTTCCCAGAATACATTTCAAGTCCTCTTTATATGAGTAATGTTAGACATAAGAAAGTGGTGTTCCTTTCTCATACTATTAAGATAGAATGGCATGACTGTGATGCACTGACATCTAACATACCTTCTGTGACAGAGCTGCTTCTATGTTTCCTTGAGTGAGCCTCATTTATCTGTCTGTTAGAGCTTGTTGTATAAGTAGCTGGTTGTTACTTTCAGCAAAAGAAAGTAGGTAATAGCAAGGTTTTGTAAAGGGATTATTTTGTAGTTCTAAAGGAACTGACAGACCTACCCCACAATCTCATCCTGAGGTGTGAAAACTCTCACTGCAGTAAATAATCATTTCTGTATCATGTACATGTGACAACTACTACTGAAAAAGATTCTGAAGTAAGTATGCCTGCTACTTTCCAATGCCTTCAGTGGGAAGTTTTTTTCTCTCTCTTCAATGATATAGAATTGAAAAGTGCTTTACCAGTTCCATAATTATTTCTGTCATGTTCACCCCCCTTTTTTCCTGTGTTGTATTTATTTATTTATACTTTGTTAACCAGGAAAGTGAACTTGTCCCAAGACCCTTTTCAGTCACAACCCGGACTACAATGGCAAAGATAATAACACGTAATAAATGCACTCAGCAACACACAAAAAAATACTGTCATAAAGACATTTGGCAAAGATTGCAAGTATAACAGATAGTCAAGGTATGACAGTGAATAAGTAAAATATTAAGCAACATTTACTAGAATGTATGAATTAATAATGCTTAACTATACTATGTTAACTTTATTATAAATAACAAACTGTATGCACCCATATTGCACAGCTCACAGCACTGCAAGATGTTACTATTCTCTACCGGACTTCAACAATTGAATATTCATGGCTTCACAAAAGAAAAGGGTGGGGGCTACTTATATTTGCATCACTTTTGTTGTCCTTAGATGGTATGAAAATATACTAAACCTACAAATTTTGAAATAGAGCATCCATTACAATGGAACCTAATAACTAGTAAGGTGAAAAAGATATGGAGCAGGTAGAAAGTAGGAAAAGGGAGATTGACTAGGATGATGACAATTGTATAATGCACACATGCATGCACATTCCGCATGTTTGTGTACATATTTTTATGCATCTGTATATATGTGTGTTATGTACACACACACACACACACACACACACACACACACACACACACACACACACACACACACACACACACACACATATGCACATCCCTATGTCAGTGCATGTGTTACTACTTACAAGAATATCTATTGCATATTTCTCTCTAGATGTATAATACATGTATTCACACTGTGCTACACCCAACATATAGTACTATACATGGTATATACGTACATTTTATGCACATATACAAATATATATACATATACACACATGCATCTGCATGTGTACAGTTACACAAAATTTCCATTTGAATTGTTTTTATTAAAAAGGACATGAAGTCCACACACAGGCATATAATCTAGTTCTCCATTACACACACACTCGTATGTTTCTGTACATACATGTAAGATGTGTGCTACACATATGTACTTCATACACACACACACACACACACACACATATATATATATATATATATATATATAAAATATATATATATATGTGTGTGTGTGTATATATACACACACACACACACACACACACACACACACACACACACACACACACACACACACACACACACACAGTCAGACATGCATTTGTAGTTAATGTACTTCTGATTTCCTTCCCTTAATGTTTTTAATGGAAGGGTACATAGCAAACATATGTTTTATAATATGTAATAGTGCACTTCGTGTCACTTTCTGCACTTCTGTCATGGGGAGGGGGGGGGTTGAAAATGGTAAATGTGCTGATACTTTACAAGAAAAAAAAATATTTTCGGACTTTTTTCTAAATGTCACAGAAATTTGTGATAACTACATTTAAGTTATCTTAACATATAAAATATTATTAACAATCAGCATTTAAAGCTTAGCATTTCAGTACTGTGATGCTGCTTATGTAAATCGGTCAGAAGAGGTGGCAGCTGCCTTTAAACCCCTGACTGATCTAATTGCTTTGTTTTGCTATGAAAGGGGATGTTAAGTTCTCCCCTCTGCAATAAAGAGAGTGGAAAACAGTTCCACAGCTTTCTGTCTTATTTTTTTTACAACATCAGCAGGATTAATTGCACAGCTAAGATTGACAGCAGTACCTGACAGGGTAAACTACAGATTTTTCTGTGTTTATATAGTATATCATTCAGGCAGAGACAAATTCCTCTGCAAATTATGTAAGAAGTTAAGCTTTAATAAAGTAGGTGGGCTTTTCCTAAATTTCATTCAAAGGCAAGGAAATGAAAGCTTTATAAAGTACAAGCAGGTTTCTGGTACATAGAGAATACTGGAACCGTATTGTTGGGAGAAAAGCACCCTAAGGATTGAGATAAACTGTAAGAGAGGATGGAGTTTTCCTTTAAACACAGCCTTCTCAGAATTTATTTCACAAGAAGTAACTCTTGTAATTACATTCATTAAAGAACAATAAAGTCCCAAGCCCTAAAGGGTTGGTAGTTGAGCTTTATCAGATCTGCATAAAAGACCTAGCTACATACTTACCTTCAGTTTCTGTATTTTTTAACCATATATGGTTGGCATTTACTAGAATCAATGACTTTCACATACTGTGCTTATTAAAAAAGGATGGGGAAACAGTGAATAAACCTTCACATTTTTAAATTTTGAATACTGACTACTATATTATTGTTAAAGTAATACATAACAGAAGTATCTAAATGTTAGGTGACAAAATATTTCCATTATAATATGGTTTCTGCCTAGAGGAAGGATGGAAGATGCAAACATACATCTCCCTTTAGTGATTATATCTTTAAGAAAGCATGTTCTATAAAGTTTGATACAAGTAAGTAATTTGATCTGATAAACAGAAAGTATAGATGTTAGAATATTATGAGCTTCTATTTCAGTCATTTACAATGATAAAAAAAATTATAATGATACAGAGGCTCAGCAATGGTTGTTATTATTCAACTATATTGTAGATTGGTTATAAGTTTCTTATTGCACTATTTGGTTCACAATATGAAAGACATAAATGTAAAGAACTGTAAGCTCAGAAGATGAAGAAATGCTTTTGTGTATACCCAATTATTTTCAAGAGCTTGAGAATATAATGTATTAGAAGAACAGATATCAATTGTTAGTTACATCAATAATTTAGAAATTTAGATTGATCCAACCATCTAGGCACTATAAATGCATCCTATAATGCATAACAATTTTTTATCTCAAGCAAAAATGAAATCTGAGGAAGTTCAACATTTTTTCATTGTTAGGTTGTATCAATGTGATAAAAATGTTATTTCTTCAACTGTCTAAATTCCATTTACAATAGATTATACTTCTATCCCCATCTAGGGTTAATTAATTTAAGAAGGTTTATATACATTTCTTTTGGAAGGGATGTTCCCCTTGTACTCCTAAGAGGTTTGCTGATAGGAAAAATCTTGACTTTAGTACAGCTAGATTTGAGAAAACATGTACTGGCTTGCATGTCTTTACATTTTATAAACAGTGAAAAGAAAAGGGAGTATATAATACATACTTTGAAATAAAACTGAAACCAGTGATCCCTTCCACCGAAGGGACCTCTAGAAATTTCTTTAAAGACAAACTACCTACTCCTAAATGATACGTCGGCAAGCTTCAAATCCCCACCTAACCCAGTTAACTCCTCTGAATACGGAGAAACGTACACCACCACACTATACCAGACATGCAAACAGCTGCATTAATGAAGTAAACAAACAACTCAGGACCTTAATAAAATACACCAAAGCCAAGTTTGAGGCTAAAATAGCTATCCAAGCCAAAGACAATCACAGGCATTTTTAGTTATGTTTGCAATCTCAAAAGCACAATGCAGCAATGCACTGAGCTGACTGTACATGATGTTGCCTACACTGAAGTTGAAGATATAGCAAACCTACTGACCAATAAATTCAGCTCTAAGTCTACCCCTGTCTCCCCTCTTTCCTTACCTCAAGATATACTTGAATCTGGCTCATGTCAAGATATCATGCAAGACCAAGTCCTAAAACTGCTATCAAAAGCTAAAAATACTGCATTGTTGCATCCTGACAATATCCCTGAATGTATCTAAAACAGCATGAAGCATTATTTAGCCACATCCTGAACAATACTGTTTAATCTCAGCCTCCATACAGGTTTTGCATTAAGTGAATGGAGAACAGCTACAGTCACCCCCTGCATAAGGGAGTACTTTCCACAGACCCAGGCAATTACAGCCCCATAAGTGTGACTAGCTTCATGTGCAAAGCCATGAAAAGACATATCATGGAATTAATCAATCAGTAAGTAAGGAACCTCCAAACACTGGACCCATCTCAGTTTGGATTCATCAAGGGCAGCTCATGGTTTCTCAACCTGGTCAACAAAACAATGGATGAAGGTAATATGGTACACATCACATAACTTGACCTGGGCAACATTTCTGACACAATTCCTCACTCAGGCAGAGTAAAAAAAGCTAAATAAACTGGAAATAAATACCTATGTCACCCTCTGGAATACCAACTGGCTCACAGACAGGAAATAATGAAGATATTTGAAGTCACCTCCATAAAGAGACCAATCACCAGAGGAGTCCCCCGGGGTTCTGTGCTGGGACTTCTCTTGTTTGGCATCTACTTCTCTGAAGTTAAGAGCCGATACTCAAGGGCTCTGGTTGATTAAGTCTGCAGATGATTGCAAGCTAGGAGCAGTCACTGAATACCCAAATTAATTAGCCATTCTGCAAGATTTGTCCCAAATAAATGACTGGTGGCAAAATCATGGAATGAAACTAAATGTCAAAAATGCATTCTTGTATCCTTTGGGAAGTCATCTACCCCATAGAACTACCACACTGGCATTACATCCCTAAGAGCTGACCCAGTTATACAGGATTTAGGAACTTATGTGGACAATGACCTAACTCTTGCTAACATGTATCTCTTGTTGTAAGAAAGTCTTTCTTTACTGCACAGCTTATAAACAAAGAAATTGTGTCTAGATCTTGGGATATCATTGTCACCTTTTACTCGGCCATCATTAGGCCAAACAATGCATATAATGCCTCTGTCTAGATAAATGCAACAACTGGAAATCCCACAGCGATGCCTTACTAAAAGCACTGAAGGCCTAAACAACATGTCCTACATGGACCAACTCAAAGCCCCGTCACTATACGTGATATCCTACAGACTAGTAAAAAGTGACCTGTGTTTGGCATACTCCAACCCATTACTGATGGATTTACTGGGGTTTATATTATAAGACCGAATGTTCACAACCGCGAACACCTAAACATTGACACATAAACGCCAAACTCTGAAAATAGCGAAGGACGTAAACACTGAAATCCAGAACACTGAACACAGTTCCAACAACAGCGCCACACAGGTAAGTAAAACCTACAACAACAAACTTCATTAATCACACTTTTGTCCTCCCACACCCCCCCTACTTAAATATACCAACTCCGAAATCGCACTATAGAGGGGAAAAGGATATATTTCCTCTTCCCCACCATAAATGCTGGCCACGGAAATATGTTCGGTGTTCCAGTTTTCCATGTTTACATCCTTCGCTTTTTTTGGAGTGCGGCGTTTATGTGTCGCTCATTAGGTGTTCGCGTTTGTGAACGTTCGGTCTTATAATACAGACCAGATTTACTGCACACCAGCAAGTCAAATGGCATCAGGAGTACTTAGTCTAGGGATACAAACCTCTTCTGCAACATCAACAGAATGGTTTAGAGAGACAGGTATATCTCACAGAGGATACTCCTGCTATGGAACAGACTCCCCACCCACATAAAGCAAAGTTCATTCCTGTCCTTATACAAGTACAACTTAGATCTATTGATGGGAAGCAGAATATTTATCCCTATTCAGCCCCTGTATTACTAACAGACAGAGGCAACTCCAAAATGCTTTACCCTGTGCATGGGTCCCCTCAAATTATCTATGATATGATTCCAGTTATTCTCATTAGGGGTAATATATAATTATCGACAATGGTATGGGTAACGCCAGTATATAACCAAATGGGATAGGTTATTTCAAGCATAAAAAGTGTAACTGTCTAAGCTTAAAATGGTCTGCATAGGCAGCCAGCCTAGCACTTACCTTATGAACCTATATAGAAGTGTATTTTACTATCTATGGCTCTTACACAGCAAAGAGAAAATGACATATTGACTTGCTACGGGAACTTCTTTCTGAGCATTCATATGCTATAAAGAGAGGTTTAAATTCTTTGGCTAGAATTCAAAATGAAAGTTTTCTTCCTTATAATTCACTATAGGAGATTCATTAAAGGATGTATTACAAGCAGTAAGATCCTGTTATTACAATGTGCCAATTTGTGATTCAGAAACATGCTAGCCACAATGAGGCAACATTTCCTTATCACTTAATTTGCATGTCTCTGAATCACATTTACTACAGCAGCGTGCAGATCAACAATGCTGTTCTGCATGGTGTGGTAGTAACCTGCTGCTTGCGCAGTCAGTGGCATCCCTCCTCAGTCACTCTCCCACAAACAGAGGTACACAAACATGAACACACGCACACACACACACACACACACACACACACACACACACACACACACACACACACACACACACACACACACACACACACACTACAGTTCTCCTACTTGTCCCTCACTTGTTCACAACCACGGACACCTAAACATCGACACATAAATGCCGAACTCCAAAAATAGCGAAGGAAGTAAACATCGAAATATGGAACACCGAACGCAGTTCCAACAACAACAGCGCCACACAGGTAAGTAAAACCTACAACAACAAACTTCATTAATCACACTTTTGTGCCCCACACACCCCCATACTTAAATATACCAACTCTGAGATCACACTACAGTGGGGAAAAGAATATATTTTCTCTTCCCCACGATCACCCTGCTGGCCACGGAAATACATTTGGTGTTCCAGTTTTCGATGTTTACATCCTTCGCTTTTTTTGGAGTGTCGCTCATTAGGTGTTCGCATTTGTGAACGTTCGGTCTTATAATATAGACCCGATTTACTGCACACTAGCAAGCCAAATGGCATCAGGAGTACTTAGTCTAGGAATCCAAACCTCTTCTGCAACATCAACAGAATGGTTTAGAGAGACAGGTATATCTCATAGAGGATACTCCTGCTATGAAACAGACTCCCCATCCACATAAAGCAAAGTTCATTCCTGTCCTTATACAAGTACAACTTAGATCTATGGATGGGAAGCAGAATATTTATCCCTATTCTGCCCCTGTACTACTAACGGACAGAGGCAACTCCAAAATGCTTTACCCTATGCATGGGTCCCCTCAAATTATCTATGGTATGATCCCAGTTATTCTCATTAGGGGTAATATATAATTATCAACAGTGATATGGGTAAGGCCAGTATATAACCAAATGGGATATGTGATTTCAAGCACAAAAAGTGAAACTGTCTGAGCTTAAAATGGTCTGCAAGGGCAGCCAGCCGAGCACTTACCATATGAACCTATATAGAAGTGTATTTTACTATCTATGGCTCTTGCACAGCAATGAGAAAATGACATATTGACTTGCTACGGGAACTTCTTTCTGAGCATTCATATGCTATAAAGAGAGGTTTTAATTCTTTGGCTAGAATTCAAAATGAAAGTTTTCTTCCTTATAATTCACTATAGGAGATTCATTAAAGGGCATATCACAAGCAGTAAGGCCCTGTTATTACAGCGTGCCAATTTGTGATTCAAAAACATGTTAGCCACAATGAGACAAAATTTCCTTTTCACTTAATTTGCATGTCTCTGAATCACATTTACTACAGCAGCGTGCAGATCAACAATGCTGTTCTGCATGGTGTGGTAGTAACCTGCTGCTTGTGCAGTCATTGACATCCCTCCTCAGTCACTCTCCCACAAACACAGGTAGACAAACATGAAGACACACACACACACACACACACACACACACACACACACACACACACACACACACACACACACACATACACACACACACACACACACACACACTACATTTCTCTTACCTGTCCCTCACTTGTTAATGCTAAATAAATAAAATAAATAAATAAACTTGTCTGCCCATCCATGCTTCCTTCCTCCCCTGTAAGAGTTGAAGTGCCATTACGGCACTTATCTAGTACGCCCTAGTGGAGAGTGTGTCTGTCCCCCCCACCCCCTTATCACCATACTGATGTTGGTGCTGCTGTGCCACTTCCAATTCAGTATAACCCCTAGGATCTAGTGAATCCATCCATCCTATGATCCCTCTACTTCTATCAGTGCTAGTATGGCATTTCCAATTAAGTGTAATCCCTGCTGTCTAGTGAATCCTTCCACCCTATGATCCCTGTACTCCTATCAGTGCAGTTATGGTACTTCCAATTAAGTGTAATCTCTGGTGTCTAATGAATCCCTCCACCCTGTGATCCCTGTACTTCTATCTAGTGTATCATTATACACTAATGGCAAAAGGACTGTATACTGAAATGCGTAATAATGTAGCAAGACTGTTGCACTGGGGGTTGTGCAAACATTCTAATACTGAAGTAGCTGTGAAGCATTGGAAACATTAGCCACAAAGCATTACAGAAAATGATAAAGTTTACATCACGTGGGATCACCCATTACCAACAGTTCAAAAGACAGATGTGAGAAAATCAGAAAAGTAGCATTGATCATTGAAATTCCTACACCCAGTGATTACAGTGTCTTACGTACAAACAGACACAAAGTCATAAAATACCAAGATTTGCAGGCATAAATGAGGACAATGTGAAAGAAGGATAGCCAGCCAGTTCCAATAGTGCTAGGACCAATGGGTCTCACAAGAAAGAATTTACAGTCGTATTTAGATATGTTACCGATACATGTAAATCATATGACTTGCAGAAGGAATCAATTCTGGGCACATTGCGGGTGCTGCAAAAAAACACTTTGTGCTAATATCAAAGATTGAAACAATACTAATTTCATGGACTTCAGTCATACTTTGACTTAAGAATGGGGTCCATTCCTGTCATGGTATTAGAAACCCAAACATCTTGGAGAAATTAAAATATTTCACATAATTCACTATTTTCTTTAAAGATTATATCTGATGCATTTCAGTATTCCCTTTGTTGTGTCTTTCGGCTTTTCCCGGTTAGGGGGTCGCCACAGCGGAACTCCGATCTGCTGATGATTGGTAGTTGATTTTTACGTGCCGAGTTACCAGCCCTGACGCACAACCTTCAACTTGATGCATTAAAAGGGAAACAGCACCTATTAGCATTGTGACACCAGTCCTTTACATTTATTCACTTGTCGCAGAAAGTCTCCACAAGTATACTGGTGGTGGGAAAAACATTTTCACTTTGTCTGTTGCAATGTAAACAATTTATTAATTGCCACATTTTCATTTTTACATACAGTGCAGTCATATCACCATAAATGCTTCATTTGTTATTTCTGCACTGAGTGCTGACACATTTTATAGCTATATGTTTACACAACTTAATAAACTAGCCTCATGTCAGACAATCAATGGTTATATTCATTTTTGAATAACTTGCCACTGTTAAGTTTGGAAACCCAAATATCACTATCAACTATTCAATCTATTCTTATTCTCAAGTTTGATTTAAAATCGCCCTTAAACAAAAACTGGTAATCACACAAATTAACTGTTTACAACATAATTTGAGATCAGGAATTAACTAATGACCATACTGTTTTACTTGTAATATATTATCAATCTTAACAACAAGACCAGTGACGTCCCACCTTGTACGCAGTTGACTTTATTAAATAAATTTACATCTTAGGTATTTTGTTTCATATTAATGCCTTCTTCAAGTTCATTTTCTATTACAGAATCCCATATACCCAATTTTTATGATGCAGTACTGTTTCTGATCTCCAGTACTTCTGAGTTCCATAGTTTAATATCTGCAATCATCTTTTTTACCTCCCTTGTTGATGGTTTGTCTTTGATTTTCTACTTTCTACATACAGCTTTCTTAGCCACTGTTAAAAAAAGAAGTTATATACTCACCTTAACGTTCCATGTGAGTTGTTCATCTCGCCTTCATTCTTTACGGATGGGTTCGGAGCCGATCCTCGGCTCCGACTTGGCCAACTGCAAAAGCTCAAGGTCTTTAACCAGCTTGAGGCCAACTCCCTATCCCATGATGCACCATGATCTTCCCTCAGATTTTGTTTGCTATTCATGACTACTTAGTAGTAAAAATATGCCACTCAGAGAGTTGGATAAGAGACAAAGCACAATATACAGACCTCAAGTAGAGTGGATGGGGTTGGAAGGTGGGAAGAAAGAATGAAGGCGAGATGAACAACTCACATGGAACGTTATGGTGAGAATATAACTTCTTTATGTGAAGTTGTTCTATCTCGACGTTTATTTTTTACTGATGGGTAGCGTCCCAAGCACCATCTTCTCGGGTGGCTCACGGGAGTATATTCCTCAGAACTGTGGAACCAAAGGAGGCCCTGTCCCTGGAGGCCTTATCTGCTTTGTAATGAGTGATAAAGGTATAAGGTGTTGACCAGGTAGCTGCTGCACAGATAGAGTCTAATGGTAACCTGGCAGAAAAGGCTAATGAGGTTGAAATAGCTCTAAAAGAGTGGGCCTTTACTTTTTGTTGCAAGGGGGCATTTTGTGAATTATAAATGAAGGAAATGCAATCTGATAGCCACCTTGACAAAGTTACTTTTGTCACTGAGGCACCCTTCTTTGACTCTGAAAAGGAAAGGAATAGTTGATCCATTGACCTAAATTGTTTTGTTCTGGCTAGATAAAATCGTAGTTGTCTATGAACATCAAGTTTGTGCAGCATGTGTTCCATCCTATGTGTGTATCGGGGAAAGAAAACTGGCAACTCAATAGATTGGTTAAGATTTGCCTCTGAACAAACTTTTGGTAAAAAGGATGGATTAGTTCTGAGTGAAACTCTGTCACTATAGAAAATCAGATAAGGAGGTTTGATGGTTAGGGCTTGCAGCTCAGAAATCCGCCGAGCAGAAGTAATGGCTATCAGAAAAATAGTCTTCCATGAAAGGAATTTCAAAGAACAGGACGAGGCTGGTTTGAAAGAGGGTAGTATGATTCTGGATAGAACAAAATTTAGATTCCATGGCATGACTGGAGCTCTGATTGGTGGCCTCAAATGAATGGCACCTTTAAGAAAGGCTTTAGCAAGTTGATGCGAAATGACATTAGAGCCTTGGAAACCAAAATGGAAGTTTGATATCGCTACTAATTGAACTCTAATGGTAGCTGCAGCCGCTCCTTCATTGAAAAGTTTAGTTACGAATTCCAATATAGATGGGATCAGAGCTAAGCAAGGATCAACATCATTCTGAGAGGCCCATAAAGAAAAATCTCTTCCATTTGCTAAGATATAACTTTCTGGTAGATGATTTATGAGAGGATGTTATAATATGTTGGGTCTCAGTTGAGAGGTTATAAATCCTGGCTACTGTAGGAATTGGAGTAGCCAAGCTGTCAGTTTGAGGGAATGAAGTGAAGGATGAAGAGCCCCTGATGAATGGGTCACCAGATCCAGAACTGGGTCCAGGATCCAGGGTTCTTCCAAAAGATGAAGCTGGAGGAAGGGAAACCAAGTTTGCCGAGGCCAGTAAGGGGCTATTAGTATCATGGTCCTTCCCAGTAGTTTTTTCTTTCTTTAACACCTTGGGAATCAGAGGGAAGGGGGGAAATGCATAAAGGAGACTCAGGGGCCAATTGTGCACCAGTGCATCCCTTGGACTTTCCCCAGCTGGGGGATTAGGGCAAAGTAGCTGCTACATTTTGTGTCTGTTGGGGTTGCAAAAAGATCACAGCAAGGCTGGCCCCACCTGCGGAAAATCCTTTCTGCTACTTGTTGCTTTAGGGACCACTCGTGAGGCAGAAAGATTGACCTGCTCAGCTTGTCTGCTATCACAATGGATTTCCTTGGGATGTGCGTTGCTAACAGAAAGCGCTGGGAGGAGATTGACCACTGCCATACTCTCATGGCCTCTCGACACAGGAGGTAAGATTTGGTTCCTCCTTGTTTGCTGATGTACCAGACCACTGAAATGTTGTCCGTCTGAACTGCAATTTTTGCCAGAGGTAGAGAGTCTTGAAAGAACTGCAATACTAGAAGTACTGCTCTCATCTCCAAGACATTTATATGCAGATGAGTCTCGTGTTTCTTCCACGTACCTTGGGCTGTTCTTCCCTGAAAATGCCCCCCCCCAAATCAAGGAAGCGTCCGTGGTCACCGTGGCTATGGGATAGGGTAGAACGAATGGACGTCCCTGAGATATATGTTGAGACATCAACCACCACTAAAGGTCCTTCTTGCACGCATTTGTTATGACAATTTGATGTGACATTGGAAGTTCCTGAAAGGACCATTGAGAGAATAGGAGCCATTGTAGAATTTGCATATGCATTCGCGAGAGGGGAATGGCAATGATTGTTGCTACCATCGATCCTAGCAACTGGAGTACCATTGGGACTGGGGCTTTTTTTCTCGGAAGCAGGTCTGATACTTGCTTTTGTAAGAGAGAAATTATTTCTGGAGGCAGACAATGTCATAGAAACTGTGTTTAGTTTTGCTCCTATGAAGACGGTCTGTTGCAATGGCGATAAGGCAGATTTTTCTGAGTTGATGGTAATCCCCAATTGCCAAAAACTAAGCTATAATATTGAAAGAAGAAAATTTATTCACTGGCTAGAGCTAGTGAACATCTGATCAAGTTGCAGCGGTAAACGAGATCTGAGTGAAGATCAGGGTGCATCATGGGATAGGGAGTTGGCCTTGAGCTGGTTGAAGACCTTGTGCTTTTGTAGTTGGCCGAGTCGGAGCCGAGGATCGGCTCCGCACTCATCAGTAAAGAATAAATGGCGAGATACAACAACTTCATATGTAAAGATAGCAACACTCTACTTATTTAGTACATGTTATTTTACACCAGCTCAACAAAGCATCTCTATACCAAGTTAAATTATCTTCAAAGTATAAGAAGACTAAATATATTATTATAGTAATTTTTGTAATGAACTAAGTACATTCCCAAAATATATAGGTTCATAGGTAGGTACTAGGCTATCTGCCCGAGGGCATTTATAAGCCTAGCCAGAGTGTGCCAGCTTTCACCACCCCACTGATAAATTAACTGAGCCTCTTTCAAGAAGAGCCAATGAAGTGATCCCACGGGTGTATTTTCTATTACCCATCCACTCGTCAAGGTTTCTCTTGAAGAGTGTTAGTGAGGGGCTCTGCCTAATGTAGTTTGGAATTTTGTTCCAAAGAATGGGGCGTCTCTGTGACAGGAATCTATCACTCCAGCATGTTCTATTTATTGTTGTGGCGAGGTTTAGCTCACTAGAACGAGTGGCTCGCAGTGACTTGGATTTCTTTAGGTGGAGTATATCCATCAATTCTGAGTTGGACATGGCTTTGTAAGTCAGGCAGAGATCACCTCTGAGTAAGCAATATGCCACTGAGTACAGCCGGAGTTTTTCCAGTCAGGCTGCATAGGACATATGTTTGAAGCCAGTAATCCTCTTGGTGAGGTACTTTTGTGGTCTTTCCAGCTGTTGGAAGTGTCTTGTGAGGTACATCCCAAATGGGGCACTGTACTCAATGATGGGTCTGATGAGCGACGAGTAGAGGGGCACTATAACCTCTTTATTTCTAGATGCGAACCCTTTAGTAATTAGATGGGTTACATAGAAGGATTTCATAACTACTTTGGCAATATGATTGTCAAAGGGGAGATTACTATCTACCTGAGTCCCCAGATCTCTTATTACCTCTTCTGTATTAAGGGGGCTGCCACATATGTGGTAATTCATGGGTGTTTTGTTTTTCCCAAACGGGATGACTATGCATTTTTTGGCATTTAGCTTGAGACCGTGACTTTGACACCAGGTGTCCGTCTCAGTAAGGCCCTTTTGGCTGTTCTTCCCTGAAAATGCCCCCCCCCCCCAAATCAAGGAAGCGTCCGTGGTCACCGTGGCTATGGGATAGGGTAGAACGAATGGACGTCCCTGAGATATATGTTGAGACATCAACCACCACTAAAGGTCCTTCTTGCACGCATTTGTTATGACAATTTGATGTGACATTGGAAGTTCCTGAAAGGACCATTGAGAGAATAGGAGCCATTGTAGAGTTTGCATATGCATTCGCGCGAGGGGAATGGCAATGATTGTTGCTACCATCCATCCTAGCAACTGGAGTACCATTGGGACTGGGGCATTTTTTCTCGGAAGCAGGTCTGATACTTGCTTTTGTAAGAGAGAAATTATTTCTGGAGGCAGACAATGTCATATAAACTGTGTTTAGTTTTGCTCCTATGAAGACGGTCTGTTGCAATGGCGATAAGGCAGATTTTTCTGAGTTGATGGTAATCCCCAATTGCCAAAAACTAAGCTATAATATTGAAAGAAGAAAAGTTATTCACTGGCTAGAGCTAGTGAACATGTGATCAAGTTGCAGCGGTAAACGAGATCTGAGTGAAGATCAGGGTGCATCATGGGATAGGGAGTTGGCCTTGAGCTGGTTGAAGACCTTGTGCTTTTGTAGTTGGCCGAGTCGGAGCCGAGGATCGGCTCCGCACTCATCAGTAAAGAATAAATGGCGAGATACAACAACTTCATATGTAAAGATAGCAACACTCTACTTATTTAGTACATGTTATTTTACACCAGCTCAACAAAGCATCTCTATACCAAGTTAAATTATCTTCAAAGTATAAGAAGACTAAATATATTATTATAGTAATTTTTGTAATGAACTAAGTACATTCCCAAAATATATAGGTTCATAGGTAGGTACTAGGCTATCTGCCCGAGGGCATTTATAAGCCTAGCCAGAGTGTGCCAGCTTTCGCCACCCCACTGATAAATTAACTGAGCCTCTTTCAAGAAGAGCCAATGAAGTGATCCCACGGGTGTATTTTCTATTACCCATCCACTCGTCAAGGTTTCTCTTGAAGAGTGTTAGTGAGGGGCTCTGCCTAATGTAGTTTGGAATTTTGTTCCAAAGCATGGGGCGTCTCTGTGACAGGAATCTATCACTCCAGCATGTTCTATTTATTGTTGTGGCGAGGTTTAGCTCACTAAAACGAGTGGCTCGCAGTGACTTGGATTTCTTTAGGTGGAGTATATCCATCAATTCTGAGTTGGACATGGCTTTGTAAGTCAGGCAGAGATCACCTCTGAGTAAGCAATATGCCACTGAGTACAGCCGGAGTTTTTCCAGTCAGGCTGCATAGGACATATGTTTGAAGCCAGTAATCCTCTTGGTGAGGTACTTTTGTGGTCTTTCCAGCCGTTGGAAGTGTCTTGTGAGGTACATCCCAAATGGGGCACTGTACTCTATGATGGGTCTGATGAGCGACGAGTAGAGGGGCACTATAACCTCTTTATTTCTAGATGCGAACCCTTTAGTAATTAGATGGGTTACATAGAAGGATTTCATAACTACTTTGGCAATATGATTGTCAAAGGGGAGATTACTATCTACCTGAGTCCCCAGATCTCTTATTACCTCTTCTGTATTAAGGGGGCTGCCACATATGTGGTAATTCATGGGTGTTTTGTTTTTCCCAAACGGGATGACTATGCATTTTTTGGCATTTAGCTTGAGACCATGACTTTGACACCAGGTGTCCGTCTCTGTTTAGTTCATCTTGTATGACTATATGCTTTGGACAGCTTCCTTGCTTATGATCCTCTTTAGATATTACATACTAATGTTGTTCATAGCTTATGATCCTCTTTAGATATTACATACTAATGTTGTTCATACTTGTGAAAACCCAAATGCCTTAACATATCTCTTCATAAATTCTGACTCTGCAAAATGCTTTTAAAGCATCAAAACCTATCTAAATGAATCTATTGTTATTACCCAATGGATCCTTTTGAATAAGGATTCTGTTAATATTGTCAGATGTTTGCATCCTTATATAAACCCACACTAATCCAGGTCTGTTATTCTCTGCAATATCTTTGTCATTCCTTTTTGCCAAAATCATTATAATCACTTTGTAGTCATGATTCAAAATTGAAATCAGTCTGTATGACTCTTGATCAACAAGATATTTCCCCTTCACTGGAATAACTACAACTACTTCTTTCCAAGTCAAAGGTTCATTCCCACCTAGAAATATATTCTTAAAAAGTGCATGCCAGAGTTTTATTATCTCTGCTCCTTCTGTTTTAACACTCATATTGGAATTCCACCAGTAGCAAGGGTATTCCACATCTTCTAGCTTTTCATTTCTTCTTTAATTTCCATTTCCATTATTATTTTCATGTTAATACCTCTCTGTCAACTTCTATTAACTGAGGAAGTTATAATCATCTCAAATATTGTACAATTTTCTTATGTTACTCAGATTCAACATCTTGTCTACATTATGCACTCATAATTTACCATTATATTCACAGTTTTCCGGGGTCTACTTCTGCCCTAACATTCCCATAATTCTCATAATTCTTGATTTTAGCTGTCATCCTTTCAACTTTTTGTTAACTTAAACTTTGAGCCAATAGTTTGGTTGCTCTAGAGCTATTGTCAATAACAGTTGTTTTAGAACTACTGCCTTATGTTTGTTTATATTTTAAGTATTCTTGCACAGACATTTTAGCTTCTTTCAATTGATCTTCAGCCTATGTTCCACTTATTCTGTTTTGCTTCTGTATATCACTTTTTAAAGCCTGCTTGACACAGACTATGACTATTATTCCGCATCTCATTTGCCTTCATTGTAACCACATTTCTAATCTTCATTTTACAGTTATCTTGATTCTTTACACACTCTTTACTATTTAAGTTCAACTCTGATAACATTCCAGTTATAGTTTTATCTACCCAATCATTAAATGTCCTCCTTTTCATAAAATATACTGGAAAACTCCAATGTTTATTACAATGGTCTTTTACTTGTTTGTTATAATACTGTGGTTTGAAATTAAAGCTAAGATCCTGCTCAGGGTGGGAGCATCACAAGTAAACCAAAAATATAGGGATATGAGAATACAACTCACTACTGCAGTAAACAGCATCTGCATATCTTAAATGAAAGTTATGCTCACCATAACAACAGCTCTGTGTTGTCTGTTTCTGCCCTTCCTCAATGGATGGGTCATCGAATCTGACCTTGGATCCATCTTCAGCCACTCTGGATCCAAAGCTCAGGCTCTTCCCGTTACCCATAATCTCCTTCTATCCCCAATACTACCTCGGAATAAGTTTGCCCACAACCTCATGACAGAACAAAACAGATTGACAGACATCAGATCCCTGAAATACAAACAACCTCTTAATGTGTAGTGATCTGGAGCTAAAAGAGCACATGACTCTACTCAGAAGGCAGACCATATTTTTATACCAGAAACCAAGGAAGGGTAACGTCTATAAATTGTAGTAAGTAAATAACTTTCACATTTGATGTTGTCTTTTCTATCCAGTCCCCAATGGATGGCACAGAGTCCCAGCTAATGAACTCTTGGGGTGGTCTCATGGAAGGATATTCCAGAGAATGGTGGAGCCAAAAGCCACCCTATTCCTGGAGAGCAATCCAGCATATAATGAGGAATGAATGTGTGAACATTAGACCTAGTGGCAGCAGCACAAATATCATCAATAGAGATCCTTGAAAAGAAAGCTGTAGAAGTTGAGACGCATCTTGTCAAATGAGTTTTAACAGACTTAGGCAAGGAGGCCCTTTTCTTTATAAACATGAGAGATGCAGTCAGATCTAACTAAAGATACTTTTCAGACCCATTGTCCCATCTTAACTATAAAGAAGGAGAAAACAGTTGCTCCATCTTCCTAAAAGTTTTGGTATGATGGAGGTAGAAATAGTGCTGCTGATGCACAACCAGCAGGTGAACCATATATTCTCCTTTGTTGGTAAAGTTTGGAAAGAAAATTGGCAGACTGATGCATTGGTTCAGTGAAGTCTCATTGGCTACTCTGCAGATAAAAGATGGATTAGTTCACAGTGATACTCTATCCTTGTGAAAAATATTGTAAGGAGGTTTGCATGACATGGCCTGTAGCTCCAATACTCTCAGAGCTGAATGTATCGCCACCAGCAAAAGCGATTTACAAGCCAAAAATCTGATGCCTACCTTGGCTGCAGGCTCAAAGGCTTATTGGGTTAAGGTCTGAGTCAAAATGGTCAAATCCCAAGGAGGAAAAGGATTCTTAAGGGGAGGTCTAAGGAAGAAAATTAGAAGTTATGTACCTACCATAACGTTCCATGTTAGTTGTCTTCTCTCGCCTTCTTTCTTGCTGGATGGGTTCGGAGCCGATCCTCGGCTCCGACTCGGCACTTGCTAAGCTCGAGAGCTAATTTTACCAGCTCGAGGCAACCCTATATCCCATGATGCAAGGCAGAGACTACCCAGATATCGTTTGGTAGCTAAAGAAATAGCAATATTTTCTTCCAACTGAAGAGGAGGAAGAAAAATAACAATACTAAATAACATCATAACCCTCTAGAAAGGATCAACGTAATCTAGTGACACTGGAAGTTGAACAGCTAGAAAAAGGTAATAACCTCTTAATAGAAGATGCATAATCTACCCGGTCTGACCAGGCTAGGGGGATGGAGGGCGGGACGCAAGAAAGAAGGCAAGAGAAGACAACTAACATGGAACGTTATGGTAGGTACATAACTTCTAAATGTTAAGTTGTCAATCTCGCCTTCATTCTTGCTGGATGGGACCGCGTCCCTAGCACCTCTATCCTGGGTGGCTCAATGGAACAGACTCTTGAGAACGGTGGAACCAAAATTCGTTTTGTCTCTGGAGGCCAAATCTAATTTGTAATGTGAAACAAAAGTATGAGAAGAGGCCCATGTGGCTGCTGCACAAATAGTGTCTATTGGAAGTCTAGCTTGAAAAGCTGTAGATGTAGCTAGAGCTCTGGTAGAATGGGCTTTTGGGTTAGAAATCAACTCTTTGCCTCTGAGCTGATAAATGTAAGTGATCACAGAAGACAGCCATCTAAATAAAGTTACCTTAGAAACTGGAAGGCCTTTCCTGTTCTCTGCATAGGATAGAAACAGTTGATCAGATTTCCTAAAAATGTTAGTCTTGTCCAGATAATATCTGAGCTGGCGGTGAACATCGAGATAATGTAACTTTTGTTCCGCTCTATCAGAATAATTCGGGAAAAATACTGGAAGATCAATGGATTGATTTAGGTTCGTCTGCGATGCCACCTTTGGTAAGAAAGACGGATTAGTCCTTAGAGATACCCTGTCTTTGTGGAATATTAGATAGGGAGGGCAAATACAGAGAGCATGAAGCTCAGATACTCTTCTGGCAGAAGTAATGGCAACTAGAAAAAGTGTCTTCCAAGAAAGCAATTTCAAAGAACAGGCAGCTGCAGGTTCGAACGGGGAAGAATCAAGGATGTTAAAATTAAATTTAGATCCCACTGTGGTGGGGGTCTCTAATCGGAGGTTTCAATAAAAAGATACCTCGAAGGAATGCCTTGCAAAGTTTATGTGACATAATGTTGTGGTCCAAAAAGCCTATATGAAAATTTGAAATGGCTGCCAGTTGAACTTTCACTGTGGAAGAAGAGGATCCTGAATGAAAAATGTCAGCTAGGAAGTCCAATACCGAATGAATTGGAGCAGTATAGGGGTCTATGTTCCTATCTTTTGCCCAGAAAGAGAAACGTTGCCATTTACTAGTGTAAATCTTTCTGGTAGAAGATTTTAGGGAAGCTACTATGATATCCCGTACAGGATTAGAAATCATAGGAAGCCTGGCTAAGGATGGAAGTGGAGCAACCAAGCAGTGAGGTTGAGAGAAGGAATGGATTGGTGCAGTTGACCCGACTGGTGGGTCAGAAGATCTGGAACCGGGTCCAGATGCCATGGCTGTACCAAGAGGTAATGATGTAGGAACGGAAACCAAATCTGTCGAGGCCAATAAGGGGCAATGAGAATCAACTTGGCTCTCAAGGCGGTTGCTTTCTGAATTAGCTGAGGTATCAGCGGAAAAGGGGGAAAGGCATAAAGAAGTCCCCGGGGCCAATCTTGGGTTAGAGCGTCTCTGGGGGGATGGCCTGGAAGGGGGAAGAGAGAGAAGAAGTCTGGGCATTTGCTGTTTTGAGGTGTAGCGAAAAGGTCGCAGCAAGGAAGGCCCCACTTCTGAAAAATCTCTTCCGTCACTGACTGTTTGAGAGACCACTCGTGAGGCATGAGAATAGCTCTGCTCAATCTGTCCGCTATGATGTTGGATTTCCCGGGGATGTGCATTGCTATCAGAAACCGGTGAGAGGAGATTGCCCATTGCCAAAGTCTGAGAGCCTCTTGACACAGTGGATAGGACTTGGTTCCGCCCTGTTTGTTTATATACCACACTACGGACATATTGTCCATTTGGACTGCAATAGTTCCCAGGGGAAGAGAGTCGTTGAGGGCTTGCAACGTTAAAAGCACTGCTCTCATCTCCAGAACATTTATGTGCAGATGGTACTCGAAAGGTTGCCAAGTACCATGGACCATTCTGCCTTGATAATGCCCCCCCACCTGATCAGGGAGGCGTCCGATGTAACCGTGGCAACCGGGGCAAGAGGAACAAATGGTCTGCCTTGATGGATTTGAGGGGACGATATCCACCAAGTCAGATGTCTTTTGCAAGTTGGAGTTACTATGATCTCGTGACGCATGGGAAGTTGTTGAAAAGACCATTGGGTGAATAGCATCCATTGTACAAGACGAATGTAAAAGCGGGCAAGGGGAAGAAGTGTTATGGCGGCCGCCATAAGACCCAGTACCTTCAGAGCAAATCTGGCCTGAATTTTGTTGCTGAGAAGAATTACCTGGACGTGTCTTTGAATGTCCAAGATCCTTTGGTCTGTTAATTTTGCTGAAAGTTGTACGGTGTCCAATCTTGCGCCTATAAAAGTAATAGATTGACAAGGCGACAAGGCAGATTTTTCGAAATTTATAGAAATTCCTAGCCCTCTGCAAGTGTGAATGGTGTAATTTCTGGCTTAGAGAAGTTGATGCCTGGTGGTGGCAGTGAGGAGCCAGACGTCTAGATATGGAAACACCTGGAATCCTTGACGTCTCAGGTGAGCCGTAACCACTGCCATGCATTTGGTGAACACTCTGGGGGCTGTAGTGAGTCCAAAGGGCAGGGCTCTGAATTGAAAGTGACTGGTCCCCAGCCGAAAGTGGAGAAATCTTCTGGAGCGTCTGTGAATTTTTATGTGATAGTATGCATCCTGAAGATCTATCGAGCACATCCAATTGTCCTTGCCCAGAAAGGGCAGAATGGACTGAAGCGTGACCATCCGGAATCTTGATTTCTTTACAAACTTGTTGAGTTTGCTCAGATCTAAGATTGGTCTCCAGCCCCCTGTCTTTTTTGGAACTAAAAAGTACCTTGAGTAGATTCCGGATCCTATTTGGTCCGCTGGGACTGGCTGGATGGCTCCTTTTACTAGCAGTTTTGATATTTCTAGTACTGCTAGTTCCCTTAGACCGGGTGGAACGTCTGGAAGGGTTCCCTTTTGTTGAATTGGGGTTTGAATAAAGGGAATTTTGTAACCCTCGGATATAATTGACTGTACCCATTTGTCTTGAGAAAGGGAAAGCCAGGCTATTGGGTACAGTGATAATTTCCCCCCGACTGCCTCCGAAGGCGGACAATCGGGCAACATCTCAGGGATGCTGGAAGGGTTTGTCAGAAAGAGGCTCTCTGCTACCCTGATTCTGCGGACCACCTCTGCCCCTAGGGCGTCTATTATTGTTACCCCCTCTGCCTCTGGGGGTAAACTGACTTCGTGCATCAGGCGTGACTCCTTGAGATTTGCGGAACCACATTTTCCCTCCCTTCTGTCCTTTGGGGTAAGGTCTAGAAGGGGTGGAGAAACAGACTCCTACGGCAGAAAGAGTCTTGCCATCTTGTTCGCATCTAGTCAAAGTGTCTTTCACTTGAGGTCCGAACACGGTCGACCCATCAAAGGGGGAGTTTGTGAAGGACGCCTTGAAGGGGTCTGCAAAATTACAAAGCCGCATCCAGGACTGACGCCTTAAAGCCACTCCTGTGCCTGCGGCCCTACTCGCTCCATCGGCTGCATAAGAAATGAGCCGCATGGAAGAGTTAGCAATGGAGTTAAGGATTCCTAGCTGTGAGCTAATCTTATCCTGAGACCCAGCAGCTGACGGATCCTGTAAAACTTCTCCCAACTCTTTAAGAACATCTCTTTGAAGGCGGGTGAAGTGGCATAAGTAGTTCAGCGATCTCATGGCAAAAGTCGCTGAAGAAAAAATCCGCTTACCGTACCTGTCCATAGTCCTAGAATCCTTGTTAGGAGGATGGACAGGTACTGAAGGATCAGCTAGTTCCTTCTTGGTGGCTGCAGCCACCACCATGGCATCAACCGGGACACCTTTTGTCAAATATTGCCTATCAGGTGGGGCCGTAATGAATTTAGAAGGCCTCCTAGGAATAGGTTCCACCGAATCCGGGGCCATCCACGCCTTCCGAGCCACTACGTCCATAAGAGGGTCGAAAGGCGGAGACACCCAGGAGGTGGAGGGTCGAGATCCGAACACCTCCAGGTATACTGACTCGTCCTCGAAAGGATTAAGGGAGGGCCAGTTCCCCCTCTGCTTAAGGAGTTCAAGGATGTCTGAGAAAGAGATATCCTCAGAGGAGGACCTTGGGGATCCCTCCGACTCATCCAAGTCAGTATCAGATGTAATAGACTCGGGGGAGTCTAGATGTTTCCTCTTACATGTCCTCTTACGTGGAGGTTCACCTGATGGATCAGGAGAAGCCTCGGAAGAGGAAGATATTCCCAATGGGGAAACCTGAGGTGTTGGATCTCTGGGTCTGGGAGCAAGAGAGTGGGAAGAGACGTCAGCAGGCACTGTAGTGGAAGGAGCTGATGGAACTGACCGTTGACTATGCCCAGGGGCTAGTACACTCCTCATCACCTCGAAGGCTCCCCCATCAGAGAGACCAGAAGGTTCCCGCTCTGAAGAGATAGGAACTCCAGGCCTCACCGAGAGGGAAGGCTCCGAGGCAGATGTCGGGGCAGAGCTCACCAACACCGAAGCCCCAAGAGGGAGAACGGGGTCAGACAAGGGTCCGATGCCACTCGCCCCCTCGGAGCCGATGAGAGAGACCAGACGCCCGGATCCCTCCAATGAAGGCCTCAAGGAGAAAATCGGAGCAGAGGACGACGGAGCCGAAAAGGGTGGTATCGGCTCCGAAGCTACAACGGTCACGGCTCCGAGGAGCTCCGGCTCCGAGCTCTGTAAGAGAGTCGAAGGAGGAATGTTAGGTGGATGTGAAATAGCTACCGTCTGTTGAGACGGGCTATGGAGCATTTGGGCCAATGCCTGAGACTTTAATAGTCTACTCACCACTCTCTCAAGGTCGTGATCAGACAGCCTGGACGACCGAGAAGAACGGCTCCAATGCCTCTGCTCCGAGAGCAGGGGTGATCTCGGAGCCGAACGTATCGATTCCAATGAGGGGGATCGAGATCTCTTTTTAGAGATAGGTGGAGCCGAAGGAGCCGAGGATACGTCGGCTCCAGCCGGAGCCGACACTGAGTGTCCAGATCTGGCAGTATCGGCGCCGGATGGAGACGATACTGTGACTTCTAAAAGGGAAGGATCGGCTCCGGCCGGAGCCGATCTCGACACTGAAGAAGCAGAACCAGTAGCCGACGGCTTGGGACTTGCAGCCGAAGGCTTGACAGGTTTCGAGGGCTTCCCCGGAGCCGAGTTAGTCGGGGAGCTCTCAGGCTTTAATAAGCCCCTCAATATTAATTTATTTCTGCGCTCCTGCAGGACTCTTGGGCTGAAGGCATGACAGATAGCACAAGAGTCCTGCAGGTGCAGAGGTCCCAGGCAGTAAACACAAGAAGTGTGACCGTCTGTCAGAGACATCTTCTGACAGCACGAGTCACACTTCTTGAAGCCTGAGACCTTTGTGTCCTTCGACATAGCTGTGTCGAGGAAACACAAGTAACAAGAAAAAACACAGACACACACACACAAATAACACCCAATCCAATAATCTAAACTAAACAGGGATACAACACACTCAAACACACACAAAAATCCCTGACAGGAAAATTTAGGAAAGGGGAAGGCCTAAGGCCTAACCTAGGGAAGGGGATAAATAACCCGAAAAAAAGGGAACACTAACGGGAATAGGGTTAAAATAAACGTTAAGGTTCACAAAACAACTAAGGTTATGAAAATTAAAAGGGGTGAGACTAAAAGTCTTATTATTAAGAAAACTTACCTAGAGCTGGTAAAAGAGGCACCTCGTAAGCGAAGCGGCAAACGAGATCTGGGTAGTCTCCGCCTTGCATCATGGGATATAGGGTTGCCTTGAGCTGGTAAAAATTAGCTCTCGAGCTTAGCAAGTGCCGAGTCGGAGCCGAGGATCAGCTCCGAACCCATCCAGCAAGAATGAAGGCGAGATTGACAACTTAACATTAAGCTTTAAGGGTAAGATAATGAACAGATAGGGAAAACTAACCTTAAAATTTTAAAAGTCCTCACAAAAAGAAAAAAAATTTTACACTGACCTGAGCCAGTAAAAATGCAACCGCGCAGCAAAGCGGCAAACGAGATCTGGGGAGTTAGCACATGGTATTGTGGGATATAGGGCTGCCTCGAGCCGGTAAAAATAGCTCTCGAGCTATAGTATAGGCCGAGTCATCCAGCAAGAATGAAGGCGAGAATGACAACTTAACATTATCTCTTGGGTGGATGTTGAGAATGCTATTAGTTTCACAGATGTGCAGCAGATTGCATAGGACTAAATTCTTTGAGGTATATAAAGGTCACCTCTCAAGAGACTGTAAGAAATAGAAAAGAGAGAAAGGACTTTAAGGTGGTCTGGGTAGCTCAAGAAAGTCATGCCCTTGATTATCTTAATAAGAAAATGCTGAGATCTTTCAAGCTGGGTCATATGCTTAGACAAGTACATACCAAAGGGGCTACTGAGTTCTATTTTGGGCCTGATGAGGAAAATGTAAAGATGGATTATAATTTCTTTATACCGGGAATAAATACCCATGTAGATCAGTCTGGCAATGTAAATGGATTTCCTAACAACAGTGGATACATGGTAATCAAAGGACAGTTTATTGTCAACAAAAATGTTCAAGTCCCTAATGGCTGATTTAGCTTTCAAAGGACTGTCACCTATATGATAAGTGCATAAGTACCATGAAGAACCACATGTTGTCCAGGTCAAGAGTGTAGTCCAACTATTTATTAGAAGAACAACAAGTTAAGCGCTTTCGTCCCCTCATGGACTTCTTCAGAACATGGTGCCATATAAAATCAAATGACTTATATACAACTTAAAACATACATCACCTAATCACATTACATCCTCATGTCATTTCCTTAACCCATGAGTGTCCATCATATGTTACCATCAGTGTAAAACAAAGTCACTGTCTGAAACAAAAACCAGTATGATAGAAGCATAGTAAAAACCTAATAAAAAACAAAATTTTCCTATATTGTTTGTAACAAGCCATACATACATATACCCACATTTCAACATGTGCCTATTGTACAAACATTCTGTTTAAAATTCTATTTAAAATGTATATACCATATTAAAATAAGCAAAATTAGTAAAAAAATATATTACAGTTTGGCAGCTCTCATTTTGAGTACAGGATTAATCATGACATAGTCATTTAAACCTGGTTTGTGCATTGCATCTAATCTAAATTGCCATAGAAGTTCCTTGTATTCTATTTTCACTTCCCAAGCTCCCACTCTAGCTTCTAGTGAGACTACTTCTAAGATTCCAAAAACAAACTTCTTATAGCCCTCACATACACAAGTGTGTTTCTACAACGCTGTGTTCTTATTGCATTTCCTTATGTTGTACAGGTGTTCATAAATTCTTTTGGAAAGGTTCCTCTCCTTTTTCCCCACATAAAATGAACAAGGGTCACAGAGGGCTAAGTACATCACACCACTAGTACTGCAATCTCCTCTTGAAAAAAAGAAGTTATGTACTTACCATAATGTTGCATGTTTGTTGTCCATCTCGCCATTCATTCTTACTGAATGGGACAGTGTCCCTAGCACCATTTCCCTAGGAGGCTCACGGGAGAACACCTTTGAGCACAGTGGAACCAAAGGAAACCCTGTCACTGGAGGCCATATCTACTTTGTAATGAGTAATAATCATGTGAGGAGTTGCCCACGTAGCAGCAGCACAAATACTGTCTATTGATAATCTGGCCAAATAAGCAGAGGATGTTGCTAATGCTCTGGCCTAGTGGCCTCTAACTTTGAATAGTAAATTCCTATTATTTGAGGAGTATATAAAGGTAATAGAATTTGAGACCCAATCTGAAAGCATAATTTTAGAAACTGGCATGCCCTTTGTTGCTTCAGAAAAGGAAATGAACAATTGATCTGTTTTCCTGAAATGTTTAGTTCTATGCAGAAAAAATCTAAGCTGTCTATGTACATCCAATTGGTGAAGTTTGTACTCTGCCTTGTTGCTGTGATTAGGAAAGAACACTGGCAGCTCAATAGATTGATTCAGATTGGTCTGGGAACATACTTTTGGTACAAAGGACAGATTTGTACGTAGGGATACTCTAGCTCTATGGAAGATCAAGTATGGTGGTTTGATTGATAGAACTTGCAACTCCGAGACTCTTCTTGCAGATGTAATGGCTAACAGGAGAATAGTTTTCCAAGAAAGGAATTTGAGATCACAAGATGATGAGGGCTTGAAAGGAGGTAATGTTAGGTGAGTCAGTACAAAATTCAAGTCCCATGGAGAAAGAGGTTCTTTAATGGGAGGTCTCAATAAACAAGTGCCTTTTAAAATGCTTTACACAATTTGTGTGACATCAGGTTCGGAGTATATTCACCAGTTTGGAAATTAGATATTGCAGCTAGTTGTACTCTAACTGTAGCTGCTGCAGTCTTGCTGAAAAAGTTCTGCAAGAAATTGCAAAACTGAACCGACTGGGGCAGAGAAAGGATCAATGTTTTTTGCTTGTGCCCAATAGGAGAACCTCTTCCATTTACTAGCATATAATTTTCTGGTCGAAGCCTTGTGAGAGGATACCAAAATGTGTTTTACTGCTGGTGTGAAGTCTTGAAGCCTGACTAAGTTTGGAAGTGGAGCAGCCATGCTGTTGAATTGAAGGTTTGGAGGGCAGGATGAAGAGATCTGGACATATGAGTTAGAAGGTTTGGAACTTGTTCCAGAAACCCAGGGCTTCTCCAGTTGATGAGGCCAGAGAAAGGAGAACCAAATCTGATGAGGCCAGTATGGGGCAATGAGAATCAGACTATTTCCCAAGAATTTTGCTATCTGGATGACTTTGGGTATGAGGGGAAGGGGGGGAAATGCATACAGAAGTCCCGAGGGCCAATCATGAATGAGTGCGTCTCTCGGTGTCTCCCCTGGAGGGGGGAATTAGGGCAAAGTAGCTGCTGCATTTGGTATTCATAGGAGTGGCAAAGAGATCACAGGAAGACTGGCCCCATTTTCAGAAGATCTCCTCCACTATGTTCTGGTTCAGAGACTACTCATGAGGCATCAAAATCGCCCTGTTGAGCTTGCCCGCTATCACGTTGGATTTCCCCAGGATCTGCATTGCTACCAGAAAACGTTGGGAAGAAATTGCCCATTGCCATAATCTCAGCGCCTCTCACAAAGGGGGTATGACCTGGTTCTCACTTGTTTGTTTATGTACCAGACTACCGACATGTTGTCTGACTGGATAGCAATTGGTCCTAATGGAAGAGAGTCCTGGAGTGCCTGCAACGCTAGAAGCACTGCTTTCATCTCTAAAACACTGATCTGCAGATGGGCCTCGTGTTCTTGCCATGTGTCTTGGACAGTCCTTCCCAGATAATGCCCCCCCCTACCCTACTTGGGAGACATCTGTGGTCACTGCAGCTACAGGTAGTTGTGGCACAAAGGGTCATCCTATGGTCACATGGTCAGTCTAAAGCCACCATAGGAGATCTCTCTTGCATGAGTTTGTGATCCTGACTTGGTGAGACATGGGAAGTTCTTGTAATGACCACTGAGCAAATAGAAGCCATTGAAGAATTCTCATATGCATTCTGGCCACGAGCACTAAGGTGATCATTGAAGCCATAGTCCCTAGGAGTTTCAGAACTGTCTTTGCCTTCGCTTTGTTTCTGGGTAAAAGGTTGGTTATTTGTTGTCTGAGAACAGAAACCCTGTCCGGCGGAAGTCGTGCCATCATGGAGATGGTGTTGAGATCTGTGCCTATGAATGTAATATGTTGACAGGGCAACAAGGCATATTTTTGTAAATTGACTGTAATCCCTAACCGGGAACAAGTTTGAAGAGTGGTGTCTCTCGCCTGATGAAGTGGATGCTTGGTGGTGGCATTAGGAGCCAGTCGTCTAAGTATGGAAACACTTGGAATCCCAGACGTCTTAAGTGAGCCATGACTACTGCCAAGCATTTGGTGAACACTCTGGGGGCTGTAGTGGGAATAAAGGGCAGAGATCAAAACTGATAATGACTGGCTCCCAGCCGGAAGTGTAAGTGACTGCCTGATACTCTGTCCATTTGTATGTGGTAGTACGCATCTTGGCGGTCTGTTGAGCACATTCAATTGTCTTTCCCTAAAAAGGGGAGAACTGACTGCAATGTCGCCACGTGGAACTTGGACTTCTTCACGGATTTGTTTAATTTGCTGAGATTCAAAATGGGGCTCCAGTCCCCTGTTCTTTTTGGCACTAAAAAGAATATTGAGTAAGTTCCGAATCCTATTTGGTCTGCAGGGGCTTCTTGGATGACTCTTTTGTCTAGCAACTTTTGAATTTCTACAGCTGCTTGTTCCCTATGACTGGGTGGAACATACGGGATTGTTCTGATCTGTGGGGCAGGATGGCAAAAAGGGATGGAATAGCCTCTGGATATTATACTTTGTACCCACTTGTCTCGTGTGATATCTTGCCAGGCTTCTGGGTACAAAGATACATGCCCCCCCCGACTGCATCCAGAGTACAGCAGACGGGCCTCCTTTCAGGAGTGCTGATAGGGCCGGCCACAAAAGGAATCACGGTCACCCTGGTTTTGCGGACCCCATCTGCCTCTAGGACGATGTCTACCATTATTGCCTCCCCCCTCTGCCCCCGGGGATGGGTTCACCTCGTGCGTCTTGAAAAACTCCCTGGGATCTTTTGAACCACATTTTCCCACTCTTCTGACCTTTAGGATAAGGTCTTGAAGGAACGCAAAAACGTACTCCAATGGCAGAGAGAGTTTTCCCTTCCTGCTTGCATCTGGTGAATGTGTCCTTGATTTTAGGTCCAAAAAGTGAGGAATCATCAAAAGGGGCATTGGTAAAGGTAGACTTGAAGGGCTCTGCAAAGTTGCACAAGTGCATCCAGGAGTGCCTCCTTAAGGAAACTCCTGAACCCGCTGCCCTGCTCGCTCCATCTGCTGCATAGGATATTAGTCTCATGGAGGAGTTAATGATGGAATTTAAGGTAGATAGCTGAGAAGTGACCTTTTCTGACACCCCTGCAGCCAATGAACCTTGGAGAGTATCTCTTAACTCCTTCAGGAGATCTCTTTTTAGCCTCGTAACGTGAGAAAGATAGTTCAGCGATCTAAGGGCAAATGTCGCTGACAAAAAAACATGCTTCCCACATCTGTCCATCATCCGGGAATCGTTATTCTGTGGATGGACAGATGAGGATGTTTCAGAAAGTTCCTTCTTGGTGGCTTGTGCCACCACCATAGCATCTACAGGAACACCTTTTATGAGAAATTATTTTTCCACAGGTGCTCAGAAGAACTTATTTGACCTCCAAGGGACTGGTTCCATAGTGTCTGGTGACTCCCACACCTTTCGACTAACCAACTCCAACAGCTCATAGAAAGGCACAGACACTCAGGAGGCTGAAGGTTGAGATCTAAAAGCCTTCAGGTACACTGACTCCTCATCAGAATGGTTGATGGATTTCCAGCTGCTTCACTGTTTCAGGATCTCTAGGATATCTGCTAAGGAGATATCTGCAGAGGATGATCGTGTGGACCCTTCTGACTCCTCAAGGTCAGTGTCAGAAGTGATGACTCATCAGGAGAGTCTATATGCTTCCTCTTGCATGTTTTCTATCAAGGAGCCTCCTCAGAAGGATATTCTAGGGAGGTCTCAGAAAAGTGGGGCTTGCCCAATGGGGCTCCCTGAGGCTCTGCATCTCTGCTGTCCTGTGGATGGGGTGGTAATGAGACTCACACGGGTGCTTTGGGGGGAAGAATACCAGTATCCTTGTGTAGAGCTGCAGGTGGGGACAGCACACTCCTCATCAGCTCGAAGGCAGATCCCCCGGCTCTGAGCACACCTCCGGTTCCAAGGAAACAGAGGGAATCCCTGGTTCCAAGGAGATCAGCTCCGAAGCTGATGTAGGAACTGAGCTCAGAGGAGCCAAAGCTCCGAGAGGTAAACTCAGAAACGAAGAAACTCTGGTCCGAGCATCACCCCCACAACCGACTGAAGAACTTCGGCCCCTAGACACCCCGGATGGCACTGAGAGTCCTGGAGCAGGGACCGGTTCTGAAATCTCCTGAAGAGGTCTCAGAACCGAAGAAACTACAGCAAGCGGTACCTGGCATTACAGCTCCAAAGATCCAGCTTGGCTCAGAGGAGGAATCATCATGGATGCAATAGTCATAGTCTTGGCTGGCTCTGGAACCAACTAGGTCAGAGCCGAAAACAATTTAGCCAGCACATGCGACTTCAAAAGTCTGCTCACCACCCTGTCCATGTCATCATCTGATATGCTCCTAAAGGACCTGGAGGAGAGGGTTGGTGAGCGAGAGCTCTCCAAAATGGGGACTCTCAAGGTAGGGGAGACCGGTAACAGATCAGTGGACCGGCTTAAAAAAACAGTGTCTTTCGGCTCTGAAGGCCTTAGAGCCGAAGGACTAGATTTGTCCAAGTCAGTGATCTCTTTTGTCTCCAACAGCTGTGGATCCGAGGAGATCAATGTATCAGAAGTCTTGGCCAATTTTAGCGGTGGCTCCAACTGATTCAAAGAAGCAGGAGATGGCCGTTTTGAAGTCTTGTCACTCTTGGAGGAAGGGGATCTACTAGAAGAAGACGTGCTCTGTAGAGCCTCATCAAAAGAAGGTTTCAGGAGCCCTTTGAGTATCAGTTTGCTCTTTCTTTTCTGCAATACACTGGAGCTGAAAGAATGACAAAATGTGCAAGTTTCATGGAGGTGAATAGCCGCCAAACAATAAATACAAATATTATGCTCATCAGTGACGGACATTTTCTGACAGCATTTCTGACACTTCTTAAACCCTGAAGGCTTGGGTTTCTTTTCTCTAGTTTTCTTTGACATTTTAGGAAGGAAACACCACTAGTACAATAACAGGTAAAGCCTAAAAAACACACCTCTACAAGTAAGTAACACACGTAAGAAATATTTATAGTTTCAAACAAAACACTATTATAACAAGACAGGAACAAGGTAAATAACTCTGCACTCTAAATTAAATGGGCACTAGGCCCTCTAACTTAAATGGACCTAGTGGAGTTGTGAAGAAAGTGAACAAACAGAAATCACTAGTCAACCACAAAATAGAATGGAGCAAGCAAATGTTTATATGAACACACCAAAATTTTATTGTAATCCAAGGTTAAAATTGTAGAATATCCAAATGTATAAGCGCTTTCGTCTCATTTTTAGATGAGTTAAAGAGACTTCATCAGATAAAATTAATTGCTTTCACCCACTGAATTTAAAAGAAGGAATTCAAATTACATCACATCCTAGAGCAGTCAACACACCTTCATTTAAAGCCATAGTGTACTTAAAATTGTCATTACTTCCTTTAACACCGTGAAAGTTAAAACCATTAAAAATACTTTTAAAATACTTTGTGAATTTTAAAATCATCACCTATCCACTACTATATTGATAACTTAACAATACATTTAAATAAATTTAAATAAATACATCCATATAATAATAAATATAAGTAAATATCTAAAATATTGGAAAACATATATAAGTATAAATAAATCCTCATTCAGACAGTATATATATGGATGAATAAGTTTGTTACACTAAGAAAGTTACAAAGTGTATTTTAACGTCTATTCAGGGCTTTAATTTTCAAGAGACAACTGATGGACAAGTTATCATTAAGCCCTGGCCAATACATGGCATTCAGTTTGATCTGCCATCCTAATTCCATTTTGTCGAGCTGGTAGGACCATGCTTCACCTCTTGCACTAATAATTACAGTGTCCAATAAAATGAATTTAAAAGCATGGTCTGGGTAAGCCATAATGTGTTTTGTTAAGGCGTTCCCTTCCTATAAATCACGTATGTTTCTTAGATGTTCTCCTATTCTATTTTTAAATTTGCGTTCAGTCTTGCCCACGTAAAAACATGGGCACAAATTACAAACAGCGCAATATACAACCCCCTCAGTTGCACATGAAAATCTACCTCTCAGCCAAATTCTAACTCCATGTATTGACCAGGGTTTAATGATAACTTGTCCATCAGTAGTCTCTTGAAAATTAAAGCCCTGAATAGACGTTAAAATACACTTTGTAACCTTCTTAGTGTAACAAACTTATTCATTCATATATACACTGTCTGAATGAGCATTTATTTATACTTATATGTTTTCCAATATTTTAGATATTTACTTATATTTATTATTATATGGATGTATTTATTTAAATGTATTTAAATGTATTGTTAAGTTATTAATATAGTAGTGGATAGGTGATGATTTTAAAATTCACAAAGTATTTTAAAAGTATTTTTAATGGTTTTAACAACTTTCACGGTGTTATGGAAGTAATGACAATTTTAAGTACACTATAGCTTTAAATGAAGGTGTGTTAATTGCTCTAGGATGTGATGTAATTTGAATTCCTTCTTTTAAACTCAGTGGGTGAAAGCAATTAATTGTATCTGATGAAGTCTCTTTAACTCATCTAAAAACGAAACGAAAGTGCTTATACATTTGGATATTCTACAACTTTAACCTTGGATTACAATAACATTTTGGTGTGTTCATATAAACATTTGCCTGCTCCATTCTACTTTGTGGTTGACTAGTGGAGTTGTGAGCAAGAGACACACAGAACAGAAAATTATCTCTCTAACTAAAACGAGCTAATATATACAGAAGGAAATACAGACTAACTCACTTCTACTGTTACTACTAAAGTACACCACTACAAAAACAGAAAAATATCAAAAAAGGCCTTGCGACTAACGATGGCCAACAAAACCACACAACAGTTAGATAAACAGCACTCGAAAACTACAGCACACAATTAAACTACGGAAAAAAACATGAACCAACTATTAATAGTGATATTAAAGCTAAATAAAGTTAAGTAAAGCTTAATAAAAGGAAAAAAAATATAAGATTTTAAAGAACTTAGCCACAGCCAAGGAGAGAGTATCCGAACTTGTAAAGTGGCAAACGGGATCTGGGGAATTACACCACTGCATGATGGGATACCCTTCTGCCATGAGCCACGTTACAGACTTCAAGCTAGTGTATTCAGCTGAGTCGGTGCCGAGGATTGGCTCCGAACCCATCCAGTAAGAATGAAGGCGAGCTAGGACAACATCACATGTAATTTTATTGTTGAAACTATTGTTCAGAACAATTTCCCCTTTGTTAAATATGTGGTGGCAGTAACAACATCTACCACATTTGGTTGTTCTGAATTTATGGGGTTTAGGGTCCCTCTCTAACACTTGTTTGATGCTCTTGTCAACCTCGTATGTAAATGTGGGTGTTTCTCTTTTGCTGGAACAACTCTTCATCGTTTTTTAGAATGCTCCAATTCCATAGAATTATATTCTTTATGTTCCTGGTCCCCCACTGAAATTGATCACCATAATATTTTGAAAACTCTTGGTATGCATGTTTTTCCTCTGTCCTATACTCTCTAGTAAATCTGGCTTCGCCAGTATACACGAGTGTCTGGTGTCTCTGTTGCTCACCACTTCCTCCCTAAGTGTTCTTAACAATTCCAGTGGGTAACAAGGTTGACAAGAGCATCAAACAAGTGCTAGAGAGGGACTCGAAACCCCATAAATTTGGAACAACCAAATGTGGGACATGTAGTTACTGCCACCGCGTATTTAACAAAGGGGAAATTGTTCTGAACAACAGTTTCAACAATAACATTACTTTTTCAAAGAGGAGATTGCAATACAAGTGGTGTGGTGTACTTAGCCCTCTATGACCTTTGTTGCTCATTTTATGTGGGGAAAACGGAGAGGAAACTTTCCAAAAGAATTTCTGAACACCTATACGACATAAGGAAATGCAATAAGAACAATGCGTTGTACAAACACACTTGTGTATGTGAGGGCCATAAGAAGTTTGTTTTTGGAATCTTAGAAGTAGTTCCACTAGAAGCTAGCAGGGGAGCTTGGGAAATGAAAACAGAATACAAGGATCTTTTATGGCAATTTAGATTAGATGCAATGCACAAATCAGGTTGAAATGAATATGTCACAATTAATCCAGTACTCACAATGAGAGCTGCCAAACTGTAATACATTTTTTTTACTAATTTTGCTTATTTTAATAGAAATTTAAACAGAATGTTTGTACAACATGAACATGTTGAAATGTGGGTATATTTATGTATGTCTTGTTACAAACAATATAGGAAGACTTTGTTTTTTATTAGGTTTTTACTATGCTTCTATGATATTGTTTTTTGTTTCATACTGTGACCTTGCTTTACACTGATGGTAACATATGATGGACACTCATGGGTTAAGGAACTGACATGAGGATGTAATGTGATTGGGTGATGTATGTTTTAAGTTGTATATAAGTCATGTGATTTTATATGGCAGCAGGTTCTGAAGAAGTCCTCAAGGGGATGAAAGTGCTTAACTAATTTTGTTACTAATAAATAGTTGGAACACACTCTTGACCTGGACAGCGTGTGGTTCTTCATGGTTATTGATACTTTACTGCATGAACTGCACACAAAGGTGGTTATTAAGTGCATAAGTACCCAGTTTTATCTGTGATTATTACACTAACGACCCAAGGGGGCTTTTTAATCCTAACCATACTTCCCAAGAATTAAACTCTGTACCTTGTGTCTGTGAGGTTAACACCTTAACCATTAGGCCATCCCCTAACCTCACACTTCTGCTACTGCATTTCTTAGCATTTATTTTTGGGCCATGTTCCATGCACCACTTATTGGTACATGTCAGTCCCTCCTGAAAAATGTAGGACTCAGCTGGTGATTTAATGACAACTCCAAATTTGCATAATCTGCAGACTTGGTCAGCCACAAGCCCCTGATATCAGCCATGACATCACAGAAGTAAATACCAAAGAAAAGTCATCTTAGGACTGATCCCTGAGGCATACCACAGATAACTACTCTTTTGGAAGACAGTGTGCCTCCCACACTAATAGCATGGGTTCTGTCAGTTAACCAGTTTGCTATACAGTGAAAAACATACGAGTTTACATTTAGTTTGATTAGCTAGTTGATAATGTCAGAATATAGAATTGTATCAAAGGCCTTGGCCAGGTCCAGGTAGGCAGTGTGAACTGACTTGTGTTTGTGCAGGTGTGTATTTCTAAATGTGATACTGCGCTTGTTAGATGGGTGACTTATTTTATCTCCTGGGCTGCCACTCATTTAAATGTGACACTGTTGGTTTCAGTAGTTGTGTTTCCACAGAAGCAGTGTACCCTTTGCCATGTTAACACACTTCTAGCTGTAGTGTAATGCAATTTCATCACCTAGCTTTAGTATACAGTATAGCTGCACTGAAGCTGTATTTGAACTGCATTTGCATTGTTTATAGCATGACACTCATTTGCATATGCAGTGAGTACAAGTTGCCTACTTGGTCCTCACTAACATCTCTCTTTTCTAACCTAGCTGTGCACTTTTCTCTGAATTGTAAATTAAACTTTTCCCCAAATCATGTGAATCCATCATTACTTCTTTACATTATTACAAGAGTTCTGGAAATAACTACCTAGGTTTGCCTTTTACGTATTCACACAAAGATTAAAATTACACATTCTTTGCTATGATGACAATAATTTCCATGTGCACATTGAACTGAATTACTGGAGCCATACCTCCCAACTTCTTTTGTCAAGAGACAGAAATAAGTGCACTGGGGGGGGATCAAAAGTCAGGGACAATTTTTAAATATTACTGTAATTCACTTAAAATGCTAATATGACAACAGGTTTTGTATTAACATGGATTTTCTGAACAAGAAGAGTTATGAAACATTAGTTTATGGCATTAATGACTGAATGAAATCCTCAGTAATTTAAAGAAAATCAACAATTTTATGAGGAACAAACTAAAAATAGGAGGCAAAATCAGGGACTTTCTGCATAATCAGTGACAGTTGAGAGGTATGCCCAAAGCACATTTTCCCAGTAGGGTTTATGTGATCACATATTTAACTTCAATTTCAATAAGTCTGATTTTTTGGCAATATGTAAAACACACACAGAGTATAATTTCACTGTATATCATAGAATATTAATGACAGGAGACCTAGCAGCAAGCCGCAAGAGCTTAATTGCATAAGCATAAGTTTAAATATGATTCTGAGTAATGCAATCCGTTTGCAGGTACACTTTCATATCAGGCTAAAACATGAAATAAAGTTGTCACTTCACTTTTTAGCAAAGGTGATGTCTTCATATTTTGAGTATTTTTTTCCTTGTCGCCTGCAACCTATCAGTTTCCAATGGGCTGATCATGGGACATGGAGGTCATCATCCAAGTAGCCATTAGAATTTTTATTATATGTGACTCTAAACACTCCCCTAGGAGCCTATATGCATGCAAAGAGATGTGAGTGTATACTGTGCCTTCTCCTAAGTGTGTGCACACACCTACACATACCACACAAATGCTCTTGTATGTGTGGATTGGCAGAGACCAAACACATTTGAACTACTGCTGTATGTAAGACAACTTTCCTGACAAGTGTCCACATTCCAGTGAGTCAGACAGCCTCCCTTACCCTAGGAAGAGTCAGTCAGCTTCAGCCACCCACTTCCATCCTCTCCTACCTGTCAGATCCAGTGCCCAAGCTGCTAATCAAACTCAGGTTACCAAAGTAACAGTCAGGGCTTTATCCTGCTACACCACAGAGCCTTTTAAGTTTTTAAATAAGCAAAAATCACTGCAGTAGGAGAATGTACGCAAGGCACCCATATGCCCTCACATGTCATCCCTAATCTTGTGCATGGTATTCAGGATTACTACATCTTTTAATGGCTACCATTGCTATTATTTTCATACAGCTCCTGTCAGTATTTGTATGACAGCAGCCTTGGGCACAATCACTCTAAATTTCCTTTTAATATAATTATTCATACCCTCAAAGGATTATGCAGGAATTACTCATATGGCCTTTACACACAGTTTTTGAAGTAGAAACTGCCTTGTTTGCATAATATTACTACAGAGATTGGACTGACATCCCTTAACTATGGGAGCTGAATTAGGAGAAAGCTCTCAATTTACCAGTCAGTACATATTTCCACCTTCATCAACGATCATAAACTTGCATGAAACCACAGATACAAATGCCAGAAGTGAGCTTCCAGTGTACAGTTGCTAGCTTCACTCTCCAGGTGAAAGTGAGGTGTTTGGAAATAACAGAAGGTCATGGAGTGCAGTTGTTTATCTTCAGGATTAAGATAAGCCATTTGATATAGTTTGGGAAACTACTAAGGAAGTCCCCTGAATCATTCCCCTTGGATGTGGAGCAGGAAAAGCAAAGTGGGAGAAGGCACCAAGACATACACAAGACATGCGGGAGAGATTATGCATTTCAATTGGATTAGGACTAAGTATATTAGAGAGTCAGCCCAGGTTGGACGGTTTGGAGACAAACCCAGAGAGGCGAGATTGCGTTGTTTTGGACATGTGCTTAGGAGGGATGCTGGATATATTGGGAAAAGGATGCTAAGGATGAAGCTGCCAGGTAAGAGGAAAACAGGAAGGCTTAAGATAAGGTTTATGGATGTGGCGAGAGAGGACAGGCAGGTGGTTGGTGTGCCACAGCAAGATGCAGAGGACAGGAAGAAATGGAAACTGATAATCCACTGTGGCGACCCCTAATGGGAACAGCCGAAAGAAAAAAGAAGTTGACCTGAAAATATCTTGACATTCCATGATAAAGCTGTAGACTAAATTATGGTCTGCCACATTCAGCTTACTACCACAGCTAATCTCACCAGAATAAGTGATTTATAAAATGTATTGTCAGTTGGAGCCCCCAACCAAACAGTATATCTATTTGTACAGCCTCTCACATTCAGCTCCAGAGTCAAGGATTTTATAAATGAGGAAAAAAAGATCCAAATGATCAGTATTAAATTGTACTAACACCAATGTATAAGTAAACTTACTTGAAGAAGTAAAATCCCTGGCATGTCATCTCTAGAACTTAAAAAAAAAATAGAAATATGCTAATTATTTTATAAAACTTAAAAACTACAACTAATAAGTTAGCCAATGGAAAGTAATAGTGTATATGTAACATGAAAGTAAAGAATTAAAAAACATTACTTTTTTATTAACTATTTATTTAACATTTGCTAACCAGGAAACTCCGACTTGGAACGAGCCAACTTTCAGCGGAGGCCCATGGAGAAATGCTGCAGACGCTTGTCTTTGTAACATGGTTTAAGGTATTGCAAAGCAAAACAACAGAAAGAAAACTAAATAAAGAAATAATACAATAGAAGAAAAAATGCATTTACAGCTGTAACTAACACAAATTTTAAATTCACACAGATTTAAATATACAAAAAATGTATTTTATTTTTTTTAAAATAACTGTAACATGACTTCCATAAAATAAGCAAATCAAATATAATGTTATTCTCTTATTATATTTACAAAAGGGAACAAATAAAATAATAAACACCTATCTTCCCTACCCAACCACTGGAAATATATGCTTAATAAATAATGTATTTGTATTAAAACCAATCTACACAACAACAAGGCATAAATAACTGTGTTAATCATTAATTGTTTGGTAAGTGAACCCATGGCAAGAGAATCCATGGCCTCCAACACATGTCCTGTGTGGAGAGGCTCAAATCACTATCATTCTATTCTGTATCATACAGATTGCTCAGAGGTGACCTGTGTCTTGCCTACAAGGCAATCTCAGACCCTGCTCTACTAGAGATGCTCCATATCCATAAGTCTAACTTCTCGCGTAGTCCTAGACTGAAAGGCTTAAATCTGTGACATTAACAAAACCTGCTGTTATTCTTTTCATGACAAATCTCTGTATACTTCTGTTAGAGCTCATTCCACAAGGCCTGTTGCCTCTTCTGGTGCTTTCAAGGGGCTGGACACCAATTCTATCCTTGAAGCTGCTACTTGTTCTTCAGTGCATACATTTATTAAGCATTATAATTTGGATATGGTTTCTAGAGCCAGAGCAGGTTTTGCTGAAACCATTTTATATGGGCTTGCTGAGGGCTGTTCTCAGTTTCTACCTCCCATTCTGTTTCTTGAGCTTTTTTACTCTCCCTTTTGGATGCTGCCAGTGAAGGGCTTAGTACAGTTGTGTAAAATCTTACCATAACAGTAGATGTCCCTCTCTTCATTATTGCTTCCTCCCTCCAACCCCCTCTTGTTTGTTCTGGTTTTTGCTCCAGATTCCCTTCTTGCTAATCATTTCCCCTTTTTCTTCTGCATTTTTCCTTCTGGATGTGCATGGACTCCTTTGTCTTATGGAGACTGTTCTCTTCTGGAGCAATTCAGTTCTGGGTAGTTGCGTCCATACGTCCCTTTTATGCCCTACGTTCCATGCAGGGAGCATAATTGTGATGTATGGCACATACAACATCATTAGGCGTTTGTATACTGGCAGAGTGTGAGGCTGCCCTGGTGGGAGATTCCTTCTGTTTTGGATACAGCAACAGTGATGAAGAATGAGATCAAAGGGAAGACAAAAACACATGACCCAAATTCATCATCACTGAATGAGGCTTCTGGTTATGTTTGACAGTCATGCCTGCTAGAATTTTCACTTTCGTACCAAATAAATACTTCATCAGGTTTCTGTGTAAAAAACATATCATAATACTAATGAACATGCGTATATATCTACACGCGAACACCTACAGTAAGCAGGCAGAAAACCATAGTTATACGCTAACTGACAGAACCCACACTGTAAAGGTAGCCTACTCCAAATCCAGCTCCAGACAAGTGACAAGTGGAGTACCTCAGGGTTCAGTCCTGGGACTGCTCTTGCTTGGCATCTACTTCTCTGAAGTACAGGCCAACACTAAGGGACTCTGGCTAACAATGTTCGCAGATGACTGCAAACTGGGAGCCATTACTGAATCCCCAAATGATGTGGATACTCTACAAAAGGGCTTGGTGCCAGAGCCATGGGCTCAAGCTCAATGCCAAGAAATGTACAGTTATCCCGTTTGGGAAAAAACATGTACCCGTGAATTACCACATAGGTGGCAGTACACTAAACACCAAAAGTGTGATAAGAGACTTAGGGACACAGGTGGACAGTGGTCTCACCTTCGATAACCACATCGCCACAACAGTCAGGAAATCCTTCTATGTGGCAAACCTCATCACTAAGGGCTTTTCATCCAGAAAAAAGGAGGTCATTGTCCCACTGTACTCATCCCTCATTAGACCCATTATAGAATACAACGTCCCATTTGGTATTTACCTCTCAAGACATATGCAACAACTGGAAAGGCTGCAGAAACACCTCACTAAAAGAATCACAGGCCTAAAGCAGATGCCCTATACTGACTGCCTTAAAAACTCCAGCTATACTCTGCTGCATATCGTCTACTCAGAGACAATCTCTGCTTAACATACAAGGCCATGTCAAACCCAGAGCTGTTGGACATGCTACACTTAAAGAAATCCCAATCCCTCAAAGCCACACACTCCAGGGATCTAAACCTTGTCATCACAATAAACAAAACATGCTGGAGGGATAGGTTCCTGACCCAGAGACTCCCCAGACTCTGGAACAGACTGCCCATACATGTCAAGCAGAGTGCCTCTTTGGCCCTCTTCAAAAGGAACCTTGACGATTGGATGAAATTCATCCCAGGGATCACGTCAGTCACCCTGCTAGACAGGGGACCAGGGATGTAAATAGTGTGGGAAGAAATAGCCAGGGAATTGTTATGGCTAGGCTTGTATAGGCCCTAGGGCTGATAGCCTAGTACCAACCTATGAAACTATAATTGCTAAGGTGAAAAATACAGTGAAAAATGTTAAAAATAAAGCATTAAGGCCCTGGGGACCTGTTCAAGTGGGGCATCTAAATAAGAAAGTACTTAGTTTAAATAAGTAAAAGTATCAACAGCACCAATGTTGTACTCAATCAGGATCACTTGTTTGTGTGTTTCAATAAAGGATATTCCAATTTTAACTCAGCTGTGGACTATCTACTATTTTATTTTGTAAAATATTTTACTAGGCACATAACATATTTCACGGAGTGAACTTCATACCTTCCACACTGCAAAGTTTCTGCTTGGTTTGCTTATGAATACATCACTTACTATGTGATTTTGAAATTAACTTTTTTGTGAAAAGAGAGCTGAAAATACTTCTGCAGAGATGGTATCAGTGTTAGATCAGTGCTTAATATAAAACGTGTAATGGTTTTTACTTGAAATAAATGTTGTCTCTGTCATTTCTTTGTTGTTTTTTTCTCTCTAATTCTAGCACCAGTAATGATTAAACTAGTAATAATTTAATATCACCTTGCTCCCCAGTTGTCTGTTGTGTACTTCTATAATACAGATGGCAACAAAACTGCTTTTAACATGCATATTATAGTATCATTCATTCGGTTGTTTCAGATTGCCCACTTAATCCAATACAGAAATGTGGGGGAGCCTATCCTAATATTTAGTGAGTGCAAGGCATAGAAACACATCTTGAATTGGTAGCCAATTCATTGCAGACTACACACACACACACACACACACACACACACACACACACACACACACACACACACACACACACACACACACACACACACACACAGACAATTTAGAGGCTTACCAATTCACCTACAGAATGTCTTTGGGATGTGGAAGGAAAATGTAGCACCCTGCCAAAGCCTACATGAGCACAGAGAGGATACACATACTCCACAGAGAAGGTGTTCTTGCCAAAAACTGAATTATAGAACCATGCAATGTAAGGCAGCAACACTAATTGTTGCACCACTGTGACACCCTTACTGCAGTATCAATGTAATATAATTATAAAGAAAATGATATACTGCATATCCTATAAATGTAAAATGCATTATATTACATTGGCAGTACAATGTGAACAGTTAAGACATGGGCATCCATACACAAAAGATACACTGGGAACAAGGAATAGAAATACTGACTATAAAATAATTATATAGTTGTAATTTATGATTTATGAGAAAGTAGTGGAACAAACATTAAATATGTTATTTGCTTTTATAGGTCCCACAAATATTTTATTCTTTAGCCGACTTTGTACTAGAACACTACCCCACCGGATGCGCAGTAGCAAGGGCTGGCCAAACACTACCCAAGACCCAGCAAATGGTCATTTTTTTTTCTATATCACTGAATAAACATGATTATGTTTTGTTTGTCTGCATGAATAGTCATACGGGAGTTCAGAAAGAAAAGCACAGGATAGGACACATCTGCAAACTCCATTTTACAGCAGCATTTCTTAATACACTATCTGAGTAACTAATGCGAATATTGTCAGGATGTGCAGACTTTGCACAGAAAGCATCCCAGCCAAGAACGAAGTAATGTGAAACAGGGACCTGGAAAAATGCGGGAAGGCCTTGGGATACATGGAAAAAGTATTTGGTTAACCAACAAAATCACTTTTGCATGGGGGCAAGCCCCCCTCCACCCCCCACACCCCCGCTACTTAAATATGCCAACACCCAAGATCGCACTACATTGACGAAAATGGTAAACTACTATTAGACAATGAATATTCACGAAGTCACAGGCAAATCTGCATGGCATCATGTCATTCATGCATTATTTCCATGCCACATCACAGACACTAGGCATGTCAATCGCTTTGGCCACACCTATTTCTGCACAAATCAACCAGTGGGGTAGTGTTTTAATACAAAACCCTCCAGTCTACACTGTCAGGATTACATATAACATTACTCACTACAGATGAGGTTACCAAACACAGGCTGAAAGAAAATTTCTGAACCAAAGAACAAAAGAATTACTGATCAGTAGCAGTCATGATATTAGGACTTGAATTTATTTATTTTTAAATAATGTGCCATGTTTTACAAACATACTTTAAAGAGTTTTTCTTGAAGAGCTTCTATTTTCAAAAAATATTTCAAGTATAGAATTGAAAAGAGAAGCAAAAATTATTCAAATATAATGTATCTATAGTCTTATGATAGGTTTCACATTTAGAAAAAATACCGTCTTACCTTAGCCATAGTGGATCCTGTGACACCTTCTGTATAGTTGAAGAACTTGACACCATCTGAGCTATATGTTAGCATATATTTGGTAACATATCCTCCAGACCTCATTCCACCCTGTGTGATGACCCCAGAGATAAAAGTTGGTTCTAAGAAGTCAACCTGAAAATAAGGAGCTGAGTCTTGAGGCAAGGGACTCCATCCTGGATCCATGTTAAACCTGAAGAATAAAACAAAGTCAAAGTAAGGATAACACAATCTGCTGTTTTGTGATAGCTGTGTGTGTGTGTGTGTGTGTGTGTGTGTGTGTGTGTGTGTGTGTGTGTGTGTGTGTGTGTGTGTGCGCGCGTGTGTGTGTGTGTGTGTTTCAAAATGGTGGTGAGCTGCAAAATTGTGCTGAAGAAAGGTGAAAATATGGGCTGATTAAAAATATCTGAATCTGCAGATGTCAAGGATGGATGATTGGATAGAAAATAGGAAATTCACCCTGGGGATCACCTCTGTGGCTCTGCTTGACAGGGGCACATGAAAATAATTTTCTTGGGTGGCAAAAGCCAGGGTACCTTTTTGGCTCGGCTTGTATAGGCCCTAGGGCCTATAGCCTACTACCTACCTACAGACCTACAATGATCTTAACTACTTAAATCACAGTACCTTGATACTTTAAACAGTTCATGCTCTAGGCTCCAGAAGTCTACAAGAACTTATTCTTTTCTAATACAGGACAGCAACCCTTTAGTGAAGGAAGGAGACTGAATATGTGCCATACAAACAAGAATGGCAGTAGTTCATTTACAATAAAAGGAATACAAATAAATATTAGGCATCACAGGACAGGTTAGGAATATGGTGTTATTAGGCAACATTAGAGAAGCTATTCTACACAACTGAATTATAGCAGGTTTTTAAGATACTGGTGACAGCAAGGATGATATTTTGATGCTGGTGTCAAGTCTTTTAAATAGGAAAGTATGAATATATTTGGGGGAAGGGGAGAAGATAGGTGAGTAGTCCTACACTAAAACTAGCAAAAGCTGGATAAAAAATAAACATTTATTTTCAACAACTTGCAGTTTTGTTGAACTGCCCAGATTTGTAACTACCTTAACTCTTTAATACCTATGTGGTGTGGAATGTCACACCTCTAGCAGTCTACAAACGGCATGAATTCCAGAGCATTTTTCTGAAAAATGCACTTAAAAAGCATAAGATAGACAAATTTAAATATTTTGTGAACAACAAAAACTATTAATACTGTACAAATAGCAATGTTATCAGTAAGAAGTATTCTTTACAGTGATAAATAGTGCATTCATAGTGTTTTCCACAAATACTGTAATATATTATAATGTATAATGCACACAACCCCAAATTATATTTTTACAAAACTTTCACAAAGTTTCATATCCTGAAAACTGTACAACCTAGACATATGTTGTTAGAATGTTTTTGTTAAATACACATAAGCTTTCACAATACAAAAAGAAATTCCTCTGTAAATGCATGCTTATTGATATATTTACAGAAATATGAAAAATCATGCTTAATTGTATAATGATCAAAACAAATAATACTGGATATCTCTCAAGATGTGCAATTTACAGTGCAAATATCAATGACAACTTTCTTCAAAAACATCTAGGGTTTCACTTAATGCCATGCAACAGTTTGTAAGTTACTTGATTTTTGAAGTATTAAGTGCATATGAACATATTGTTCATTTTCATAATTACTAGCAAACAGCTAGCAATATTTCCAGTATAGTGTAATATAAAACAGCACTGAAAGTGAATTGTCCTGTCCCCCTCATTGGTGTATCACACCATACATCTCAATAACATGTAGGTCTCTCAGTTATGAAAATAAATTTAAAAATATGAATAATACTTGGGAAACAAAGAGCATTTTTTCCACTAAAGTACATCATAGACTAACAATTCTAGTCATTTTGTTAAAAACTACTTTCCTTTTCTAGTCACTTGGTTAAAAAAGCCAGACCCAAGAAAGTTCTGGATGCCAAAAGGTGGCATGAATGTGAACGGGAAGTATACAAAAAGGCATTTTAGGCTTGAGTGACTTAATTACCTAAGTTGCCATACTTCATTTGTAGCTAACATCACAAAGAATTCAGAAAGTAAGAGGAAAAGAACTTGACTGGCTACTCACATGTTTGGCACTATATTGAGACGTCCTGCATCAGGTGGATTGCTGTCTTTATATGAAGATGCTGTAAGTTGCTGGAAGTGAATTCTTCCATCTTCCAACCCAAGAGGAGAGTTACAGGGACCTACCAGTCAGTATGACAAAAAAGAACACAGTATATATATATATATATATATATATATATATATATATATATATATATATATATATATATATATATATATATATATATATCACAAAAGAAGTCATGCACACAGGTAAGCAAAACAGAAATAAAGTTCTTTGACTGTACTTTACAAAATTACAGCAATTACATCAGAAGCTTGCATAGCTACTTAAATAAATTTATCATTCCATAGTTTAGCTGAAACAGAGTGATGAAATATACTATATTTTATTTGCAATTAATGTTCCAGTAGTGTGCCTGTTATTATCACAGGCTGCAAAACTGTTTGCTCAAAGTGTATTATGCGATTCAGAGAAGATTTGATGCAACAAAAGAGAACTTTAGGCTTAGGTACATCTTTGTCAACTGTAGTTTTCAGTATCAGACTGTCTACTGTCTACACCAGAAAAAAGTGCTTCCTTGGAATCACTTTCCTGTCAACCACTTGGCAGAGGCTTAGTTAGCATCTTGAAATGACTTATCATGTAGTCCACCTCTGATTTCATCAGCATTGTGCATTATTAATGCCCTCATTTAGTGAGCCTCTCATATTACCTGTAACCACTTATATAATTGATGGTTCTACCTAAAACAGGTTTTTGACATTTGCTTTGGAACATGTAACTATTCGGCTCTTGTACAGATAAGACTTCCAAGCAAAATGTAATCACTTCTAAGATGCACAGACCACAGGAATACATTATTCTACTTTTTCTTAACACAGTTCTAGACATTACACAACTTCAGCCATTTCCAACACATTATGTTCTTCCTTTTGTCTTCCCTTTCCATATGTGTTCCAGCACATTGAATTCTTTGGTCCTGACACACTTAACTACAGTGATTGTGCTCTGAAACTCTGTGGAAAATAGACTTATTAAATAGCATTCTGAGATCAGAAAAGTGCTTAAAAAGATTTTTGTTAATAAAAAAATAACAGTCTTGTAAAGCTGTCATCAGCACTGTTAAGGCCTAATCTTATTCTAGATTATTAACAGCAGTTAAGTGTTCACCAAAGAAGAGTGACAGGGACCTGCTAAACACTTTGTTTTGAAAAAGTCTGAATGAATCGTTTATTAACTTCCTGTGACAGCCGCTCTCCACCGTGGTAGCAATAGGTGCATTACAGGTGTATTACATACTTCACAATAGTAGAATACTTAGTGCTACTACGTGTGTTTGCCTCCACCTTTCTACATGGCCCACCTCATAAGTAATGGTATCTCATCCAGGGACAAGGAGGTCATAATATCCCCTGTATTCTCCCCTTATAAGGCCAATTATTGAGTACAATGCCCCCTTCGGCATGTACCTCGCAAAGCACATGCAGTAGCTGGAGAGACCACAGAGGTTCCTCACTAGAAGAATCCAGGGCCTCAAACATCTACCCTACACAGACAGGCTAAAAGCCCTGTCCCTCTACTCAGTTTTATGCAGACTCCAGAGAGGTGACCTCTGTCTGGCATACAAAGCAAACTCAGACCCCACTATGATGGGACTGCAAGTCAAGCTCCACTCGAGTAACCTGCATGCACGACCTCAACCTGGTCTGTGACATCAATAGGATTTGTTGGCGGGATAGATTTGTGTCCCAGAGTCTCCCCCATCTGTGGAATAGACTCCCTCTCCACGTCAAGCAGAGGACCTCATTATCCCTTTTCAAGCGCAACCTGGGCAACTGGATGGGAAACAGAAAATACACCCCTGGGATTCCACCTGTGTCCCTGCTGGACTGGAGCTTTGGGTGCTGACTTGTCTAAACATGGGGTAAACTCTTGGCTAGGCCTATAAGGGTCTCAGGGACAATAGCCTAGTAACTTCCTATGATCTTATGATCCTATAATCATTTGCTTGAGTACCATAGTCTTGTTTTCGAGTTGTTCTCATTATTAGAATAAAGCCAGATATAGCTAAGTTACTTGGTTTCATCCCACAAGGAAATCTCTATTGCTGTCTCAGTCTCACTTATTATTCAATCTCCATAAGGGTAAACACCGACTTAGAGTGATTAGATACCAGTCCTGACATTAGACCAAAGTTAAGTAATATCTCCAGTACTCCTCCTAGCACCTGAGCAATATTTCTGCTCATCAAAACTCAGTCATTTGTGAAGAACGACACTCTATATCCATTCAATCCTATTTTTGTCCTGAGGAATATTCTGACTTGGTAGGTTAATGCCTCCATCCCCAATACAAATAAGTCTAGCTAAAGGGGACATCCTTGTCTAGTTCCCTGCTCTATATGCCCACGCCCTGGAAAATACCCAATTAGGAGCACCTTGTACACAAGTGAGCTATAATGGTTTTCACCCAGTAAAGAAACCTTTTTCTGCATTCCCTTTCTTCCAAGACCTTAAATAGAAACTGCCAACTAACTACGCCAAAAAAACTTTTATGTCAAAGAAGACAAATAATGAATGTGGGAAGCAGACTTTATTTGTTTTATGTAAAATAAAAGTAGTTCCTACTAATTGTCCAAATATCTTTATTTCACAGAAACCCATTCTGCCCCTCTTGCACCAAGCTGGGTAAAATAGTTTCCAGTTTTAACACTAAGATTCTTGCCAAGATTTTTCTACCTATATTAGGTAAATAAATTGGACTAAAATCACCACATTTAGAAATAACTTATTTTCCATTTGTAATGATCATAATCATCACCTGATGTAAACTTGTATTATTAGCACACTGAAATTCTCAATGATTGTATAGTTGTGGTATCTTGTGATATCCATTGCTATACCTGTCTACCTCACCTCCCCATTTATAAAATTCTGCTGAGAATCAGTCCAGGCCTTGATGGGGTTTCAAGACTTTGGCTGGTCTCTCAACTTCCCAGTCAGAGATGGGCCTGTTTAGGAGTCCCTATCTGCGTCATTGATAACCCATTCTTTAGTTGTCTGAAACTACCAAAGATGATCACTTTCTCAGTGTTATATAAATCTTCACAGAATCTAAACAAAATGCTCCTTTTTATTTTCCTCATCTGTAATAATGTCCTCTTATGGATCAGTGACTGCCAAGATATTTATGCTATGCAGCTTCTCTTTAAAGAACATGCTATAAATGTATGATTCCCCTCTCTATGAAACCACCAAAATGTCTCCTCCACAAAAGCCCGGCTTCCACTTTTTAGTTACCAACAAATCCAATTTTATGAATAATCTAGATTAATCTTCCACCAGGAATATATTCCCTGGCTCTTATATAACATTCTTTTGAACACCACAGAAGAAGGCAGGTGCCCCAACGTTCACTAGTAATCACAAAAAAAGCACCAGAACTGGTGGAATACAGAGAACTATTTTGGCAAATTGTTTTAGAAGCAAATAGAAAACCAGGTCTCAATGACATGATTTCACTCAAGCCAGTTTTAAAATTGAGATCTGCTAAATTATAGGATTTTTATATTATTTTAACAAATATTGTCATTACAAAAAAATTTTTTAGAACATAACGTCATAGTTTTATTTAAGGTTCATTTTTATATATTTAAATTTATATTCACAAGCATTCAGGTTTTGTATATGTGGTTTATTATAGGGTATGAATTTTATGGTGGTTTTAGGAAGTATAATCTGTGTGTGTATATATATATATATATATATATATATGTGTATGTGCTTTTAACTAACTCTAATTAATCAATTTGTTTGTCATTGACTACCATTAATTAGTTAATGTATTTAAGATGAGTGCACCAAGAGTGTTGGTATCTGATGAAGTCAAGGACGAAAACGTGTTGTGAAGTTTCAGCGTTAGTGAATTAAACTGTTCGTGTCACTTTTCCTGGATTCTGGTGCTTTTTTTGTGATTATTCTTTTGAACACCACTAACTTTCCTTATCTTCCTCTCTATCACATTATTTCTTTCCTTTCTGCTCAGACCTTCCCTGTCCAGAATATCTCCTCTGATGGTCACATTAACCCCCCCCCCCCCATCAGCACTGAGCTGATAAATCTCCTCTTGATGAATCCCTGCTAAACACATCCTGAATGATCTTTACTAGGTCTGTTCTATCTTTATGAGTTTTCTAACAAAAATGATCTCACCACCGGCTAATACTTGTGTTTAGCAATTGCTCTCAACAGGGTGATTCGAGTATGACCCGACATCCCTATTTCTTGGATTAATGGTATATGAACTTTTTTGTTTAAAGGAATTAGGAATAAATATATAATCCAATCTGTATAGCATAACTATCTTGGCAAGAATTCTCCAGAAAAAAAGGGATTACTGCATCTGGGTTAAATTGCGGCTACGTATCACACTACTGAACTGCATCCATCCAATTCTTGATGGCTTGGCTTTTTCTGTGATGTTTTTCTTCCTTGTATAATCTAACTTTTTATTAAGGGTTAGGTTAAATTTTCCACTAAGTATATAAAATTCACTCTGATCCACCTTATCATGCCCCGTCCTATGAATTCCTCAAAGAAACCTCTGTCATCCTCATTAAGTGCATATACTGTACATTTCCAATCATCCAATCTTCTTCATTTACTTTATTATTAATATTGTTTATCTTCGCTGACAGGGAAGTTTGACTATTTTGTTACATGTTTAGAGAAGACCTTATAAAACAGATAAAAATAACAAAATAAAGCAAAATCAATATTATAAATGCACAAAAGTAATCAGCAATGAAACTATACCATGAGCTACAGTAAATGTCTAACTTGAAATATTATGGCAATAAATTAATTTCAAAATTGGATGGTAATGAGAATGATAGTAAACATTGTAAATGGGCAAGAGGTGTTCCAATGAGATGGGATGACTAGGAAAGGAGGCATGTATAATATAACAATAACCCACGTCTGGGTGTGGGTAATGCTGGATTTACCTATAGCTGGTGTGGTTTGGTCATGAGTGCGAAGCTCGAGTGAGCAAACAAAGACAACTGTGGGTAAATCCAGCATTGCCCGCACCCAGATGTGGCTATTGCTATTATACAATGAAATTATTTAAGAAAAAAATACTTAGTTTTCTTAAATAATGTCTTTGTATAAGGGCGACATGCTGTCCTTCCTCCGCATGACATTTCCTTGAGCATTATCTGATGTACTGCACATGCGTTTGGGACTTGCGTTCCCATGCATACCCAGTACATCAGTGCTCGTGAAAGTAAGCAATGGAGAAAAGAAGATCTCTGTTGCTCTGTTTTTCTTTTGTTTTTTTTTTAAATAAAAAAAAAAATTCCGGGCAGTTTAAGGGTAGGAGAGAGATAGCATGGATTAAATACAAGGGATATCAGGTACGTGTGTTTAGTTTTAAATAACGTACCTGATTTCCCTAGTATTTTGTCCATGCTTCTTCTCTTCTCTGGTATGTCCGAAGTCAAGACTACAGATTTTATTTTTTTATTTTTTTAAGAAATAAAAATAAAATTTAAAGAATATACCAATGGAAAAAACGGACCTTTTGCCGTTGGTATATTCTCGGATTTACAATGAGCACACTGGTTGGGCTGGCCAATCAGCTTGAATGTTTTGAAATGTTAATGGACAGTCATTGTATAATATTAGATATAAAACTGTAAAACTTAAACACAAGTATTATCTAAATCAGGATCAGTTTGATAAGAGATGTGAGAAAATGTTTTTTTTTTTCTAGCACACTTTGAGTGAAGGCAAGCTAGAAAACTGCAGTGCTTTGAAATTGTCAATGAGTACATGAAATTACCAAATCTATTTAAGAAGGGAAACCAAAAGGGACAATTCTGTGGATGTCAATTGACTGGTTGTTGTATCCTACTCAATTAAAAAAAGAAGTTGTCTTACTATAACGTCCCATCTATGTTGTTGATCTTCATTCATTCATTACTGATGGGTTATCAGTTCCATCCTCGGAACCGAGCCGGCCTTATACCAAGCTCGCATCAGACAAAAACTCTTGAGCCGAGATCCTACCCACAATGCTCTGCTCCTTGTTACCTCAGATCAAGTTTGCAAGTTGATAGACAAAAGTAGAGGCTACCTTTGGTCATAACAGACCTACAAGAATGGAAGAATGACCATATGAAATCCACCAGGAACCTCCGGAGGGGGACAAAGGGTGGGGAGTAATGAATGAACGAAGATCAACAACACAGATGGAACATTATGGTAAGACATAACTTCTTTATCTGATGTTGTTAATCTTCGTTCATTCCTTATTGATGGGACAGAGTCCCCAGCTACCTGTATCTCTGGGCGGCCCTCATGGAAGGACATTCCTGAGCCCCATGGAATAAAAAGAAACTCTTCCTCTGGAGGCCAAATCCAATTTGTAATGAAGAATAAAGGTATGGGGGTTGGCCCAAGTTGCAGATCAGCAAACATCATTGAGGGAAGCTCTAGCATGGATAGCTGCTGAAGTTGCCATTGACCTTGCAGAATGGGCTTTCACTTTGTGAGGCAAGGTGCTGTTGTTCTTGTTGTCGATGAAGGTAATGCAAATTCTCAACTATGACACTAATATAACTTTAGAAACAGGACAACCTAGTCTTGGTCCAGGAAAAAGCCAGAAATAATTGGTCTGATTTACGGGAAGATTTTGTTCTGTCCAAATAAAAATGGATTTGCCTGTGAACATTTAGGGAGTGCAGGCAATACTCTCCCTTGTTAGAATGATTAGGAAAAAATACAGGGAGGTCAATAGACTGGTTGATAGACCGCTCTGACACCACTATCTGTAAAAAGGAAGAATTCGTTCTCAGTGAGACACTAACCTTATGGAAAATAAGGTAGGGACATTTGATGCATAAGGCTTGAAGTTCTGTCTGGCCGATGTGATAGCAACCAGAAACAAGGTCTTCCAAGAGAGGTACTTTAAATCACATGAAGATGCAGGTTCAAAGGGGGGGGGGGTGCTGTTAGGGCTTGCAGAACCAAAGCCAAGTCCCAAGGTTGTAGTAGTTCTCTAAAGGAAGGTTTTAGGTGAAAAATGCCCTTCAAGAAAGTCTTACAGAGTGTGTGACATGAGTGAAGAGTCCTAGAAGCCAATGTGGAAATTAGAAATGGCAGCTAAATGAACACGAACAGAAGAAGCTGATACGCGAGATTGAAAGAGATCTGATAAGTAATCTAATACCACCGAAACTGGGGCTGACAAGGGGTCCAATTGTTTGTTCATTGCCCATAATGTAAATCTTTTCCATTTGCTGAGATAGGTTAGCCTGGTGGATGACTTATGAGATGCAATAAAAATATTGCGAACCGGGGAGGAGAGGTTATCCTGCCTGGTAATCACTGGAAGGGGAGAAACCAAGCTGTCAGCTTCAGGTTTGTTAGATTGGGGTGGGTCAGACCCTGCAGATGGGAGATCAACGTCGGCGTTGGACTGAGTATCCATGGTCAATCTAGCAGGTGAGGCCAGAGGAAGGGGAACCAAACTTGTCGAGGCCAATATGGAGCATTGAGGATTACTTTGCTCCTCAACTGCCATGCTTTCTTCAAAAACTGGGAAAAGAGGGGTAGAGGAGGGTAAGCATAGGGGGGATCAGGGCAAACTAGTTGCTGCACTTTTAGTTGACTGAGGAGGTGAATAGATTGCAGCAAGGCTAGCCCCAGCGGTTGAAAATTTATGCTGCTATCACAGGATTGAGGGACCACTCGTGAGGTTGTAGAATGCACCTGCTCAATTTGTCCACTTTCATGCTGGAGATCCTGGGAATGTACATTGCAATTAGAAAGCAGTTGGAAGCTATCGCCCATTGCCATATTCTCAAGGCCTCTCAGCATAATGAGTAAGATCTGCTGCCCCCTCGCTAGTTGATGTACCAGACTACTGAAGTGTTGTCTGATTGGATTGCAATAGTCCCTGACGGAAGGATCGAGTGAAATGCTCGCAGCACTAATAGCATCGCCCTCAGTCCCAGGGCATTGATATGCAAATGAGCCTCTGTCTCCGACCAGGTGCCTTGGACCAAGTTTCCCTGACATAGCCTCCCCCACCTCATCAGGGAGGTGTCCATGGTAACCGTGGATTTTGGATGATGGGGGCTGAAGGGGTGAGACCATTGTTGGGGATTTTGAGATGTCCACCAGAGCAAATCTTGCTTGCATCTCTGAGTTACAATTATCTGAAAAGACAAAGGATGTTGTGGAGGATGCCACTGAGTGAGAAGTAGCCACTGAAGAAGTCTCATGTGGAACGTGGCCAGAGGAACAATGGTGATCGAGGCTGCCATCGACCCCAAGAGTTGGAGTACGGACCAAGCAGAAAACTTGTGGTGACAGATTAGCGGCTGAACCTGTTGTCTTATTCTTTGAAGTCTGTGATCCAGAAGAGATGCTATGGAATTCCTCATGTCCAACAGTACTTCGATGAATTCTAAAGACTGCGCCAGGGCCGTGTCGGACTTCTCCCAGTTTATAGTGATTCCCAGGTGCTGAGGTGTGAGAAGAGTGTAATCCAGGGCTTCATCCAGTAGACGCTTGGTGGGGGTGGTAAGGAGCCAGTCGACTAGGTATGGAAATGCCTGGAAAGCTTAAAGTCGCAGGTGAGCGATAACCACTGCCATGCATTTGGTGAATGTTCTGGGGGCTGTAGAGAGACCAAAGGGCAGTGCTCGAAATTGGTAGTGACTGACTCCTATGTGGAAGCGGAGGTATCTTCTTGAGCACTTGTCCACTTTTATATGGTAATATGCATCTTGAAGATCTATAGAGCACATCCAATCTTCTTCCAAAAAAGGAAGGATAGACTGAACCATGACCATCTGGAATTTCTCTGTTTTTACAAATTTATTTAGTGTGCTGAGATCAGAATCGGTCTCCAGTCCCCTGTCTTTTTTGGCACTAAAAAGTGTCTTGAGTAAAAACCGGATCCTATCTGGTCTGGGGGGACTGTATGGATGACTCTTTTTTTGTAGCAGCTTTCAGATTTTGTGTGCTGCGCTTCCCTTTGATTGGGTGGGACTTTGGGTAAATTTCTGGGTGAAGTGGGACAGAGATGGAAGGGAATGTGGTAGCCTCTGGATATTATCTGTTGTACCCAAGAATCAGTGGTTATGGATCACCAGGCAGTGGGGTACAAGTAAAAATGACCCCCGACCGCTTCCAGAGGTGAGCAGTCGGGCAATGCTTTTCAGGAGCACTGGTAGGGTTGCCCAAAGAAAGAATCTCTGGAACCCCGGTTTCACAGACCTCCCCTGCCCCGAAAGGGGCATCTTCCATTAGAGTTTCCCCCCTCTGCCCTTAGAGGGGAACTCGGCAAGTGCGTCACGGAAAGAGCCCTGTGATTTTCTGTGCCACATCTTCCTACTCCTCTGATTTCTGGAGTAGAATTGTTGAGGGGTGCAGTGTCGAACACCAACGGCAGACAGGGTCTTACCATCTTGTTCACACCTTGCCAGCAAATCTTTAACCTTTGGGCCAAATAATGAAGTGGCCTCGATGGGGCATTCATAAAGGAAGCCTTAAAGGAGTCCGCAAATTTGCAAAGGCGCATCCAGGCATGATGTCTTGTGGCTATGCCTGTGCCTGCCACTCTAGCCGCTCCTGCCATTGCATGTGAAATGAGGCACTTTGAAGAATTGTATATTGAATCTAGGGTCGCTATTTGAGAGGCTACATTGTCGCACATCTCATCAGAAATAGCTCCTGCCAAGGTTTCAGAGAGTTGGTTGATAAGATCTCTCTGGAGCCTTGTAAAGTGTGCCAAGTAGTTCAAGGGCCTTACAGCGAGGGTCGATGAAGCAAACACATGTTTCCCGAGTCTGTCTATCACCCGCGACTCCTTGTTGGGTGGATGGACAGTCTGGCTCTCTTCTGCCAAGTCTTTTTTGGTTGCAGTCGCCGCCACCATGGCATCTACTTGAAGAACTTTGGACCAATGAGGATGTTCAGCAGGGGGAGGTAAAACTTCTTCAGGCCTCTGAGGTATGGCTTCCAAGATGTCAGGAGCCTTCCATTCATGCTGGACAAGCTCATCGGCCGGTGGGGTAACCCAGGAGGTAGGGGGCTGGGCACAAAAGGCCTACAGGAATACGGATTCCTCTGAGGAAGGGTTGGAGGACTTCCAGTCGCCCCTCTGTCTTAGGATCTCGAGGATGTCACCAAAGGACACCTCATCAGAGGGTGACCATGGGGACCCTTCCCTGTCATCAAAGTCCGTATCTTCGGTTAGAGACTTCTCATCGGAGTCCATGTGCTTCCTCTTGCATGAAGCCTTGCAAGGGACTTCCTCAGTGGGGAGCTCTGAGGAAGATTGCAAGGAGGGGATCTCCTGAGGGGGAGAAACCTAAGGCCCTGTGCCCAGGGTCCAGTAGTTGGGGCTTGCGACAGTTGCGGCACAGAGGGGGCAAGGACTCCGACAGGGATGTTTTGCCAGTAGAGGCAAGTGCACTCTTCATGGCCTGGAAGGCCGGACTGCCAGAAGAGGGATGGGAGCCTGAAACAGAGCATGACAACCTTGGAACCTGGGTCACACCCCGTTCCGACCAGCCGACCCCAGACACTAGGAGTCTCAAGAGGACTGTGGAGTGTGAGGGGAGGAGGATTCCTGGAGGGTGCCATAGAATAAACAGGCATCGAACCAAGAATGCCTACACCCAAGGCACAGCCATTAGCCTGAAAAGGGCCCAGTGCCCTGTGCACCGAGGGCCACAAGGAAGACCCCAGCTCCAAAGTGAGGTCCACACTGTTGGTGTCGAAGGAAGGGAAGCTGCTGTCACAGGAAGGGGCTTCAATGCTTCCCTGGAAGTTGAAGGAGGAGTGTAAGGAGGAGTCACTGGAGAAATATGGGCACCTGCAAGAGGGAGTGCAGCTTTAGACGGGTGAGAGAGTCCCCTGTCCACAAGCAACTGATCGACAAGCTACAACACATCCTGTTTTGAGAGGATCCTGGTCGACCTCATAGAGAGACCTGAAGGAGATTCTGTGCTGTCTAAAAAGGGACTGTACTGACTTTCCACAAAAGGATCTAAGGAGGGAGAGTACTTAGTTCTTTCGAGTTCATGTGGTGCAGAGCCTGGAACCGAGGGAGCCTACACCGAGGAGAATGGTGCTGAAGGTATCTGCATCAACAAAGGTGGCACCATAGGCATCGAGGGTGTCTGCACCGTGAAAGGTGGTGTGGCAAATGTCTGTGCTGAAGAATACGTTGCCGTCGAAGAAGGTGTCTGCACCGGTAATGACGGTGCCAAAAGTGACTGCACCAAGCAGGTCGGTGCCAAAGGCATCTGCACCATAGAGGGCAGTATTCTGGAAGTTGACTGCATCGGCAAGGACAGAGCCAAAGGAGTCTGCACCAATGGTGCTGAAGGAGACTGTAAATATAGAGATGGTGCCAAGAGGGTCTGCACGGATGTCAGCGGTGCTGAAAAAGGCTGTGACGAAACTGTCGGAGCCATAAGTGTCTGCAATGGGAACTCCGGTGCCAGTGGTGATGAAGAAGACATAGCTGGAGTGAGAATAAACTGGGGCGGTGCCGAGGCTGGGGCCGAAAAGACAACAGATGGCAGCACCGGGTCCGAAATTTTTACCTTTTTGTGAGTCGACTCCTTGTGATCTCCAGAGGGAGATGAAGTGAGCCACCTCGAGGAGGAAGAAGAAGAACACCTCTTATGGGGTTTAGAAGGAGGGGATGTGCCCTCCAACCCAGAGATAGCCTCACAGAAAGGAGTTTTATGGAGGCCTTTTAGAATAAGCTTATTCTTCCTTTCATTCAGAGTCCTAGTCGAGAAATTTCTACAAATCCCACATGGATGGTCCACTGGTGGGAAACATTCAGACAATAAACACACAAATCATAGCCATCAAAAAGCTGTAACTTACGGCTGCATTCTGTACATTGTTTGAAACCAACACTACTTTTCTTAGCCGACATTGTGATAACAAGGGAGAAACTACGACACTACTAAAAGGTTAAGAAACTACAAGAAGGGTAATAAAGAGAGAAGAAGAAATTACCAACGATGGTAATGGAGAATTACTTCAAAGGTAAGAAAAAGGAAAATATTATAGGGACAGAGTCTCAAAGTTGCGATAGGGTAGGAGGACAGATATAGTGAAGAACTGAAAACTTTCTAAACACTAATAGTAGAAAAACTTTGAAAAACTGAACACAGCTGAGAGAGAAGGCTTGACACGGCTGTACATCAATGCGGCAAACGGGATCTGAGGTAACAGGGAGCAGAGCATTATGGGTAGGATCTTGGCTCGAGAGTTTTTGGCTGACACGAGCTTGGTATAAGGCTGGCTCGGTTCCGAGGACGGAACCGATAACCCATCAGTAAGGAATGAATGAAGATTAACAACATCAGATCAACAATTACAGAATATTTATTGTAAATGAATGGGACAGAGCTCACTAAAATCAGTTGAAGAATGATCAAGTATTGATGAAATCCCAACCAATGTAATACCCTGAGGGAACAAGAGTGTTGTGTTTTACAAGCACGACCTGCTATAAACCATGCAGTTCTGTGAGCACTACACTACAGTGGAAAGCTGAATGAAGCACAGGTCAGTTATAAGGCAGTTACATCATTTACATTTGTTGAGTAGGAATGTCCAATTGCAAAGGTTCCATTTCCAATGGAGTTCCATGAAGAGAGCTCTTGAAATAGAAATGTACATAGAATTAATACACATAAAAATGTGGTTTAGAAGAAAAAAAGCTCTATATATGAAAGATCTAGCAAACAGAGTCTGTCAGATACTGCTTGTCTCTGTACAGGAGATATTGTCATGACTGACTTCCAGAGTAAATACTTGCACATCAGGCTTCAGATATCGTTCTAGAAAGTTTGATATTAGGGGGCTACCCCAAATGGGTGTTATTTCCAGATGAAGTATTCCAGGAGATCAAGAGGAGAGAAGTATAACTTTAGTTGCACATGAGTTTAGGATAAATACTGTTGAAATTAACTTTTCTCAGTATTCATAATCTGCCCTTTGACCTCCCTTTAGCAACTGCACACTTGGTGATGACGATGACGTTATTATCCTTAACTCTTGCTACTTTTCTACCGAGATCCAAGCCAACATTCAAAATGAGTTCAGCTACACCTGGGACTGAAAAATACATTAAGTCATTAATTAGCAGTAATGAATCTACTGTGATGCTGTTTGGCACTCACCAGAAATATTCCATAACTCTTTCAATCTCAGTAAAGACCAATTAGATATTAATATACCCCAAGTATACTTTATACCTAGACAATGTTTAAACTGAATTATTTGTTATCACGTAATGACTGTACATACCAACGCTGTGTTCCTATATTATACTATTTTTTTCTTAGCCAATGTTAAATTGCACAGATATCATCTTGTGCATTTCTATGACATCATTATTGCTTAGTGTTTGGAGCTTCTATCCCCTGGCCTTCAGTGAAAATGGACAATGGCTCAGTCGGACATTCCCAGTAAACAAATGTCAAATAAATAAATAAATAGGTAATTCAGCAAAGGCAACTTTGCCTTCTATAAGACCAGAAATTAACATTTACTCAGCACTCAAAACAAAGCCCTTCACTAATTCAGGTTTGCATATGAATATGCTCACCTTCTTCTCTCAGAAACAAGAAGACCCATAGTTTCCAGATGCTAATGCCCACACTGGAGAATTGCCACTGAGTCATAAAATATCATTTTAGCCAAAATACACACACTCCTCAAACCACAGTCTATGATTCTAACTATGGAGAACACTACTGTATAGCATTACAAATAAAGAATTGGCTTCCTATTATTGGCTGATATCCTCTTTCTGAACTCCCTATCCTTAAAGTTGTTTTATTCCAGTCACTGTCCCTCGTCTGCATTAAACAGAAGTTATGTACTTACCATAACTCAGATTTTCTATGAGGTCTAGTTCTGTGTAAGAAGAAATGCAACTGTCTGTGAACATCCAATGAATGCAGCATATATTTGCCTTTACTGGAGTAATTAGGGAAAAATATAGGCAAGTGGATGGTCTGGTTAATGTTCACCTCTGAGGTGACCTTCAGTATGAACAAAGGACTCATTCTAAGAGAGACTCTGTCTTTAAAGGTTATGTACGGTGGTTGAGAAGACAGAGTTTGTAATTCTGACACTCTTCTAGCTGATGTAATAGCCACAAGAAAGGTAGTCTTCCACGACAAATATTTTAATTCACAAGAGTCAGCAGGTTCAAAGGGTTTCTGGGTGAGTCCCTGCAATACCAATGTAAGATCCAAGGGGGAGAAGGATCTTTAATTGGAGGCCTAACGTGAAAAATACCTTTCAGAAAGGCCTGACATCCAACTCCCTTCCCGATGTGGAAATTCATGACAGCCACGAGGTGCATCGTTATGGTAGAAAAACTAGCTCCATTCTGGAAAAGTGAGCTTAGGAACATAAAGATGTCTGGGACTGAAGCCGAAAAAGGGTCACTATTCCTATGTGAAGACCAGATGGAAAAACTCTTCCTCTTGCTACAATATATTTTCTTGGTGGAGGGCTTCTGGGAAGCAAGAATAATTTCATGGACCGGGGAAGCTAGTCTGGACTTTAGCAAAATCACTGGAAGTGGGGAAACCAAGCAGTTAGTTTGAGGGAGCGAAGACTGGAAATCTGTCGTTCCAACAGATGGGAAATCAGATCCTGCCTGACATCCAGTATCTATGGAGGATATTTGCTGTGAGACCACAGGAAGGGGAACCATACCTGATGAGGCAAGTGAGGGGCAATGAGGATTAGACTGGTCTTCAACCTGCTGGCTTTCTGTAGTACTTTGGGTATTAGGGGAATCATAAGCATAAAGGAAACCCTGGGGCCAATTGTGGACTACAGCATCCCTTGGTGACTCATTCTAAGGGGAGATCAGCGCAAAGCACTTGCTGTACTTGTTGTTTAGGGGAGAGGCAAAGAGGTCACAGTAAGGCTGGCCCCAATGGCTCAATATTTGATTTGCTACTGACTGGTTCTGGGACCACTCGCGAGGACTTAATATCGACCTACTCAGGCTGTCTGCGAGAACACTGGATTCTCCCGGGTTATGCACTGCAGTGAGAAAGTAGTTTGAAGTGATCACCCATTCCCAAACCCTCATGGGCTCTCTGCACAGTGGGTAAGAACAGGTTGCTCCCTGCTTGTTGATGTACCACGCTAACGACATATTGTCTGTCAGAATTGCAATTGTCCCCAGAGGAAGGCAGTCCTGAAAGGCTTGTGATGTGAAAAGAACTACCCTCATCTCCAGTAAGTTTATGTGCAATTTGGTCTCTGTGGAGGACAATGTGCCTTGGACCATCCTTCCCTGAAAATGCTCCCCCATCCCAACAGGGAGGCAACCGTGGTCACCGAGGTGAAAGGAGGGGGAAGAACAAAGGGTCTGCCGAGACAAAGATCATCTGTAACCATCCACCATTGTAGATGACGCCTGCAAATTGGAGTAAGCCTGACTGGGGTTGATAACAGATGGCACTGACTAAATCATTGTACTGCTAGGGTCCATTGGAGAACTCACATGAAAAACCTGGCTAAGGGCACTAGAAGAATGGCAGCCAACATGAAACCTAGGGCCATGAGGACCAGGTGAGCTGGAGGAGAGGGAGTGTCTAGTGGACACTGAACCTGCTGTTTCAGGGATCTTATTCTCTGGAGGTGTAGGGCTGCTATTTGGATGATTGTGTTCAACTGTGTCCCTATGAATTCAATAACCTGTACTGGGGCCATTTTGGATTTTTCCATGTTCACTGTGATTCCCAGTCAGTGGAACAGGTGTAGCATAACCTGAATCGCCTGAGTACTTGATGCCTCGTGGGTGCCATTAGGAGCCAATCATCCAGTAAGGGGAACAACTGGAATCCTTGCAGATGAAGGTAAGCTGCAACCACTGCTATGCATTTGTTGAACACCCATGGGGCAGTAGTGAGGCCAAAGGGCAGTGCTCTGAACTGGTAATGACTGGCTCCCAGCTGGAAGTGCAGATATCTCCTGGAGCACCTGTCTATTTTGATATGACAGTATGTATCCTGGAGACCTACAGAGCACATCCAGTCATCCTTGCGCAGTAGTGGCAGAATGGACTGCATTGTAACCATGTGGAACTTCAACTTCTTGATGAATAAATTCAGACTGCTCAGATCAAAGATGGGTCAAAGGTCCTGGTCTTCTTTGGCACCAAAAAGAAGCATAAGTAAGTTCTGCATCCTACTTGTTCAGTTGGGACCCACTGGATGACTCTTTTGTCTAGAAGTTTTTGTACTTCTAAAAGGGCACTTTCCCTCCAACTAGGTTGTACATCTGGGAGATGATCCTTGGCACTGGGAGGAGGAAGGGAAAAGCGAATATAGTAATGTCTGGAAATTATGTTTAGCATCCAGGTGTCATTTGTTATGTCTGTCCAGGCTTCTCGGTGCAAAGATAATGTGCCCCTATTGCCTCCAGAGTAGAACAGCTGGGCAGCGCAGAAAGGGCCTGTCAGAGAAGGATTCCTTGAAGCCCTGGTTTTGTGGACCCTCTCTCCCTCTGGTCTACCACTGAATCCTCTCCCTCTTTTTCTTGAAGAGGATTCCTCTTGCAATTCATGAAAGGTGCCTTGGGATTTATGGAACCACATCTTCTTCCCACTCAGTTGGTTCCTCGAGAAGATCTGTTAGGGGTAAGAAAACTTGATCCCTATGGCAGATAAGGTATTGCCCTCCTGTTTGCTGCAGGTAAGAGTCTCCTTAACCGATGGACCAGACAAGGAAGAACCATCAAAGGTGGTGTTAATGAACGATGCCTTAAAGGGGTCCGCAAATCCACACAGTCTCATACAGGCATATCCCCTGGGGGCTATGCCTGAACCAGCCACTCGTGAGATTTCCTCCGCAACGTGGGAGCTTAGCCTCATTGAGGAGTTAGCAATAGAAGCCACAGTGGTCAGCTGGGAGGAAACCTTTTTGAAGTCTTCCTCCGACAGTGACTTTGTCAGAGAGGTGGAGATTTCCTTAATCAGATCTCTCTGGAGGTGCATGAAGTGTGCCAGGCAATTCAATGCTCTCAGCAAAAAAGTGGCTGAGGCATACACCCGCTTCCCATATCTGTCCAAGGCCTGAGACTCCTTGTTCGGGGGATGAACAGTAGAACTCTGTTTGGTAAGCTTTTTATTGGTGGCTGCCAACACCACAGTGGCATCAACCAGGACCCATTACTCTAAAAGGGGTGATCCTGAGGAAGGCTAAGATACTTATCTGCATGCTTTGGAATTCACTCCATGGTGTCAGGGTCCTTCCAAGCCCTCTGGGCAATAAGGTCAATAAGCTGATCCACAGAGGGGGTTACCCAGGATGTAGAAGGTCCTGTCCCAAATGCCTCTAGGAACACTGACTCCTCCAACGAAGGGGGTTGGGAAGACCATCCACCCTTTTTCTTTCAGGATTTCTAAGATATCTTCGAAGGAGATATCATTGGGTGGAGATTGGGGGAACCCTTCCCCTTTGTCAAAGTCAGTGTCCTCTGTCAACAGCTCCAAAGGGGAGTCTAGGTATGTCCTCTTGTGTCGATGCGTCCGAGGGACATAATCCATGGGATACTCAGGGGAGGACTTGGAAGACAAGGGACCCCCTTGCTGAGGGGCAGGCTGGAGGCTTTCCAGGAGGGGCTGACCATGGATCAGATGGATGGAAGCAAAGTTTTGATCCGCAGGGGATTGGTAGGGCCCAGCAGAAGAAGGACCATATATCGTGGTGTAGAGAAAGCTCTCTCTGCCACCTGGAATGCCGAGGAAGTGAGGAGAACCTGCCTATCCCACCACAGAGGCTGAATCTCCTAAAGGAGAGAAGGATAAGGCCATCCTGGATCTGACATCACCAGAAGGCACCAGCCCCAAGCTGAAATCTGTCTCAGACACCTCAGATCCGGGACCTGTTCTTCTCCGATGGAATTGGGGCCAAGCCGGTCAGGGATACTGCTGGAGTCAGGGAAAGAGATATCCCATGCTCTGACGCCAGTCAACTTGGGAGTGCTAGGACCTGCAACTCCAAAGCTGAGGATTGGATTGGAGGAGAAGGCTGCAATATTGGGGTCTGAGTTCTCACGGATCCAGCATGGGTAAGAGAATGCAAAATCCCTAGCTGGATCTGGGCTTTGAGGAAACTCATCATCATCTGATCCATATCAGAGTGGCATAGCCAAGAAGATCTCGATGAAATGGAGGAATGAGTCAACTGAAGCGATGACATGCAGGGCCAAGCACTCTGAGCCAGTGAGGGGGACTTGCTCCTATGTGGATTATGGCTCTGACTTCTCTGATCCAGTCGAATTTAACCTGGAGTCTGCTCCGGAGACAAGGAGCTGTGGATTCGAATGGTTTCCACTGGCTCCTAGTGACTATTCGGACCCGAGGTTTGAGGGTCTGGCAGAGTAGAAAGTTTGGATGCTGCCAACTCCCCTGGATTCAAGGGGACTCTCAGATCCGGAGAGAAGAGATGGCAGGAGGGACCCAAAAGCTTCCTGTGTTTTCAAAGAGCAGAAGACGATGTCTCCAGTGAAACAGAGAGGGCATGCTTCTTCTGAACAGGGGTCTGGGCTCCACAGGAAGGAAGAAGCCCTCTCAAAATAAGCTTATTTTGCCTGTCGGCAAGGGCCCGGCGATTGAAGGCCAAGCAGATGCACACGGCAAGTGCCCCGGACCCAAGCAATAAATGCATATCTTGTGGGCATCCGATTGGGGAATCTTATGCCCATAAAAGGCACACCTCTTAAAGCCAGAGGGTTTGTCTGGCTTGTCCAACATGCTGGTAGAAGTGCACTCACACAAGCACTACTCGCACATGCACACTAAGAACTACTCTACAACCAAAAAATACAGGCACAGTTTTTTTTTTTTTTTATATATAGAGAAAAGAGAAAGGGGAAAGAGAGAAATGGAAGATGGGAAGGACCCTAACATCAGTGAAAACTGAAGGGATAAGAAAGAGCTACCTAACGGGAGGGGAGGTTAAGGTGCGATAAGATTAGGAAAGACTATAAGGAAAAAGCTAAGAAAGATTACAAGAATAAAGAAGATGTTCCTACTTATCTGAGGAGGGGCTCATAATCGCATCTGTGATGGAGGGCAGCAAATGAGATCTGAGTGTTTGAAGAGGAGTGAGGCATCATGGGAGAGGGAGCAGTTTGAGGCTCGAATCATATGTCTGGATGAAATGGCTGAGTCGGATCCAAGGACAGACCTAAAGACCCATTTGTGATGCATAATGAAATGGACATCAGATACTTCAGTTATGATTGACTACTTAATCTCTCCTTTCTTCCAATGTTGAAAACCTCTACTCTATACAGACCAGCTTTAACAAAGCTTTGGATATGAAAGAATTCTCTAAATTAGCACTTAAAGCTTGAAACTCGATGCTCTATGACATTTAAAAAAAAAATAAGAAATGTATCATTTTCAGCAGTACTTGTAAAATACTTCAGGAAAAAATAAAAATGTACTTGCTTTTTGACAGTGGATGATCTAACACATTCGTAGCTACTGGTAACATTCTTCATGTTGCATGTTTCAGCAGTGTAATCTGTTATAACTATGCACATACTGCATTATTTACCTAGCCTTTAGTATGTCTGTTTATGTGTTTGTTTATGAAGTACAAGTTAGCTTAATACATATGCTTCAAAAAAGTCTGCTTGTTAATATGATGCACTGTTTATTATGAGCTTGGAGTACTGTCAATATACTTTATGTTAAACATCATACTCGGCTTATAAGAGGACAGTACAGTTTCAAACCTTTGATATTAAAGCACATATTCTGGTTCTGTTTTTGCATTTTTGAATCACTGACATTAAAATGATTAAGGTTCTGATGAATTTGGTTACTGTTCTCAGTCTCATATATTCTGACTCTCACAAATAAAATGTTTTATTTGCTTTTCTGCCAAACCACATATCCTTCAGCTGCATTTCTACAAATGTTGGCTCAAAATGCCATTATTACCCCTGACATCACTGGAGTTGTATGGAAACTTGTCAGAGAGCTTGAAGCTCAGGATTCAAAAACTTAAACAGTATCTTAATGCAAGTGGACTTGCCAAGAAACCAGAAAAGCTCCAATATACCATGTTGCCTTATGTTACACTCAAGAAAAGTAATTAAGGTACTGAATACTTTTAACCTGAAAGATAAGAAGTTAGGGTATCTATCTTGTCAGACAAATTTCAGGCTTACTGTCAGTTAAAGAAGAATCTACATATGTAAAGCAGTTATCTTTCACTTGAAATCAAAGTGGTTCAGGAGGTGATTGATGCTTATGTAACTAACCAGAAAGACTGAGAGGAAAGACTGTTTGGTGATTTGTGTAATCCAATGATAAGACAATTAGGATATGTGCAAGCTAAAATTCGCTAACTTGACACTTGATAAAGCACCAGCTGCATGTAGTGTGGTCAGCTTTCATGTGTCTAGGAAAAGAAACTGGAAAATAAAAGCTGTGAGTCCAAAGAAGGGTAAAATGAAGTCCAAATCTAACAAAATAAGTAAAAGTGAAATTGCTGGTGAAAGTATGGGTTTCTAGCTGGCACCTTCTAAAAAATAGTGAAATGTCCTCTGCAAACAATGAGACTCTAGGTGCAAGAAAGCACATTTCAGAGACATTAGTCAGGCCTGTGCACAATGCAGAGGTCATAATCATGTGTAAAAGATGCATTAAAGTTGAAATAAAGTATTACGGCATGATTTGAATATATTAGATGCAAAGTAAAAGTATAAACCTAAAAAGTACACTTGTGAAGTTGAACTTGTTATTTTGGTTATATCCTGCCAAGGATATAACAGATGGACAGCTTCCAAAGCTTAAAGGCATCTTTCACATGCTGAAAATATCAAGCAGCTTGAGCTGAGATGACTAAAAGACAAGTCTGGGTATAAACTCGTTCAGAGCCTTCCTGCCAGCAGAGACTGGGAGGCTGAGCCCTAAAAGGAAAATGCTAGGAACAGCAAATAATAAATGTCCATGCCCTGGCATACAAAAACACATAAAAACAAGCGAATGGAGTAAAGGAGTGGCTACAGCAACAGTGATCATATGAACATCTCTTGTTATGGTAAGTTCAACTTCTTCATACTGATCACTGCTGCAGTGGCCTTAGCTACATGGGTACATTAACATAGCTAACTTTAATTGGGAGGAGGAAGGAGAATGATCCAGCAGCCCCAGGGGAATGTTGTTAGCAAAGCTTGATCTAGGCCTAAAGAAGGAATCAAGCTTATGGTGCTTTGTAAAAGTATGTACTGGACCAAGTAGCAGTTTCTAGAATACTTCTAGAATCAAACCCTTTCTAAAAAGCCATAGATGGAGTCAATGCACTGGTAGACTGGGCCTTAACCCTTCCTGGAATAGATTTGTTATGGTGAGTATAACAAATGGTTATAGCCTTAGGAACCACTTGTAAATAGTCTGTTTTGACTTCACAAAAAAGGAACAATTGACTTGAAGCTCTGAAAGATTTTTCTCTGTTAAGATAGTAGTAGAGTTGTCTGTGGACATCCAATGTATGGAGTATCCTTTCACCATAATTTTTAGGTTCGGGAATGAATAGGTGGAGATGGATAGTTTGGCTTAAATTAAACTCAGATACACCTTTAGGCATACAAGAAGGCTTAGTTCTCATGGAAACTCTGCCTCTGTGGAAAACTAGACAGGAGTGACTGACCATAAGAGCTTGCAGTTCAGACACTCTTCTTGCTTCAGAGGTCAGCACAATCAGCAAAACTGTTTTCCATGTTAAGAACCTCAAGTCAGCTAAATTACCTGGTTCAAATGGAGAAAGTGTTAGCTTCTCTCACACAAAATTAAGATGCCAAAGATGGGCCATCAGTTTTCTAAAAGGCCTCTTATGCAAATACTTTCAAGAACATTTTGACAAGAGACTGCATTGAATGAGGATGATCTTTGGGTAGACATACTGAAATTGCTGAAAAATGAACCGTGACAGAGGAATAAGAAAGGGCATAGGACAGTAACTCAGAGATATTGTAAAATAAAATAAAACAGAGAACAACTAGCATTGAATGGGTGTTGGTTATGATGATGGCAGTAACTAGAAAACATTTTTTATTTGTTAATATATGATTTTCTAGTAGCAGGCTTTCTTGCCTCCATTATTACTTGCTGCAAGTCCTCAAAAAACAGGTGTATAAAAGGAATTAAGACCCTATCATCCAGACAGTTAAGTGAAGATGATTGATGCTGGGTTGTATCATACACCCCAAGTTGTGTGTGAGCAGGTCTATTTCCAAAAGAAGGGAGAAACACAGCTACCTGGACCAGAAGGGAGTTACTACAATGATCTTGGAAGATTCCTTCTGAACATAACTCTCAATCTCTTAGAGTAAGAAATCTGGACAAAGCCATAAACAGTGGGTGGACAAAGGCCCAAAACAGGGACAATTTTTAAATATTGTTCCTACAAACTTAGAAAGTTGATAGAATAACATGTTTTGCATTAGCATTAATTTTCTGATGGGTATGAAGTCTGAAATTCAAATGTCTGTCATTATTTTCCTACTACAGTCTTTAATGATTCACCAATGATTTGCCAGAAAACCCCCCCACAATTTAACGAAAAATGGACATGGTGATTATCAAGTTGACAGATGAGATCAAACAGGAGTCCCCGTGGACTATGATGTTTATGGATGATATTGTGATCTGTAGTGTGAGTAGGGAACAGGTTCAGTAGAACCTGGAGAGGTGGAGATATGCTCTAGAAAGGAGAAGAATGAAGGTCAGCAGGACTAAGACAGAATAATGAGTATAAATGAGAGGGAGGATAGAGGAATGGTGAGAATGCAGGGAGTAGAGGTGGTGAAGATGGATGAGTTTAAGTACTTGGGATCAGCAGTTCAGAGCAATGGTAAGTGTGGAACAGAGGTGAAGAAGAGAGTGTAGGCAGGGTGGAGTGGGTGGAGAAGAGTTTCAGGAGTGATTTGTGACAGACTGTTACCAGTAAGAGTGAAAGGGAAAGTCTACAAGAGGGTAGTGAGACCAGCTATGTTATATGGGCTGGAGACAGTGGCACAGACAAAAAGACAGGGATCAGAGCTGGAGGTGGCAGAGTTAAAGATGTTAAGATTTGAGGTGGGTGTGACGAGGATGGACAGGATTAGGAATCAGTATATTAGAGGATCAGCTCAGGTTGGAAGGTTTGGAGACAAAGCCAGAGAGGCAAGAACTGCATTGGTTCGGACATGTGCTGAGCAGGGATGCTGGGATATATTGGGACAAGGATGCTAAGGATGGAGCTTCCAGTTATGAGGAAAAGAGGAAGCCTAAGAAAAGGTTAATGGATGCAGTGAGAGAGGACATGCAGATGGTTGGTGTGACAGAGCAAAATGCACAGGACAGGAAGAAATAGAAACAGATGATCCGCTGTGGTGAGTCCTAATGGGAGCAGCCGAAAAAAGAAGAAGAAGAAGCAGAAGAAGATGAGGCAAAAATCTGGACATTCTGTGAAAATCTGTATAGTTGAGAGGTATGCTTCTGAATCTTCAGATGTACCTTGGATATTAGTGGAAAGGCTGGAAGGCATACACGAACATTCCTGTCCAAAGAAAAGGAAAGGCATCTGTCTTCCAAGCCTTCTAGCATGAAGCCCTGGAACAGAATTTTGTCAATCGATTGTTCAGAGAGGAGGCAGAAGGTTTTGCTTGAGGAATTCCCCACTGATGGATCAAATCTTGGAAGACCCCCTGATCTAGTTTCCATTTATGAGGGTCTGTCCTGGTCCTGCTAAGCTTGTCTGCCACAAATTTTGCTCTAGTGGAATGTAGGATGCCTGTAGGGTGAGATCGTGCTGTAAAGCTATATCCCAGGCTAAGATGGCTAGTCTACAAAGGGGGTATGACATGGTTCCCCCGTGCTTGTTGATGTACCACATGACTGTAGTATAGTCTGTAACTACTTGAAGAGGTCTTGGAGACCAACGATGGTTCAGAATGTTCAGTGCCTTGATCAGGGCAAGGATCTCCTTGATATTTATGTGCTTGCATCTGTCCTTGGTGTCCTGCATCCCCTGCACTTTCATCTTTCTCGACCTGCTCCTCAAGCAAAGTCTGAAGCATCTGTGGTGACTGACTTCTTTGGAGCTTGGAGTGAGAAGGGAAGACCTGGATTTAAGGATATCAGTTGCCACCACCAAAGATTTCTCTTCTAGCCTACCCCAGCACTGGGATAAAGGGTGTTGATACCAGGACCAAAGATATTTTAAATGCCAATGTATCTTTCTCATGTGGAGTCTTGCCAGGGGTATCATTATCATGGGAAATATAGATGCAATGCGATCCAAAATTCTAATATATTCCCTAGCAGTTACCAAAGGTTGAGTGGAAAACCTTTGAAATAGATCTAGATAAAGATCTGTTTTTTTTTTTTTCCAGAGGAAGGAAAGCTCTTTGAACTGAGGTGTCTAGTTGACATCCCAACAACACAATCCTGTGTAAGGGAATGAAGAAAGACTTTTGAATATTCTCTTGGAATTCTACTTTGTGCAAGAGATCTTTCATCCAAGACAGAGAGATTCCTGACACATAGAAAAAGATTCTGCAAAGATAAACAAGTCACCTAAATATGGGAAAATGTAGATACCCTGTTGCTTGCAATGAGCTATAATAGGTTCATAGGAGGTTATTAGGATAATGGAACTAGGGCCTCTATAAGCCTAGCCATGTAACAACCCTGAGTACTCTAGTTGACCTTTGTTAGAAGGTCATATGATCAACACTGAGTCCCCCTGTCCATGAGGGCCATAGGTGCCACCCCAGGGTAAATTTGTGGTTTCCGATCCAATTGTCAAGGTTCTGCTTAAACAGGGTCATTGAGACGCTCTGCTTCACATGAAGTAGGAGACATATCGGTCTCTTGTGCAAATTCTATAAATGTCACAGGCCAGGATGAGATCTCTGGAGTGAGTGACTCTTATCCCATTTGATTTGCCGGTGTGCAGCATTTCCATTAGGGCAGGGTTAGAGACTACTCTGTAGGTCAGACACTGGTTGCCTCTCAGCAGCCTGTACAATACAGAGAAAAGTGATAGGGCTTTCAGTCTTTCCATGTAGGTCATGTATTGGAGGCCCTGAATTCTCTTGGTTAGAAACTTCTGTGGTCTCTCCAGTTGCTGCAGGTGTCTGGTGAGGTACATACAGAAGGGAGCATTGTACTCAATCAGTAGTCTGATAAAGGCCAAGTACAATGGAGTAATGACCCCCATAGTTTTGGAGGTGATGCTGTTATATATGAGATGGGCGGGATAGAAGGCTTTCCCTACTACTGTGGACACATGGTGATCAAAGTTTAGATTGCTATCAACCTGTGTGTCCATGGCAAGCACCACTGTGTTTGAGCTTAGAGGAGTGCTGTCTATATTGTAACTCACAGGGGCTACTTCTCTGCCAAAGGGGATAATGAGCTATTTTTTTTCATTTAGTTTCAGTCCATGGCCCTAGCACATATCGTTTGTCTGTGTCAGTCCCTTCTGCAATTTGATGATGTCATTGGTGGACTCTATGACTGCTTCCATTTTACAGCTGTCTGCAAACTTAGAAAGCCACAGGCCATCAACTTTCGAATGGACCTTGGAAAAATAAATTCCAAACAGTAGAGGGCCTAGTACAGATATTTGTGGTATACCACTGGTAAGTTGTCTACTGGTGGCAGTGGATTTCCCAACTTTAACAGTGTGCATTCTATCAGTGAGCCAGTTTGCTACCCATCTAGTGAAGAATGGGTTGATACCCAGCTGGAAGAGTTTCTCAATGATCCTTGAGTGGGTAAATGTGTCAAATGCCTTGGCTAAATCAAGATAGGCAGTGTGTACTGCTTTACCCTCATCCAGGGCTTTGGTGACTTTCTCAAATAAGTTCACCAGATTTAATAAGTAAGATCTACCCTTGATGAAACCAAACTAGGCTGGGTCAAGAGTTTACCTATGTCCTGGTTGATAAAGTCCATGATAATTCTTTCCATGGCCCTGCAGATAAAGCTGGTCAGGCTAATGGGTCTATAGTTCCCAGGGTTGGTTGATGAACTCCCTTTGTGCAAGAGGATTACTGTTGTTGTTCTGCACTCCTCTGGCACAAAACCAGTGCTCAGGTTGTGGTTAAAGAGGCAGCTAAATGGTTCCACTAGGTCTTATTTAAGATTATTTAGTATGTGGTCTGGGATGTTATCTCTCCCACAGAGGCCGTATTTTTGGCCTTGGAGAGCGCTTGAATAACCTGCTCTTTGTAGATATATGGTAGAGGACAGGTGTCAGGAATGTTATGGGGTATGACTGGTGGGGACGGGGGCGAAACTGTCACCAAATCTGTCAGCCAGCAGGTTGGCAATTTCTTCAGGTTATGTGTAAGTGGTGCCTTCTGCTATAAGTTTGGCACACAGCTGGGTATTCCTATAGGTTCAGCACACAGCTGGGTTTTCCCTTTGAGGTTTCGGATGTATCTAAAGAATGCCTTATGATGGCCTTCAGCTAGGGATGCCAGTCTAGTCTTGTAGCTTGCTTTAGACCACTTTACAAGTTATCTGATTTACTTGTTTAAGCTGTGTAGAGTAGTCTTCATTTGGTGAGCATGTTCGTTTTTGTTCTTAGATATCAGTTTCTTTATTTTGTTATACAGTAAACTCTCAGTTTACCGGAACTCAAGCAACCAGCAATCTCAGGCAACTGGCAGAAAAATATCAAAGAAATGCAGTACAATCCTCATGCATTGCATTTTCTGTTTTCCCCCCAACAGAAAAATACCTTATGTTTTTAGAGTTTTAAAGTTTTAAAAAGGAAGACAGGAATAAATTCCCCTCTCCCCAACCTGAGAACAAGTCAAACTAAACAAATAGTGTAGGGTACAGTATTAGTCAGGCTTATTTTTAATTATAACCCTCGAGCAACCAGAAACTACAGTTATCCGGCATCTACCAATCCCCATGGGTGCCGGTTAACTGAGAGTTTACTGTATAACTTATTTATACTTTGAGTCTACCAGGGTGACTTGTTTTTGTGACAGGATCTGGTTTTAGTCCTGTCAGGTACTGCCGAGTCAACACATTTGCTTAAGTGGCTATATAAGGCATTGGTGTACATCTCCGCACAGGAGTCACTGTCGCCTGTGTTAGCAGGAGCTTTGAAACCATTTATACTACCGCTTAGGAGACCATAGTTTGCTGTGGAGAAATTTTAATTTTTTTAAATTTTTTTTATTTTATTTTTTTTTTACTCCTGTGGTTGTGTCAGGTCTGATCTTTTCTTCAAATGAGACAGATTTATTGTCTGACTTAACTAGGGAGGGCATCACACTGGGGATAGTGCAGTAGCCCCCCTGTTGGTAAATACTAGGTCTAGAATATTTGAGCCCCTTGTTGGGGTACAGACTAACTATTCCAGTACATTTGAGCTAAAAAAAGTCCAGGAACCTCAGTGCGGTTGTGCTTGTACTTCAGTAAGCCACCCAGTCGATGGATGGGTAGTTAAAGTCTCCCATGACCAAGGTGTTTGGATGTATACTGAGTGATTCAAGCAAGTCCAGGTAGGCAGTGTGTTTCTCCTGGTTCACAGTGAGCGACCTGTAGCTAGCTATGATGAGGTAGGGTGTTTTGCCTATAGTTATTTGGACCTGGTGTACCTCAAAAGAGTCGTACTGTTTCACCAGTTGTGAGGTGTATTTGGATTTAATGAAAATGGATACACTTCACCTTTGGTTCTTTCATGCTCATTTTGCAGTCTGAACATGTGGAAGGCATTATAGCCCTACACAGTAGGGGTAGTCCCCATGGCCTTGAAACAAGTCTCAATGATTGCAGAGACATCAGCATCTTCCAAGGTGAGGAGTGCTTCCAGGGAGTGCAGCTTGCTGTTGAGGCTTCTAGCATTAAGCAGCATGATCTTGAGTTTGTCTCTAGAGTATTTTTCTAAGTTGGGAGTTTTGTTGTTTTGACATAGCTTAAAAAAGGGTTTATGGGGGAGGGAAGCATCATTACCAATATCCTAAAGCCTTGATGAGACTGGTGAAGGCCATCTCTGGAGAGGCATCTCGGTCTGTCGGCCACATCTTTCCAAGATGACAGATACTGGATCCCCTTGGAGTGACACCAGAAGCTAAGCCAGTTGTTAAAATCAATCATTTTTTATCTGTACTGGGACATCATCCTAAGTGAAAGTAAAATGCTGCTTAGGGCTAGGGACTAACCTGCCTGGCACACAGTCTGAGGCCTCATGTTTCTCTTCATATTGGAGAGATGAAAGTCAGCAAGCAAAGGAGAGTACTAGTGCTGAAATTGAATTCATCCTCAAGTCTTGGTGAGTGCCTTCACAAGGTGCACCCTGATTTCACAAAATCTCACCAAGGGACGCTGACACGCTGATATTTTATATAGCATATATCATGAACAGAAGTAAGTCAAAAACTAAAAAATATAGTTGGGTGCATAAGACCCAGGATAAAAAAACTGCCCAATCCTGGTAGGCATACTGGTGCCCGGACTGGAAAAGATGACAGTGTAGAATTCTCAAAACACGGAAACAGTACTACAATGGGGCTAGGCCAGGCCTAGGGGGAGGATGCCCCCCCCCGCCGTTGTAGAAGGAAGTAGTAGTCCACAAAAATCACAAAAACTGATAGGCCAAAGAAGAGCCATAAACATGATAAAGTGGACTATTGAGGATAAGAAATAAATTATGTATTGTTGCTACTATGCAAAAAACCTAGAATTTCCAGACACAAGATAAACAAAATGATTGAAAGAGAAACTAGAGGAAAGAAAAATACTTCCGCAAGAAAAACTGTCAGAAACTTCAAATGAAAATTTGTGTTCATTAATACAACAGATTTGTGAAAAACATATGGGTCAAGAAACCTTGATCTGTTTGGAAAAACAAGCGTCTGATGATGTGCAAAAATATAAACACAAAGCCAAGAGATATTTGATAAGTATAAAAAAGAAATATGGACATGGGAAAGAAAGAGAGATTTGATATGGTGCAATATTTATGCAAAGGAGAAAGCCAAATTGATCAATGTAAAGAAGGCAGCCCCAAAGATATTTGAAGAGAAATACAGGTAAAGGCATCTGGATATTGAAAATTTCACAATAAAGAAATAATACCACAAAGATGGAATGTAGAAAAAAGATTAGTAAAGTAGAAATTAAAAAAATAGAAGTTGAAGTTATGGAGTGCCTGCGAAGTTAAGGATTTAGCGTAGAAGGTCTAACACAGGTTACATCACAGCAGGATGGAGCAAATCCCCAAAGTAGGAAGAAACAGGAAGATCTGGAAACATCTGAAGAATAAATATGGACATTGGAAAAAAAAGAAATTTAATATGGTGTAATATTTATGCAAAGAAGAAAGCAAAACTAGCCAATACAAAAAGAGCAGCACCAAATATATTTGAAGAGAAATACAGGCAAAGGAATCCAGACATGGAAAACTTTACAATACAGAAAACAAGAAGACAAAGAGGAAAAGTAGAAAAGGAGATTATTAATGGAAAAGTTAAATAAATAGAAACTGAGGTTATGGAGTACCTGCAAAGTGAAGGATTCAGTGTAGAAAATCGAATTCAGAAAGCACCACGCGATAGAGTAATGGATATCCAAATTAAGGGGAAACCAGTAGAACAGGAAGCAAGTGGTCAGGTGCCATATAAAGATAATTTGGAGCCTTCCACAGGAAACCAGTATAAATGTTCACTTGAAGCTAGACAGCAAGGAAACCGTGGAAACTGATGCAGTTAATGTTGAGGAGTGATAGGCCAACGAGTTCCCATATGACAGAGCTATGGGTGGCACAGGATGAAATTGAAGAGAATGTGCCACAGGAAGATGCTATAGAATCTTCTATAGAATACCCGCAGGAATTGGAAAACAAGGGATATGCCCTCAGTTTGGAAGAAAATGAGCTAAGAGAAGAGTTGCTTGATTTAATAGACATAGACAGGTATATCAAGATCAATGAAAGAAATAAGACTGCAGAAGGTTAATAAAACCCAAAAAGTCAGAAGTCTGAGAAAACAACTGAACACAGTAATTGGGACTATCCATGCGCTGCTAAATTAATAACTGATAAAGTTTTACCACAAGAACACAGTGTAGTGAGGGAAAAGAAGGGGAGAAATCGAATACCATCATGGACATATTGAAGAGAGAAAACTATAAAGAAGCTAAGACAAGAAGTATGACTGTTAGAAGACCATAGAAGAGGAAACAGATCAACAAAAATACTAAGAAAGATAGATGTGATAAAAGCAATGCATAGTATTAGAACAGATCAGGATCCATCATGCACGATCGCAAATAACAAACTAAAAATTTCAGCACAGGCAGAAAAACTTAAGATACAAATATAAATATAAAGGAAAAGTACAAAATAAGAATTTATTGATAACCCAAAAAAGTTTTATAGAGAACTGGGAAATGAGGTAAAAGGAATTGAAAGACCGCCAAAAAAAGAAGAAATAGATGCATTTTGGAGAAGTATCTATGAAGATCCTGTGGTACATAACAAAGATGCAAAATGGATAGAAGAAGTAAAAGAAAGAATAAGAGGGTTAAAGGTACATGATATGAAATGGGATGAAGTAACAACCAGAGAGATTGAAACAAAGTTAAGAAAAGCCTCTAACTGGAAAACCCCAGGTCCAGATGCAGTACTTAACATTTGGCTGAACGTATTAACATCTTTACATGAAGATTTAGCCATGAGTAAGAACTATTTATATGCACACCTCGAACAGACACCATCCTGGTTAACAACAGGAAAAACAATGCTCTTACTTAAGAGTGAACCTGCAAGCTACCTAAAAATTATAGACCAATAACTTGCCTTCCGACGACAAATAAAGTATACATGGGAATTGATGCCGACAGAATTTATAGTCATTTAGAAGAAAACTCAATTATGGCAGTATAACAAAAGGGCAATAAAAGGAAGTCATATGGAACAAAGGATCATTTGTTGTTAAATAAAGTCATAGTGGAGAACTGTAAAAAAGGGAAGAATCTAAGTATGGCATGGATTGACTACAAAAAAGCATTTGATAGTATCCCACATTCATGGATAAAAGCGTGCTTAAAAATGTATAAGATACACCCTACACTGATCGACTATATTACAGTGACCATGAAACACGGCAGACCACTTTGCAATTAAGCCATGATAAAGGACAAATTGTTATCCCAGGGATAAAAATTCAAAGAGGGATATTTCAGGGTGACTCTGTCACCGCTGCTATTCTGCCTTGCCCTTAACCCATTAAGCTGTTTACTTAACAACTTAGGCCATGGCTATAATTTGGCTCCTAGACAACAACAAAGTGTGAAGACTTCTTATCTCCTCTTTGTTGATGATTTAAAACTATATAGCTCATCAGACGAGGAACTGAAAGCACAACTGCAAGTTGTCAAAACCTTTTCAGATGCTATAAGAATATCATTTGGTCTTGATAAATGTGCAAAAGCAACCTTTAAAGCAGGAAAACTGCAATGTCAGGAAAAAAAGAAGTTATGTTAACTCAAGATGCACGCACTCGAAACTCTCCTTAGCATGGAGAACATCGATATCTGTGCAGTAACAGAAACCTGGTTCAAGGCTCCCGAGAGCACCCCAGCACTACCAGGTTATACCTCATACCATGCTTTTCGGCCCCAAAACTTGGACCGAACCACAAAAGGAGGGGGAGTATCAATATTCGTCAAAGATACCCACACCTCCAGGTTGGTGGCACAGCACGAAGCATCAGAGACTATCCATGTGCAACTAACTGAGGGTAAAACTGCCTTCCAGTTTATAGCCTGCTACAGACCACCCTCCCAAACACAGGAACCCCACTCGGCCTTCCTGAGAATACTGGAAAATATGAAGGTCTCTCCAAACACCATTATATTGGGCGACTTCAACTACCCAAACATAGACTGGGAGCATTACTCTAGCTCCAACACCTAGCCCAAAGGTTCCTAGAATTTATAAACTCAAATGCTATGGAACAACTTGTTACCACTCCCACAAGAGGGGAAAACATACTGGACCTGATCATCACCAACATGGGGACACTATGCTCCAGACCAGAAGTGTATCCCTCACTGGTAAGATCAGACCATAAACTAATCTCACTGGATATTCACATCCCAACCCCACCCCCTGCCCAGAAAACCACAGTGAAAAACTTCTCTAAAGCAAATTTCACACGCCTCAAAACCGAGGCGAAATCCTTCAAAGCCCCCGGGCCTGTGGAAAATATGGCCCAGACCGCAGAATCCTTTATAAACGCATTCTATGAACACCTTCAGGAATGCATGGATCATGCAATCCCAAATAAAACCAAGACCCAATCCTCCAAAGGCAGACATCCTGTCTGGTGGACCCCAGCCATAAATAAACTATACAATAGAAGGAGGAAGCTACTACATGATAGAGCAAGATCCCAAAAAGGGAAGGCATCTCTGATCAGTATTAGCAAAAAACTATGGGCACTCATAAAATCGTCTAAGGCCAGCTTCGAGAGAAAAATTGCACAGGACACTAAGGATAATCACAAGGCTTTCTTTAGTTATGTTAGGAACCTGGGTGGGAATTCCCAGATATGCTCAGAATTAGTCCAAAATGACAAAAACTCCACCGAGCCCACAGACATTGCCAACATCCTAGCTGACAGGTTCAGTGCAAACTTCTCCCCCCTCATCCCAAGCAAAAGGGCAAACATCTATCCCAACAGAGTGCTGCTCCCTGACATCTCAGATGCTCAGGTAAGAGCCGCCCTCTCCAAAGCAAAAAACACAGCATCAATGGGACCAGATGGTGTCCCGGGCTGCGTCCTACATGAACTCCAAGAAGAGCTAAACCCAAACATAAAACTACTGTTCAATCTTAGCCTTACTACAGGATATGTACCCAAAGAGTGGCGTACAGCAACAGTGGTCCTTCTCCACAAAGGTGGTGCCTCAACGGATCCTGGAAACTATCGCTCCATAAGCCTGACTAGCTTTGTCTGCAAAGCTATGGAAAGGATCATCATGGACCTCATAAATAAAGATATTGGGGACCTACAGACACTGGATCCTACCCAGTTTGGCTTTGTTAAGGGCAGATCCTGCCTCTTAAACCTGGTCGATTTCTTTGAAACAGTCACCAAGGTAATTGACGAGGGGAAGGTGGTCCACACAGCCTACCTGGACCTTGCAAAAGCCTTCGATACAATACCCCACTCGGGCATTATAGATAAGCTCACCAGCTTAAATATAAACCCCTATGTCACTAGATGGGTTGCAAACTGGCTCAAGGACAGAACCCACATGGTTAGAATTGCTGGAGCCATGTCAGACTCCAAACCAGTTACAAGTGGCATCCCACAAGGCTCAGTCCTGGGACCTCTCTTGTTTGGTATATATTTCTCGGCGGTACAGGCCAACACGGAAGGACTGTGGCTGACCAAGTTCGCAGATGACTGCAAACTGGGCGCCATAATCAACTCTCCAGCTGACACAAGCATCCTCCAAAAGGGTCTCATAGAAACAGACAACTGGTGCCAAAGCCATGGCCTCAAGCTAAACGCCAAAAAGTGTATAGTCATCCCCTTTGGCAAAAACAAAGTGCCCACAAATTACCACATAGGTGGTAATCCATTAAGTACAGAAGAAGTCATTAGGGACCTGGGGACCCAAGTTGATAGCAATCTCTCATTTAACAACCACGTGGCCAAAGTGGTTAGAAAAACATTTTATATAGCCCACCTAATCATGAAGGGATTCACATCTAGATCAGGGGAGGTCATCGTGCCTCTTTACTCATCCCTCATCAGGCCCATAATTGAGTACAATGCCCTTTTTGGATGTACCTTACCAGACACCTGCAGCAACTGGAAAGACCCCAAAAGTACCTCACCAAGAGGATCAAAGGGCTCAAACAGATGCCATATGCTGCCCGGTTAAAGAAACTCCAGCTCTACTCAGTGGCATACCGCCTGCTCAGAGGCGATCTGTGCCTGACGTATAAAGCCATGTCCAACCCGGAATTAATGGACATGCTGCACCTCAGAAAATCCAAATCCCATCAAGCTACGCCGAGAGACTTGAACCTCAGCACTGAAATAAATAGGACATGCTGGAGGGACAGATTCATAACCCAGAGGCTCCCTTCACTCTGGAATAAAATCCCAGTCCAGGTTAGGCAGAGTCCCACATTGACTCTCTTCAAGAGGAATCTTGATGAGTGGATGGGAGATCGTAGGTTTACCCCTGCTATCACTTCTGTGTCACTGTTAGACAGAGGCACAGTATACTAACCTCAAAAAAAGGCATAGCAAAATTAATTTAAAATGGGTGGCGAAAGCCAAACACACTCTGGCTAGGCTTATAAATGCCCTAGGGCAGATAGCCTAGTATGAACCTATGAACCTATGTACTCACCATAACATTCCATGTTTGTTGTCCATCTCGCTGTTCATTCTTACAATGATGGGTTTGGAGCCGATCCTCGGCTCCGACTCGGCCGAATACTTAGCTGAAAGTCTCAAACTTGGCTCGTGGCAAGAAGGTATCCCACAATGCAGTGGTGTAATTCCCCAGATCTTGTTTGCTGCTAATACTACACAATATGTACACTATATACATATCTACAACATATACATATAAACATATATCTAAGTCCATACTATATGTACTGGAAGGAGAAACAAGCTGAGACAAAGAACTCCTGAAGTTAGTTAAAATCTACCAGGTCCACAAGGAGTCTTTGGCAAAGGGAAGTAGGGAGGGTTCATAAGAATGAACGGCGAGCTGGCCAACAAACATGGAACGTTATGGTGAGTACATAACTTCTTTATGTTATGTTGTCCTATCTCACCTTTATTCTTACAATGATGGGACAGCGTCCCTAGCACCTTTTCCCTGGGTGGCTTACAGGAGTACACCTTTAAGCACCGTGGAACCAAAGGATGCCCTGTCCCTGGAGGCCAAATCCACTTTGTAATGAGTGATAAAAGTATGTGGAGTAGATGAAGTAGCTGCTGTACAAATATTATCTATGGGAATTCTGGCTTGAAATGCAGATGACGTAGCCACTACTCTAGTGGAATGAGCCTTCACTTTGAAAGGTAAATCTTTGCAATTTGAGTTATAGATGAATGTAATACAATTTGAAAGCCAATTAGAAAGAGTAGTTTTTGAGACTGAGGATCCTCTTTTTGCATCAGAGAAGGATACAAATAATTGGTCAGATTTTCTGGTCTTTGGTTCAATGCAAATAGAATATGAGTTGTCTATGCAGGTCCAGTTGATGTAATTTGTACTCTGCCCTGTTACTATGATTAGGAAAGAACACTGGAAGTTCTATGGATTGGTTTATGTTGATACCCTAACCTTATGAAAAAATCAAATATGGTGGTTTAATAGAAAGAGGTTGCAATTCTGACACCCTTCTAGCAGAAGTTATAGCCACTAGAAACAAAGTCTACCATGAAAGGAACTTGAGGTCTGAAGATGAAGAGGGCTAGAAGGGAAGTAATGTGAGATGAGACAAAACAAAATTTAGATCCCAAGAAGAAAGGGGTTCCTTAAAGGGAGGTCTTAATAAGAAGGCACCTTTTAAGAAGGCTCTACACAACCTATGTGACATTAAGTTGGAAGTAGTATCACCAATATGAAAATATGAAATTGCAGCAAGTTGAACCTTGATGGTTGCTGCAGCTGAGCCTTGTTGAAACAGTTCTGCCAAAAATTCCAAAATAGAATGAATAGGTGCAGAGAAAGGATCAATGTTCTTATCTTGAGCCCAAAAGGAAAAACTCTTCCATTTACCAGAATACAGCTTTCTAGTGGAAGCTTTATGGGAGGACATTAAGATATGTCTAACCATAGGAGTGAAATTGTGAAGCCTGACTAAAATGGGAAGTGTAGCAGCCAAACTGTCAGTTTTAGGGTGTGGAGAGAAGGATGGAGCTCCCCTGACATATGAGTCAGCAAATCTGGCACTGGGTCCAGAATCCAAGGCTTCTCCTGAAGATGAGGCCAAAGGAAGGGGAACCAAACTTGGCGAGGCCACTAAGGAGCAATGAGAATTATTCTGCTTCCCAAGCATTGTGCTTTCTGAATTACTCTGGGTATGAGAGGAAATGGTAGAAAGGCATATAGAAGTCTCAAGGGACCATTGTGAGCAAGAGCGTCTCTCGGTGTCTCCCCTGGAGGGGGGATTAGGGTACAGTAGTTGCTGCACTTGGCATTCATGGGAGTGGCAAAGAGATCGCAGCAAGGCTGTCCCCATGTTTGGAAAATCATTTCCACTATATTTTGATTGAGAGAACACTCAAGAGGCATTAGGATTGCTCTGTTCAGCTTGTCCGCTATCACGTTGGACTTCCCCAGAAAGTGCGTTGCGATTAGAAAGCACTGGGAAGAAACTGCCCACTGCCATACTCTTAGGGCTTCTCGACAAAGGGGGTAAGATCTGGTTTCCCCCTGCTTGTTTATGTACCAAACCACAGACATATTGTCTGACTGGATCGCAATAGTCCCTAGAGGGATAAGTGCTTGCAACGCAAGAAGCACTGCTCTCATCTATAGAACATTTATATGCAAGAGAGCTTCGTGTTCTTGCCATGTACCTTGGACTGTTCTTCCCAAATAATGCCCCCTGAACCCTATCTGGGAAGCATCAATGGTCACTGTAGCTATTGGTTGAAGTGGAACAAAGGGTCTGCCCATTATCACATGAGTGGAGTGTATCCACCATTTCAAGTCGTTCTTGCAAGATTCCGTTATTCTGATCAGATGAGACATTGGAAGTTCTTGAAGTGACCATTTGGAGAATAATAGCCATTGAAGAATCCTCATGTGCATTCTGGCAAGAGGGACCAGTGTAATCGTGGATGCCATTGTTCCTAATAAGCGTAGAATTACCTTTGCTTTCACTTTGTTCTTGGAAAGGAGGTGAATTATTTGCTGTCTGAGTGCTATAACTCTTTTTGTTGGTAGATGTGCTACCATAGATGAAGTGTCTAGATCTGGGCCTATGAATGTAATATGTTGACAAGGCAACAAGGCAGGTTTTTGAAAATTTACTTTAATGCCCAGTTGATTGCATAAGAACAAAATTAGGTCCCTGGCTTGTAGAAGTAGATGCTTGGTGGTGGCAGATAGGAGCCAGTCGTCTTGATAGGGAAACACACAGAATCCTAGACATCTCAAGTGAGCCATGACTACTGCCATACATTTGGTGAACACTCTGGGGGCTGTAGTGAGACCAAAGGGCAGAGCTCTGAACTGGTAATGGCTGGCTCCCAGCCAGATGCGTAAGTACATTTTTGATGTCCTGTCCATTTTTACATGGTAGTAAGCATCTTGAAGGTCTATCGAGCACATCCAATTGTCTTTCCCTAAAAAGGGAAGTATAGACTGCAGTGTCACCATTCAGAACTTTGACTTCTTGACAGATCCGTTTAACTTGTTTAGGTCTAATATGGGCCTCCAGTCCCCTGTTCTTTTTGGCACTAAAAAGAATCTTGAGTAAGTTCAGAATCCTATTTGGTCTGTGGTGACGTCTTGGATGACTCTTTTGTGGAGCAACTTTTGAATCTCTATAGTTGCTTGCTCCCTTAAATTGGGGGGAACATCTGGGAGTGTTTTGGTCTGTGGAACAGGTTTGGAAAAAGGATTGGAGTATCCTCTGGATATTATATTTAGTACCCATTTGTCATTTGTGATATTTCGTCAGGCTTCTGGGTACATTGATAAACGTCCCCCGACTGCCTCCAGAGTAGAGCAGTCGGGCCTCCTTTCAGGAGCGCTGATAAGGGTGTCCGCAAAAGGAATCGCGGTCACCCTGGTTTTGCAGGCCCCCTCTGCCACTGGGCTGGCGTCTACCATTATTACCACCCCCCTCTGCCCTGGTGAAGGCATCACCCTGTATGTCTTGGAAAAATCTCTGGGATCTTTTGAACCACATCTTTTCACTCTTCTGACCTTTAGGATAAGGTCTTGAAGATACATAAAAATGTACTCCAACAGCAGAGAGAGTTTTCCCTTCCTGCTCGCACCGGGTTAGAGTGTCTTTTACTTTGGGTCCAAAGAGTGAGAAACCATCAAAAGGGGGGTTAGTAAAGGTAGACTTAAAGGGCTCTGGAAAATTGCACACATGCATCGAGGAGTGTCTCCTAAGGGAAACTCCAGAACCCGCTGCCCTGCTCGCTCAATCTGCTGCGTATGATATGAGCCTCATGGAGGAGATGACTATGGAATTTAAGGTGGACAGCTGGGAGGAGACTTTCTCATTCAGCCCTGCAGCTAATGAACCTTGTAGAGTATCTCCTAGCTCTTTCAGGAAATCTCTTTGTAGCCTCGTGAAATGGGATAAGTAGTTCAGCGATCGCAGTGAAAAAGTCGCTGAAGAAAAGATACGCTTCCCGTATCTGTCCATCATTCGAGAGTCTTTATTCGGAGGATGAACAGATGAGGAAGTCTCTGCAAGTTCCTTCTTGGTGGCTGCTGCCACCACCATAGCATCTATGGGTACTCCCTTTGTTAGAAATTCATTGCCCAAAGGAGCTGACAAAAATTTGTTTGGCCTCAGAAGGATCGGTTCTGTAGTGTCGGGTGACTCCCATGCCTAACCAGGTCCATTAGTTCATCGAAAGGTGGAGACACCCAGGAGGCTGAAGGTTGAGACCCAAAAGCCTTCAGGTACACTGACTGTTCATCAGAAGGGGTGGTGGTCTGCCAGCCGCCTCTCTGCTTGAGGATCTCTAGAATATCTGCAAATGAGATATCATCAGAGGACGACTGTGGGGACCCTTCCAACTCATCGAGGTCAGTGTCTGAAGTGATGGCCTCATCTGGGGAGTCAACATGCTTCCTCTTGCAGGTTCTCTTCCGAGGTGGCTTCTCAGAAGGATATTCTGTGGAGGCCTCGGATGAGAGGGGTTTGCTCAATGGGGGATCCTGAGGCTCTGGGTCTCTGCTGTCTTGAGGAATGGGTGGTGCTGAGACACTAGCCAGTGCCTTGGGGGGACGAGTACTGGTATCCTTCTGTGGTGCTGAATGGGTAGACAACATGCACCTCATCAGCTCAAAGGTGGCTCCTGCTGGCTCCGTGGAGACAGCGGAAGACAACGGAACAACAAGATCAGACCCGAGGCTGATGTGGGAGCCGAGCTAACCCAAGCCGATGCTCCAAGGGGTAGGCTCGGCTCCGAAGAGGATCGGGGCTGAGAATCACCCCGTGGGGCTGACCAGGGAACCTCGGCTCCTAGACTCACCAGACGGCACCAAGAGAATCAGTGCAAATGTCGGCTCCGTGAACATGGGGGTCCTGGAACCGGCGGGTACACAGTAAGTGGCAATGAAAAGTCCGGCTCCGAAGGACCAGCTTGGCTCAGATGAGGAACAACAGTGGGCACAGTAGGCTCCAAGACCAAATGGGTGGGAACCGAGAAAAAATTAGCCAGCACTGGCGACTTGAGGAGTCTACGCACCACCTGTTCCATGTCATCATCTGATAAGCTTCTTGTAGACCTGGAAGATAGGGAAGGAGATCGAGACATATGGAGGACTGGCGATCTCAAAGTCAGAGAAAACAGTGAAATCTCAATGGGCCAGCTCCAAGTGGAAGTATTTTGCGGCTCCGAGGGCTTTGGAGCTGAAGTACCAGGCCTATCAACTAAAAGGACTTCCGATGGCTCTGAGGACTGTGGAGCCGACGAAGTAGTGGCCTTTGAAATTTTTGGAAGTTTGAATGGCGGCTCCGACTGAGACGATGTAGCAGGAGATAGTCTTTTATGAGATTTATCCTTTTTTGAGGAAGGAGATGAAGAAGAGGAGGAAGAGCTGTGAATGGGTTCCTCAAAAGAAGGCTTTAAGAACCCTTTTAAAATCAACTTGTCTCTTCTTTCCTGAAGAACTCTAGCACTAAATGAATGATAGATGGTGCATTCTTCTTGGAGATGAATGGCACCAAGGCAATAAACACAAACAACATGTCCATCTGTGATGGACATTTTTTTGCGAGCACTTTTGACATTTTTTTAAAGCCCGAAGGCTTATGTTCTCTCTCTTTTTGGTCTTTAAACATTTTCAAGATAAGACCCTAAAGGTGACAGCAAAACAAAAGCAGCAAAGTTTTATTAGCTAAGACTAATACGCTAAAGCTAAACCAAAGGTTACTACAGGACAACACAAGGAGTAACAACCAGGGAAAAAAATAGAACCTCTAACTAAAATGGTTCTATTTTCCACACAAAACAATAAAACAGTACAAGCCCACTAACTTAAATGAGCTATAAAGACACTAACAATGAACAACAACCACTAAATGGGATACCAAAGGGGCCTAGAAAGTGATGGAAAAAGCCTTGATAAAGGGGTAAAAAACTATCACTATTTAACAAAAAGCAGCAAAGAGACACAACGAGTTAAACCTAGTAAGAATAAAACTAAATATATGCAAAAAATAGCAAGTTTTGACAAAGGTAATAGAAAAATATATCACAACTTAGCCACGGCAAAGATGAGCGCATCCAACCTCGCAAAGTGGCAAATGAGATCTGGGGAATTACACCACTGCATTGTGGGATACCTTCTTGCCATGAGCAAGGTTTGAGACTTTCAGCTAAGTATTCGGCCAAGTCGGAGCAGAGAATTGGCTCTGAACCCATCATTGTAAGAATGAAGGCGAGATAGGACAACATAACATCATCAGTTTGGGACAAGAATGTGATATAAAAGAACATGAGCAAGAAGGAGTGTAGAAATAATCAACAATAAAACGCGAACAAATGCAAATAAAACTTGGTAAGGAATACTTCAGAAGACTTAAATTAATCCTGAAAACAGTACTGGCATCTATGAACAAAATCCAAGTTATAAATCGATTTGCTCTTCCTGTCCTAACTTGCAGTTTTGGAGTGATTGACTGGCCCCATAACATGTTGGATAGATAAGATAGGAAAACAAGAAGGATGCTTCACGCTCACCAAATGATTTATAAAAAATCAGTGTATACCAAGATTATATATTCCCCGTTTCGAAGGAGGGATGGGCCTCCTTGAAACTGATTACATGTATAGATCAGCAATTGTAGGACTCCACACATCTGCTGACCTCACAAGACCCAAATGTAGTGAAAGTGTTGAAACATGAGGAGAATAAATCTAAGATGACTTCTCTGCTTAATTCAGCAGGAGCATATTGGCATCAAGCAGGAATGGAAATCAAACCAGAGGTAGATAAAAATCAGGCAGCAACTGAATGTGCCAAAAAACAAAAGAAAGAATATAAGGTGAAAGACCAGATGAGAAGGTAAGAAATGTAGAAAAAGCATGAATATATTTGCAAGTGTAGAAAACTTCTGAAAGAACCTCATGTTGATCAGGAACAATCACAGGAATGGTTAAGGAGAGGCAAATTCAAACCAAGAGAGTGGGCTATGTATACGTTGGTTTACAAAGTCCATTGAACATGTGGGAGAAACAAACAAAAAAGAAGTTATGTACTCACCATAACGTTCCATGTTTGTTGTCCATAATCTTGCCTTCATTCATGATGGCTGGGGTTCGGAACCGAGCATCAGTTCCGACTCAGCCACATACTAAAGCTCGAGAGTTTTTACTGGCTCGAGGCTAAACCCTATCCCATGATGCCTAGTGACAGTTACCCATATCTTGTTTGAAAATACCCATCACTAGACTATCTAACCCACTAGGGTAACACAATAATCCTCTGCGCATGTCTCATGAGAAATGAAGGGAATCAGAAAACTTATAACCAATTCCAAAAATTTCCTCTTGATCCCCAAGGAAGGGGGAAGGAGGGTGGGGTGCAAGAATGAAGGCAAGATTATGGGCAACAAGTATGGAACATTATGATGAGCACATAACCTCTTTCTGTTATGTTATGTTATGTTGTCCTATCTCGCCTTCATTCTTGATGGTTGGGACAGCGTCCCCAGCACCTTCTTTCTCAGGTGGCTCTATGGAATAAACTCTTCAGAACAGTGGAACCAAAGGAAGCCCTGTTCCGGGAGGCCACATCTGCCCTGTAATGAATGATAATGGTATGAGGGTTGACCCATATGGCTGCAGCACAAATTGAATTTAAGGGTAGTTCTGGCTTGAAAGGCAGTAAAAGCCGACATAGCTCTAGTCAAATGGCCCCAAATTTGTCCTGGCAACTGCTAATGCTGATAACTATATACATAAGTAATGGCATCTGTAAGCCATTTGGATAAAGTGACTTTTGAAAGTGAAATACCTTTTCTATTTTCCAAGAATGAGGCAAATAATTGGTTCGATTTTTTAAACTGCTTTGTCCTGTGTAAGTAGAAGTGTAACTGCCTATGGACATCCAATTGGTGAAGCTTATCTTCTGCCTTGTTGCCATAGTTAGGGAAAAAGACAGGTAGTTCAATAGACTGGATTTAAATTGGACTCAGAACAGACTTTGGGCAGAAAGGAAAGATTAGTTCTAAGAGAAACTTTGTCTTTGTGGAAAACCAAATAGAGAGGACGGATAGATAGAGCTTGCATTTCTGAAACTCTCCTAGCCGAAGTAATGGCTGTTAAAAAGATTGTCTTCCATGTTAAGAACTTTAGTGGGCAAGAGGCAGCTGGTTCAAAAGGGGGGAGAGTTAAAGCAGTCAGTACCAAATTTAGATCCCATGGAGGGGGTGGCTCTCTTATTTGAGGTCTTAAAAGGAAAGTACCTCTCAGGAAAGGTTTGCATAATCTATGAGACATTATATTAGATCCCATGTCTCCTACGTGGTAGTTTGATATGGCAGCTAGTTGTACTCATATAGTGGCCGCAGCTACCCCTTGATTAAAGGTTTCTGCTAAAAATTCCAGAATTGTAGTTATAGGGGCTGTAAAGGGATCAATATTATTTTTGTCAGCCCAACAAGCAAACCTTTTCCATTTGCTAGCAGAAAGTTTTCTAGTAGTAGTGTTGTGCGATGAAACTAGAATGTGACGCACTGCTGGCGACATGTCTGGAAGCCTGGCTAAGATGGGAAGTGGAGAAACCAAGCTATCAGCTTGAGGGTTTGAATGGCGGGATGGAGCTTTCCTGATTGAAGAGTCAGAAGATCTGGTACTGGGTCCAGGATCCAAGGCTCCTCTTGGGGATGAGGCCAAAGGAAGGGGAACCATATTTGACGAGGCCAGTACGGACCGATGAGAATTAGCCTGCAGCTCAATGATCTGGCTTTCTGAAGAACTTTGGGAATTAGTGGAAATGAGAGAAATGCATAAAGAAGTCCCGGGGGCCAATCGTGAACAAGTGCATCCCTGGGTGACTCCCCCAGAGGGGGAATTAGGGCAAGATAGCTGCTGCATTTGGTGTTCATGGATGAGGCAAAGAGGTCACAGCAAGGCCCCACTTGTGAAAAATTTGGTTCGCAGTTTCCTGTTTCAGGGACCACTCGTGAGGCATAAAAATTGCCCTGCTTAATTTAACCGCTATCACTTTGGACTTCCCCGGAATATGCGTTGCGATCAGAAAATGTTGAGAAGATATTGCCCTTTGCCATACCCTTTGAGCCTCTCGACAGAGGGAGTAAGATCTGTTTCCACCTTGTTTGTTGATATACCGCACGACGGACATATTGTCTGTCTGAATTGCAATTGTACCTGGTGAAAGAGAAGTCTGGAATGCCAGCAACGGCAGAAGCACTGCTCTCATTTCTAAAACGTTGATGTGCAAGTGGTATTTGTGTTCCTGCCAAGTCCCTTGGACAGTCTGTCCCAGATAATGCCCCCCCACCCAATCTGGGAGGCATCCGTGGTCACTGTAGCTATGGGCTGGGAAAGAACAAATGGTTTGCCTATTGTTACCTGCATGGACTGAAGCCACTATCATAGATCCTTCTTGCAGGTATCCGTAATGAGGATCTTGCATTACATGGGATACTCCTGCATTGACCATTGATCAAAGAGTAGCCACTGTAACACTCTCATGTGTAGATGCGCCAGAGGGACTGATGTTATTGCAGCTGCCATTGAACCCAGTATCTTGAGAACAAACTTTGCCTGTACTTTCTTCTTCATGAGAAAGATAGATATTTGATGGCGCAGCATCAGTACCCTTTCGTGAGGCAGTTTTGCTACCATGTCTCTTGTGTTTAAGTCTGCTCCTATAAAGGTAATATGCTGTGAAGACAACAAGGCAGATTTTTTTAAATTTATTGTAATGCCTAGCTCTGAACAGAGATGAATGGTAGTGTCCCTTGCCTTGGTTAGTAGCGTTTAGGAACCAGTCATCTAAGTACAGAAACACCCAGAATCCTAGATGCCACAAGTGAGCCGTGACTACTGCCATGCATATAGTAAACACTCTGGGGGCTGTAGTGAGACCAAATCAAAAGAAACTAAAACCCGTAATACACTTGCCATTCATAAAGAAATCCAATGCAAACAGATAAGGAACGGCCAAGTTAATTAATTAAATAACAATGTGTTTAATTATTTTTTATCACACTGAGGAAAGCTTTGTGGTTTTGAACTGTGCCATCATTTAGAACTGTTTTTATTAAGTTTTATAATAAAATTCTTGGATGTAACTTGGCCGTTCTTTATCTGTTTGGGCTGTAGTGAAACCAAAGGGCAGAGGTCTGAACTGGTAATGACTGGCTCCTAGATGGAAGCATAGATATCTCCTGGATCGCCTGTTCATCTTTACATGATAGTACACATCCTGAAGATCTACTGAGTAGATCCAATTGTCTTGTCCCAGAAAAGGGAGTATAGACTGCAGTGTTACCATCCAAAACTTTGCTTTCTTTATGGACTTGTTCAGTTTGCTGAGATCCAAAATTGGTCTCCAGTCCCCTGTTTTCTTTTTTTGGAACTAAAAAGAACCTTGAGTAAATTCCGGATCCAGCTTGTTCTGCGAGGACTTCTTGGATGACTCTTTTTTCTAGCAACCTTTGAATTTCTAGGGTTGCTTGATCCCCTTGAACAGGTGGTATGTCTGGGATGGATCTTGATGGAGGGGGTGGAAAAGAGAAAGGAATGTTGTATCCCCTGGATATGATCAACCGTACCCATTTTTCTTGAGTGATATTCAGCCACGCTTTTGGGTACAGTGGTAATCTCCCCTAGACTGCTTCCAGAGGTGGACAGGTGGGCCTCCTTTCAGGAGCACTGGAAGGGGCTGCCAGAGAATGTATCTCTATTGCCCTGATTCTAGGACCCCCTCTGCCACGAGGGTGGTGCCATCCATTGTCATTTCTCCCTCTGCCCCTGGGAGAAAATTCATCACGTGCATCCAGCGAAGGTCTTTGGAATTTCCAGAACCACATTTTTCTGCCTTTCTGACCATTGGGATAAGGTCTGGTAGGGACAGAGAAATTTACTTCCACGGTAGACAGAGTTTTGCCTTCTTGTTCGCACCTGGTAAGAGTCTCTCTTACTTTTGGCCCGAACAAAGATGAGCCGTCAAAAGAGGCGTTGAAGGAAGACTTGAAGGGTTCAGCAAACTCACAAAGATGCATCCTGGAATGTCTCCTCAGAGCTATTCCTGTGCCTGCTGCCCTACTCGCTCCATCGGCTGAATAGGAAATGAGGCGCGTGGAGGAGTTTACTACAGAGTTTAAGGTCACAAGCTGAAAGTTTACCTTGTCAGGCACCTCTGCAGCTGTAGTACCCTGGAGGGTATCTCCTAGCTCCTTGAGGAGATCCCTCTGAAGTTGAGTAAAGTTGGATAAGTAATTCAGCGACCTAAGAGAAAATGCCACTGAAGAAAACATGCACTTCCCATATCTGTCCATCGTTCGAGACTCCTTATTTGGCGGATGGGCAGATGAAGTTTCCGTTAATTCCTTCTTGGTGGCCACTGCCACCACCATAGCATCTACTGGGATATCTTTAGTCAGGAACTGTTTGTTGTCTGGGGCTGTAATACATTTGTTGAACCTCCTCGGAACTGGTTCCACAGATTCTGGAGAGCCCCATGGCTTTCGACTGACTACACCAAGGAGCTGTTCAAAAGGCGGAGACACCCAAGAGGTGGAGGGTCGAGATCCAAATGCCTCCAGGTATCAACTTATCTTCAGAAGGGAAGAGGGTGTTTCAGCCACCTCTCTGTTTCAGGATCTCTAAGATGTATGAGAAGGAGACATCCTCAGAGGGTGACCATGGGGACCCTTTTGAATCCTCTAAATCCGTATCCAATGTGACAGATTCAGGGGAGTCTAGATGTTTCCTCTTACAAGTTCTCTTATGAGGGACCTCCTCAGAGGGGTAGTCTAGGGAGTTTTCAGAAGAGAGTGGCTTGCCCATTGGGGCATCCTGGGGCATTGGTTCTCTACACTTTGGATGGAGGAATGGTGCAGAGGTTGACACTGGTCCCTTAGGGGAAGAGTAGCTGGAGTTGAGGGTGGAGCAGTCTTGTGGGAAAGCACACTCAACATCACCTCGAAGGCACCACGATCCTGGCCTGAGAGAGCCTCCAGCTCCAAGGAACCTGGATATCTCTCCTGCACCAAGGAGGATGGCTCTGAGGCCAATGTAGGCACCAAACTCACCTGCACCAAAGCCCCAAGGGGAAGAGTCAGATCTGACAAGGGTCCAATTCGACTCTCCTCCCTGGAACCGATGAGGAAGTGTCGGCTCTCAGATCCCTCTATAGAAGACAACATCGAAGAGATCGGAGCAGTTGTCGGGACTGAGAATCCATCTGTGGTTCTCGGACACGATGGTTCTACCACAAGGACATCCAGGCACTCCGGCTCTGAACTTGTCCGAGTCGGAGGAGGAACAGAAGATAAGGCAGATACAGCTGTCAGCTCCACTTCTGTTTGTGCTGGTCTCGAAAGAATTTTTACTAAGGCCAGTGTTCGAAGCAACCTTTTGACCATCATCGTCTGAGAGACTCCTGGAAAATCAAGAGGAAAGTGTGGAGGATCTATGGCTACCAGCCACCAATTGCAGAAGGGGTGACTGTGGCACTGAATGGATCGACTCCAAGGTTGGTGACCGGCTTCTCTTTTGGTTCCGAGTTGGCTCCAATAATGCTGGTGGGGCCGATGGAGATTTTGACTTCTCGGGTCCAACAACCTTCGGATCTGAAGCAACATTTCTCAGGCTTCTTAGTCAGCTCAGAAACTGGAGCCGAAGAAGCAGAGGAGGATTTTGAGGACTGATTCCCTTCGATGTCCACATCAACTGATCCCTTCAATAAACCTCTGACAATCAGTTTATTATTGCATTCATACAGGACCCTGGAGCTGAAACCGTTTCAGATAGAACAGGAATCCTGCAGGTGAATGGTACCTAAGCAGTATACACAACTTGTGTGCCCATCTGTTAGTGACATCTTTTGTGTGCACAAATCACATTTCTTAAATCCAGATTGCTTAATTCTTTAGCAGAATCTTTCGACATATTGAAAAGATTTGTCCACAACAATAGACAAGTACTATAAACACAGTATGCTAATCCAAGGTGCAGCCTATGACAGTACAGTAAGGTAAAGAAAAGTACAAATATTAGAAACAAAAAAAGTTTTTTTTTTTTTTTTTGTTATGTATAGAGGGAAAAAGGGCTAGAGGAGAGGTCTCTAACTTAAATGACAATCTCCTCTAGCCAGAGGAGACGTCTCTAAATTAAACGACGAAACCTCAGAAAGGGATGTAGAAAGGGGAAGGAAGCCCTCTAACTAAAATGGGCTACAATAAAAAGGACAAAAAATGAATCCTCTAACTTAAACGGATTCGTTCAGGACCAACTAAAAAAAGTTGAGGATACGGTAAAAAGAGGCCTGCGACAATGACGGCCTACAAAATCAACGCTAAAACCAATGAAAAAATCAACAATAAAGACTTAAACTGCCAAAGTAAACTGCACTGCCTTAAAGTAGAGAAAAACAAGATTTCTTCACAAAAAAAAGGTATCAAACAATCTATGAACTAATCACATAAACCAAATACTAGCTTGAGCCAGCGAAAAGCAATCCCAAAGCAGCAAGCAGCAAACGAGATCTCGGTAACTGTCACTAGACATCATGGGATAGGGTATAGCCTTGAGCCAGTGAAAGCTCTCGAGCTTTAGTATGCGGCCAAGTTGGAACTGATGCTCAGTTCCAAACCCAACCATCAAGAATGAAGGCAAGATAGGACAACATAACACTGTAGGTTTTGTAAAACTGAACTGGAAACAGTTGCACACATTGTTGTTGGTTGGGACATACTAATGGCAGAAGGACTGTATACTGAAAGGCATAATAATGTGGCAATACTGTTGCACTGGGGATTGTGCAAACATTATGGTACTGAAGTGGCTGAAAAACACTGGAAACATGATCCACAATGCATCACAGAAAATGAAGTTTATATCGCATGGGATCACCCATTATCAACAGTTCAAAAGATAGAGGATAGAAAACTGGATACAGTAGTCCAAGAAAAGTAGCATTGATCATTCAAATCGCCACACCCAGCGACTACAGTGTCTTGCATACAGAGAGACACAAAGCCATCTGCAGGCAGAAACGAGAGCAATGTGGAAGAAAAGACACCCAGACAGTCCCAGTAGTAGTAGGAACAATGGGTCTTATAAAAAAGAATCTAAAGTTGTATTTAGATATGTTACCAACCCATGTAACTCCATACAAATTGCAGAAGGAGTCATTACTGGACACACTGCGGGTGATACAAAGAGCACTTTTGGCTGACATCAAAGATTGAAACAATACTAATTTCATGAACTTTACTCATACTTTGAGTTAGGAATGGGGTCCATTCCCATCATGGTATTAGAAACCCAAAAGACTTGGAGAAGTTAAAAAAGTATGAATACACAGAGGTATGTCTCAAGTCATTTACTCCAACATGTACTATGACAGAGTCATAACGGTAATTGCTGCTAAGTGACTTGAGTGAGTGCATGACTTGGTGGATCCTGACACCAGACAGGCAGCTTACTGTGACCTTCTACTTGTCCAGCTTGGTGAGGGGGATATGTGTGTGTCCCATTGAGTCACCTATATCTAGGAAATTTGGTTTAGAAGTGTTTTGCCTTAGGGGCTTGATTGCTGAGACACTGTTATATGCATTGTTATGTGTACTGGTGTATTCTATTTGTGTACCAGTAAGTGAGGGCTGTCTGCATTTGGGAGGTCTCTGGTCTTTTGGTAAGCTCTTGGTGAGTATCTCCACATATGTGGGTTTATGTGTCTTGACTTTATCTTCTGAAAGAGGAGAGGTGTGTGAGCTGAAAACCTTTTTGTTGTCTTGTTTATTGTCACATGAGAAGACTGATTCAAGTTTCATGTTATAGTGACATCTCTCACATACTGTATTTGTTTGCTTTAGGAGCAGCTGGTTGTCACTATACATGAGGCAATTGCTACATTTCCTCAGATCGTTCATGTCAATTAGGCTGGCTGGGGAAATGCTAGGAAACTGTCTGTCCATAGCAGCACGTCATTCCTGGTTTGTGGAAGGGCAAAAGATCAGCTATTGCTTTGGGATCCACAAGGGTACTTAAAACTATATGGGATTAGCAAAGATAGTGGGACAACACTTGACAGTGCTTATCTGAGCTGCCTGCAGTGAAGCAGTATGCAACCAAGTTGCCCAAAGAGCAGAAGGAAAGCCTGAGGGGGTTTCACTGAGTGGTATTCAGCAGAAAAGCGATTCTAGGCATTTGCGTCTATACAAGGCACAGCTAATCCCCATTGCGCGTTGCACAGCTACACAAACTTTGAGCAGCTCCACCAAATTGATTGCAAACATGCACAAACGTGGTGCTAAAATACAAGTGAATTTAAACAGTTCTATCACAATCTACCAATAGGAAAGCACCTTACAAAGCCTTTATTCCAGCAGTCTCCAACTCAGATGAGTCCTGAGCTACACACTTCTATCGCAAAGGTGTAGGTGGCCCTCTTAATCTAAAGATGGCTGGTTTTAGTTCTCAAGTGATACCAAATAGTCAGGTTTTAGCAAATCTGAATATAGCCTATGCTATTTAAGGCAGATGAAGCAAACTATACAAGTGGAGAATAAATCAGTCACAGCAGAAAAAACAGTATAAAATTAAGCAACCGTTCAATGAAATACAGTACACAAGTGCAAAAAACAGACTTAAATTTTACTTATTTGTTGAAGATTTCAGTGGATGCCTTGGGTTTTCTTAGATGCACTTCAGATCTCTGGCTAAGAACACCAAATTCTGAGCAGCTCCACCAAAGTATTGGAGCTAGGCACTTTGTGAAAACTCTTGGTGCAGTGGATAGTCCAAAGGGCACGGTAGAGAACTGATAATGTAGTCCAGACACACAAAACCTTAAGACATGTCTGAAGTATGGATGAATAAGACTGTGATGATAAGCATCTTTTAAGTCTAGTGTTACCAGGAAACTTGGAAGAGAAAGAAAAGGTAACAGGTTGTGAAGTGACAGTATTTTGAATTTGGGCACTATCACAAACAGGTTTAGAAAATAAAGATCCAGAACTGGTCTCCAAGCATTTTCTTTGTTTGGCACTATGAACATCCTTAAATAAAATCCATTCCCCACTTGGGTAGGAGGAACTGGTTCTATTACTCCTTGGGACACCAGGTAATGAAGAGCAGGGGGAAACAAAATAGTCTGATCTCCCGGATGAGGAATGGCCCCCAGAAAGGAGGAATTTCCTCCCACTGCCATCTATAACCTTGATGAATGATTTTCAGAACTCATATATCAAAGAATTTGTTGCTAAATAGAAGAATGGAGATTCAGACTTTCTGGAAGATAAAAGGGACCAGGGTAGGTGGGGATAACGATGTCTCTTGAATAGTCATTCAGACTTGTTGGACTGTCCATGGTTTTGGGAGGTTTGAGACTTCTTTTTGGAACCCCTTGCATTTTTATTTCTTAAATGTGTGTTTACCTGAATTCTACTGAGGCTGTTTTATTCTTTTTTTTTTTCCTTTTTTTTTTTTTTGCCAAAACTGGATTTGGCGAAAGAAAATCTCTTGGACAGTTTGGAAGATGAGGACTGAAAAATCTTACAGATTCCCTGGATCAGCTTCCTGTTTCATCACACTTTTCGACTACCTCTGCAGCAGAAACACTAAATTTCTATCCAACGGAAAATTTAAAAATGACATTTTTACATCATCTGGGAGGCTCTGAGAACACAACCAAGCAAATCTCCTTAAAACAGTGTTACGATGTGAGGTACTGCCAGCTATACTAAGAAAAGTAGGGCAGTGGATGTGCAACATATTTCAGCATAGCTAGCTGGACTTTTATAAAGAATTATATGTCATTTGTATATCAAACTGATTTATACAGATGCTTGTGTTGAAAATGTATCTGTAAAGTTGCTTGTGTTAAAAATGTATCAACAGTGTGTCCTACTGGACAGAAAATAAATATACATTTATATCAGATTGTACTGTGGTAAGTGAAGAAATGCATATATGTTAACAGAGAATACTGGGAGAGAAGAGGTTAATCTCAGTCCAGCTACCTTTGAAAGATAGTAATAAATTAATTTACTTAATTTATGCCATAAAGATTGTATCTTACAGTTCTGACTTCAGCCAGAAATGAAATGGCTGTGCCAGTGAATGGTTTATTAGGTCCTGTAGGAAGAGTGGCTTACAGAAGCTGACACAGATCTTAGCCACGCTCTAGGTGTGTGTATTATTGACACATACTGGCTATACTGCTCAGACAAGCTCCACGTGGGTTTACAGAGTGGTCCTAGCAGCAAGGAACTCAAAAAAGCGACTACCTTCTGGATTAAGTATCTTTGCTTTTTTTTCACTTGAAATAGCTTCTGTAGCTTACCTTGAACTAGCCTGAACTGTTTTTTAACTGATTGCTGCATTATTTTAAAATCTGCACTTAAAGTTACATTTTAGTCGAATTTGATCTAAAGTTTGCTTGTTTGTTTGTTTAATTTAACTGTGGATGCTGCCCACTAAAGTGTGCTAGCCTGCGTAACTAATTTATCACTGTCTCTGCATTTTCTGTGTGTTTCTACCAAAAAAAACAAAAAAAAATAATCCTTGTTTTCCCGCCTTCCTCGACTAGTTTAGACCAGTTTACAGGCATTGCTGTATTCTGGGCTGTGGTGTAGTTCCTGTGTTGTCCATTACCTTACTTGGATAGAAGGAAGTTTCTTTGCTCACCAGTGGGAGTGGGGAGCCTTGAGCAGCCTACCTGTCCTTGGGGGAAGTGACCTCAGCACAAGAAGCTGTAGTAATTGGTTGTTTGGGACCATTCCTAGCTCTTTTGTAGTTCACTGTTTAAAATCCGCGTTTGCACGGCTTTGCGCATAGCGCAGCACCGGTTAAACAAGGTTAAACTTTTTCTGGCTCCGCCAAGTCTGCTCTTCAAATTTTCTCTTAAGGAAGCTCTACGCTTAGTATAACCAGACTACTCACTGTATTATAAGCCTAGCACTTGTTCTCAATACTTCTCTACTAAGTAAGCACTCTCGTACTAAGTAAAGCACTACATCTACTTACCACCCTTGTGAATACCCACTTCCCTTAAAGGTATACCACTCCCTTATACTGTTCTAGCATGTCGAGTGGTAGATTACTGGTGTCGTCTCCAGTTTAGCTGGTCAATCTGGGCATCTTGCGACAATGCTACAATTGTCTCATGTACACAGACAACCCTCTCCTCCTCCCAACAAACACAAATACATGTGAGAGATGCAACTATATAGCCAAACTGGAGGCTGAACTCTCTCAACCCAGGGCTGGCATGACCAGACAGGAGGAGATGGCAACCACACACACAACAATCCCAGTCCCACACAGACCTACCACAACTGCAAACCAAACACATAAAAACACAAAGACATACTCGGAGGCTCTAATAAAAAACTTACCAAAACAACAGAGACTCCCAAAGCAGACATCCAAAAATCCACCACCTCAAAACAAAACACATGCAATACATACTTCAATAAATCAGTGTGTCGACCAATCGCAGCCCTTAAGGCCAAACACCTTGCCTGATACACTAGTAATAGGTGACTCCATAGTCAGGCACACTGATGTCCCACTGACCAGGCTGAACAAGAAGAAGGTGACTGTGAGCTGTCTATCGGGGGCTAGGATCCGCCACATAACACACGCACTCAGGTCACTCCAAAGCAAGTACAAATATGACTCCGTCATTGTCCATGCTGGTGTGAATGACCTGAAACGTACCTCCCTGGACTACATGAAAAGAGACATAGAGGAGCTCTCCAATTATGTAGCCCAGGCTGGTATGACCCTGACCCTGAGCAGCATCTTGCCCTCACCAAGAATGATACCACAATACAAAGACAAGATGATCAGCTTTAACAACTGGCTCGAGTACTGGTGTCATTCTAAGGGGATCCAATGTTTGTCTGCCTGGGATGATATGTTGGACAAGCCACGCTGCTTCGCAAGGGATGGCTTACACCTGTCACCACTGGGCTTCCGGATATTGGCTAAGGCTCTTGCCACCCCCATAGTGCCTTTTTTAGGCAAGGCTCAAAAGACAAACCCACCTCCTTAGAAAACAAAAATGGAAAAAAACTAAGGGTAATGCTGCTCAGCGCCAGAAGTCTAAATCTCAAGATGCAGGCACTTGATGCACTCCTCAGCATGGAGAACATCGACGTCTGTGCAGTAACTGAAACCTGGTTCAAGGCTCCTGAGAGCACCCCAGCGCTACCAGGCTATACCTCATATCATGCTTTTCGGCCCCAAAACCCAGGCCAAACCACAAAGGGAGGGGGAGTGTCCATATTCATAAAGGACACCCACACCTCCAGGTTAGTAGCAACACATGAAGCATCAGGGACCATACAGGTGCAACTAACCATAGGCAAAACTGTTATACAACTGGTAGCATGTTACAGACCACCCTCCCAATCTCAAGAACCCCACTCAGCCTTCCTGAAGACATTGGAGGATATGAATGTATCACAAAATACCATCATACTGGGAAACTTCAACTACCCAAACATAGATTGGGTACATTATTCTAGCCCTAATACCCTAGCCCAAAGGTTCCTGGAATTCATAAATTCAAATGCACTGGAACAACTAGTCACCTCTCCCACTAGGGAGATAATATACTAGACCTGATCATCACAAACATGGGGACAAAATGCTCCACACCGGAAGTATACCCCTCACTAGTGAGATCTGACCACAAACTAATCACCCTGGATATACATATCCCACCTCCACCCCCAGCACAAAAGACCACAGTGAAAAACTTCTCAAAAGCAGACTTCACTCTTCTTAAGACAGAGATGGTATCCTTTAAGCCCACTGTGCCAGTGGATACCACATCCCGCAATGCCGAATCCTTCACAAATGCTTTCTATGGACATATCCAAGAATGCATGGATCATGCAATCCCAAACAAATCCAAGTCCCTCTCCACCAAATGTAAGCGTCCTGTCTGGTGGACCTCAGCCATAAACAAATTGTATAACAAAAGAAGGAAGCTACTGCACGTCAGAGCAAAATCCCATGAAGGGAAGACATCTCTGATCAACATTAGCAGAAAACTATGTTCTCTCATAAAAATATCCAAGGCAAACTTTGAGAGAAAAATCGCTAAGGACACTAAAGATAACCACAAAGCCTTCTTCAGCTATGTTAGAAACCTGGGCGGAAACCCTCAGATATGCTCAGAGTTGGTTCACAACAACAAAAAATACACTGAACCCACAGATATTGCTAACATTCTGGCTGACAGGTTCAGTGCAAATTTCTCGCCTCCTTCACCCCCAAAAGAAGAAATACTTATCCCAGCTGAATGTCATCTCCCTGTCATCTCAGATGTCCAAGTGAGAACCGCCCTAAACAAAGCAAAAAACACAGCATCAATGGGACCTGACGGTATCCCGGGGTGTGTGTTACGTGAACTCCAAGAGGAGCTAAACCCACACATAAAAATGCTATTTAACCTTAGCCTTACTTCGGGATATGTACCTGTACACTGGCGTACAGCAACTGTGGTCCCACTCCACAAGGGGGGTGCCTCTACAGACCCTGGAAACTACCGCCCCATAAGCTTAACTAGCCTGGTCTGCAAAGCTATGGAAAGAATCATTATGGAACTCATAAACAGAGACATAGGGGACCTACAGACACTTGACCCCACCCAGTTCGGCTTTGTAAAGGGCAGATCCTGCCTTTTAAACCTGGTTGACTTTTTCGAAACAGTCACTAGAGCCATTGATGAGGGCAAAGCAGTCCATACAGCATACCTGGACTTGGCTAAGGCCTTCGACACAATACCCCACTCAGGCATCATAGATAAGCTAAACAGCTTAAAAGTAAACCCTTATGTCACTAGATGGGTTTCAAACTGGCTAAAGGACAGAACCCATCCCACAGGGATCTGTCCTGGGACCCCTCTTGTTCGGCATTTATTTCTCAGATGTTAAAGCAAACATGGGAGGGCTGTGGTTGACAAAGTTCGCAGATGACTGCAAACTAGGCGCCATAGTCGATACACCAGCAGACACACACATCCTACAAAAAGGCCTCACTGAAACGGACAACTGGTGCCGTAGTCACGGCCTTAAACTAAATGCCAAAAAATGTATAGTCATCCCTTTTGGAAAAAACAAAGTACCCACAAATTATCACATAGACAGCAACCCACTGAGTACGGAAAAAGTAATCAGAGACCTAGGGACCCAAGTAGACAGCGACCTCTCATTTGACACCCACGTTGCCAAAGTGGTTAGAAAAACATTCTACCTTGCACACCTCATCATGAAGGGATTCACATCCAGATCCAAGGATGTCATTGTACCCCTATATTCCTCCCTCATCAGACCCATGATTGAGTACAATGCCCCATTTGGTATGTACCTCACCCGGCACTTGCAACAGCTGGAGAGACCACAAAAGTACCTCACCAAAAGTATCAAGGGTCTCCAACATATGTCTTATTCCACCAGACTAAAGAAACTTCAGCTCCATTCAGTAGCATACCGCCTACTCAGAGGTGATCTCTGCATGACGTACAAGGCCATGTCCAATCAGGATTTGATGGACATGCTTCACCTCAAAAAATCCAAATCCATCAGGACCACGAGAGCTAAAGACTTAAACCTCGGCACAAGTATGAATAGGACATGCTGGAGGGATAGATTCATAACCCAGAGGCTTCCCATGCTTTGGAACAGGATCCCAGTTCGTATTAGGCAGAGCCCCTCACTGACTCTCTTCAAGAGAAATCTTGATGAGTGGATGGGAGATCGAAAGTTTACCCCAGGGGTCACATCTGTGTCACTGCTAGACAAGGGCACAGTAAACTAATTCTATTATATAAGGGGACCTTCATTGTGTCACTACTAGACAGAGGCACAGTATTCTAGATTTATTCTGTACATTTTTGTACCATTTCATGGGGTGGCAAAAGCCACATCACTATGGCTAGGCTTACAAATGCCCCAGGGCAGATAGCCTAGTACTATACTATGAAACTATGAAACATAAATGCGAGTTTCTGAGTTAGTTGCTAGGAAAGGAGGTAGCGTGAGAACCAGAAGTCAGATGACCAGATGTATGCGATGGCATTCTGTAATCCATCACTGCAATTATGTTTTTGAATACTAGACGAGACTGAAATCTCAGAGCACTCTTTTTTTTAAATCTAACATAGAAAGATCCTTCGCCTACTTTATTCTTGCCTTGCTCTAGAAAGTGACGAGGGAACAGTGATTCTTTAGCTCAGTCAGGAAAATATAGTGAATATAGTGAGATTAGTTAAGTACTGTTCTTCTGTATCTGTGTGACTATTCATCTGTGTTATTCTTTCCTGTGACTGAAACTCTGCATCTGCCTATTGTAAATAGATATTTAGTATGTTCATGTTCTTTTATTATTTATTATTAAATATATTTACACTTTTCATTGTGGCTGGCCCTTTAGAGAATATTTTAACCTTTCAGAGTACTTATATCTATTTGGTGACTCTGTGGCCACTCCTGAAAGCCTTACTGCACTGGTCAAGCACTATCATTTGTATTAAAATATTAATTTCACTCAGTATAATTGGGTATGCTTGTAACAGACTTAGAGTAGCTGGCTTTGGAGTGTTTGGTGGCAGTAACTACCTTACAATCTGGGCAGAAGGGGACATAGCTAGTAAATCTCTGCCAGCCTTTCCCAGGTGTGTGTGTGTGAATTTATGTAAAAATCAAATCTCAAAGAGTACTTGTGTGTCAGCTGCTTGGAGCAGGGACTCGAAGCACTGGTTTCACAGAAAGGGTGCTGGACGATTTGGCTTGGACACTTGGCTGAAGACTCACCTCTATACCTGTGCCAGTAGGGAGTCTTATTAGAGATCTGGAGGGAGACAGTGAAACCAGGACCCTGGCCTGAGTGTTTTCCCTGTGTGCTTTTAAGGAAAATTGTGCTTGATGCAGAGAGCAGCATCTGGAAATACTGCATGTATCTATTTTTGTTCCAACTGAACGTCCCTCTCCAGTGTCAGTGGTGAGGATTCAGGCTCCTTGATCACTGTCCCAGAGAACGGACATTACATATTGGTGAGCAGTGCTGTGGATATTAATTAAACATCTGTAGGCTGTAGGCAGTAGTCACCTAAGGTGTGTGTATTCTCAGCAGCCACAAGGTACACATTCAAAGTTTTATTTATTTATTTATTTTTGTTAGTTTAGTCTAGTCAGGGAAAGCAAGCAAAGATGTCAGCACAAATGATGGCAAGTTGAAGAAAAAACAGTTGGCCAAGGTGTGCGAAACCAAAGGACTGGTGCATGACATCCTGACTAAAGAAGAAATGATTTCAGCCTTAGTTGCAGTTCAGAATAGCAACCAGGAGGATAACCAGACTGGTGATGGGAATTTGCATCCCTCAGAAACAGGACAGTTCACCTTTTCCTCAGAAGACTTTAAAATCCATCTGGAGTTAAAGAGACTTGAACTGGAGGTCACACATTTGGAATTAGAATCAGCAGAGAGACTGCAGTGTTTGGAGGCTGACGAAAAGGAGAAACAGATGTAATTAGAATCAGCAGAGAGACTGCAATATCTGGATTTTGAAGAAAATGACAGACTGCAGTGCTTGCAGGCAAAGAAAATGAGAAGCAGCGTCAATGTGACAGGGAGTTGCTGACTTTTCGTCAGGGTCATGGAGGTAATCGGGGAAGGAATAATTGAACCCCAGAAGCAATAAAGATCAGTAAATTATTTTCAAAATTTATATAGAGTGATAATGTTGATAGTTTTATGCATATATTTGAAAGTATATACAGTATAATGTTCACCAAGGGCTCTGTGTACAGTTATTAACCGCCTTACTCCATGGTAAAGCTGTGACTGTCATTTCTAATTGTCTGATATTGACTGTTTAAACTATGATAGAGTAAACAATGTTTACCTGAATGCTTTAAGTTAACACCTGAAGCTTACAGAAAAAGGTTTCATGAGCATAGATGCAAGACAGATGAAAGTCTGTGTGATTTTATTCCGGAGTTAAGCACTTATTTTCATAAATGGGTGAGTGGGTGTCAGTTCACCACTTTTGAAGGGCTGGCAGACCTTTTAGTGAGGGAATAAGCCCTTAACACTTTGCCTGAGGACATGAGAATCTGGTTGGTAGACTGCTAGTGTAACTCTGCAGATGAGCTGGGGAAAAAAGGGGATCTCTACTTAGAAAGTAGGGCATCACTGCACAGAAAGGGGATACCCAGTGCTGCACATGGATATAAGGGAACCCATGGCATGGTAGGCAGTCTAAACCACCCCAACAGTGTCCAACAGTAACAGGGGATGCCACTAGTTCAAGTACATGGCCAGGATCAAGGGTTAAATATTTTAAATGTAACCAGTGGGGCCATGCATCATATAGATGTCCATGGAAGCAAGGTGGGGAACAAATGGTGGGGGAGCCAGCAAGTGGGAATAATTGTGTGCCAGTGGTGAATTGTCTGAAGAAAACAGGGGTACCAAACTATCACTAGCATTTATATCCAATCTTAGTGGATGGAAAACCGGCCACTGCTATGAGAGACACAGCCTCTCACATAATCATTGTGAAGCCTTCAGTGATTAAAAAGGAGCAGTACTTGCTTGGGCAGTCTACTCCAGTCAGAGCTTTAAGAGGGACCACACTCCAAATGCCTTTGGCCAGGGTTCACCTTGACTGGGAGAGTGAAAAAGGAAGCAAGCAAGTAGGTTTGTTAGAAGATATCCCTGTAGATGTCTTGATAGGGAATGATTTTGAAAATGCAGTACCTTGTGTGCATGCAGCTGCATGCAGTCAAGGTTGGGAACAGGCATGTGGGTGTTCATAGGTTCATAGATTAGTACTAAGCTAACTGCCCTTGCGAGCCATTTTAAGCCTAGCTAATTATCCCTTGTGAGACTCAAACCCTGCACCTTGTGTTTGTAAGGGAAACACCTTAACCATTAGGCAACTCTCCCTACTCCTGTGGTAGCCTGAGGGAGATCCAGACAGACCCTGGACTTGAAGCCAGGGTTGGTAAGGTGGCTATGTTAGGGAGGGAGATATCCTGTAGCAGTGAGCCTGAAGGTGAGCCATAGCTGCTGGTAGGTATTGATATTCCCTTGAACAGAGTGACTGCAAGGGCAGAAGTGAGTGGTAGTACCCAGGCTGATAGTGAGGTACTGCTGTCAAAGGATACCACACTTCCTGTAGAAAGGGAGCTGGGAAGAGTTACAAAGAGGCAGGCTCAACTCTTGGACCCTACACTGAGAGGCTTGAGGGAGGTAGCTAAGGAGGTGCCTGATTCTCAAGGAAAAGAGGAGTCTGTATACTGGAACAAAGGGTTACTGCACAGAGAGTGTACCCCTGAGGGAGGGTTAGAGGGTGAGGTAATACAGCAGTTGGCAGTACCTAGAACCTACCATCTGGAACTTCTAGCCATAGCCCATGACATTCCTTTTGCAGGTCATATGGGCATAAAGCGCACCAAGAGATGTATTATGCAGAACTTTTAATGGTCTGGGATTGCAAGGGATGTAACAGGGTACTGCAAGACCTGTGACCAGTGCCAAAAAGTAGGCAAGGCAGGAGACAAGGTCAAGGATCCTTTGATGCCTTTGCTTGTGATTGAGGAGCCATTTCAGAGGGTAGCTATGGATATTGTGGGGCCTTTGAATACCCCAAGTTCCACAGGGAAGAAATATATCCTGTTGATAGTAGATTATGCTACTAGATACCCTGAGGTGGTGGCTTTGTCCATCAAGGCAGAGAAGGTGGGAAATAAAGAAGTTATGCCTTACCATAACTTTCCATCTGTATTGCCAATCTTCACCAATCCTTGACAGTGGGTTTGGTGCCAAACATCGGAACCAACTCGGCCATATCTTCCAGCTTGCGCTCTCCAAATTATTGAGCCAGGAACTACCCATAATGCTCCTCACAGAGATTACCTGAGATTGACTTTGCCCAATAAGTAGTATATAGAAAAAGAAAATATTGTCAAATACAGAAAATATACAGAATGAGGCCACATATGAGTCCTTAAAGGGAAACTAGCTGAGGACTAATCTGGTGTACTAAGAGTCTCAGGATGGGGGAAGGTGGGTGGGGATGTCAAGGATTGGTGAAGATCGACAACACAGATGGAACGTTATGGTAAGACATAACTTCTTTATCTGATGTTTTCAGTCTTCACCCAATCCTTGACAGTGGGACAGAATCCCCAGCTACTTTAGCCTTGGGATGTCTCAAGGAAGAATATTCCTAAGCACCATACAGCCAAAGGATGCTCGATCCCTCGAGACCTAATCTAATTTTAATGAGTGATAAACGTATGATGAGAAGACCACGTGGCTGCTGCACAGATGTCGTCTAGAGAAGCTCTGGCTTGAAAAACTGCTGATGTCACCACAGCTCTAGTTGAATGGGCTTGAACTGGTTTGTGAAGTTGAGGTCCTTTAGAAAGATAGATGAATGTGATGCAGTCTCTGAGCCATTTAGCTAAAGTAACCTTAGCAACTGGATTACCCATATGGAGGGAAGAGAATGCTTCAAATAACTGATCTGATTTTCTAAATTCTTTAGTTCTGTGAAGATAAAAACGTAGTTGTCTGTGCACATCTAGTAAATGAAGGGCATATTCCCTTTGTTCGAAAAATTAGAGAAAAAGACTGGTGATTGTAGTGACTGATTAATGCTGGTTTCGGAGACTACTTTTAGTAGGAAGGATGGATTTGTTCTGAGTGTGACTCTGTCTTTATGAAAAATTAGGTAGTGTGATTTGCATGATAAGCCTGCAACTCAGAAAACCTTCTTGCAGAAGTAATACCCACCAAAATAACATCTTTCAGGATAAATATTTAAAATCACAAGATGCTGATGGTTCAAAAGGGGTCTTAAGAGCTTGAAGAACAATAGTTAGATCCCAATGGGGAGCTGGTTCTTTAACTCATTACAGCCAAGTGCACTTCCACGCACTTTTGCAGTTACCTCCTACTGCGGCTCTAGGCATCAAATATTGCTTGTTCATATTTGCATTAATAATTCCAAAACCATGCTACATAAAAGGTATCAGAATATTTTATCTTGAAGCACATATGATGGCAAACAATTGTATTCTTATTTGACCTCTGTCAGTGAGTATTTGTTAGAACTGTAAGGTGATAACTTCATTTTTAAAGGCTCAAACCACACCCACTGGGAGTTAAAGGTATACACTCAAAAGAGCTGTACTGGAAGGAATGAATTAAATGGGGATTTTAGTATCAAGAGTCCCTTCAAGAAAGCTTTACAAAGCTTGTGAGACATTAGAGAAGTGTCATTCAAGCCTGAATGGACATTTGAAATCATTGCCATATGAACACTTGTGGTAGATGCAGAGGAACCAGACTGGAAAAATGTGTTTAGAAAATCCAGAACTTCATGAATGGGGCTAGTATAAGGGTCGAGCCCTTTATTCAAGGTCCATCTAGTAAATTTTTCCCATTTGCTTTGATACAGTTTTCTAGTATATGGCTTTTGATGAGCAATGATAATACGTCGAACAGGAGAAGAAAGGAAAGGATGCCTGGCAATCATGGTAATTGCAGAAGTCATGCAGCGATCTTGAGATGTTGGAGATTCGGATGAACCATCCCTCTGGGTGAGTTAGCAAATTTGGAACTGGGTCCAAAATCCATGGTTAAGGTATTAGATGAGGCCAAAGGAAGGGAAATCAAACTTGTCGAGGCAAGAAGGGAGCAATGAAGATTATTGAATTCTCCATCCTTTTGGCTTTCTTTAGGAATTGTGATATGAGAGGAGTCGGGGGAAAGGCATATAACAGAGTGGGAGGCCAATCGTGGAGAAGAGCATCTATGGGTGACTCCACCGAAGGGGGAATTAGGGCAAAGTAACTTCTGCACTTGTTGTTCAGGGGAGAGGCAAAGAGGTTGCAACAAGGTTGGCCCCAATGGCGAAAAATCTTGTTCGCCACTACAGGATTTAGAGACCACTTGTGAGGCATGAGAATAGTCCTGCTCAGTTTGTCCGCTATCAAGTTGGAACTTCCTGGAATGTGCATTGCTATCAGAAAGTGGTTGGAAGAAATCACCCATTGCCAAACTTTGAGTGCTTCTCGAAAAGTGGGTAAGATTTGGTTCCCTCTTATTTGTTTATGTACCAGACTACCGACATGTTGTCTGTCTGAATCGTTACAGTCCCGGGAGGAAGAGCATCTTGGAATGCTTGCAACGCAAACAGCACTGCCCTCATTTCTAGAACACTGATGTGCACGTTGGCCTCCAATTGGGACCATGTGCCTTGGACTCTCCTTCCCAGATAATGCCCCCCCACCCTATCTGGGAAGCATCCGTGGTCACTATGGCTTGGGGCTGAAGAAGACTGACTGGCTGGCCCAAGAGGATCTGGTCGGATTTTAGCCACCATTTGAAATCCTGTCTGCAATGGCTGGTAATCAAAATTAGATGAGACATTGGTTGATGTATCAGAGACCATTGGGATGCTAGTGACCACTGCAGAATTTGCATATGAAACCTCGCTAGAGGAACCAGGGTGACTGATGCCGCCATGGAGCCTAAGGTTTGAAGAACAAGTTTCGCTGGAAGCCTGTTTCTCTGAAGAATTTGCCTGACTTGAACTCTTGTATGTTGTAGTCCTTCTGGAGGTAGGGACGCAATCCCTGAAACAGTGTCTAAATGAGCACCAATGAAATCCAGTTGCTGAGAAGGCTGAAGGCTGGACTTTTCAAAATTTATTGTTATGCCTAGAGACATACAGTTATTTATGATGTAGTCTCTTGCCTGTTCTGAAAGTCGCCTTGTGGTAGCGGTGAGGAGCCAGTCATCGAGGTACGGAAAGACTCAAAAATCTTGCAGTCTGAGATGAGCTGCAACCACTGCCATGCATTTGGTGAACACCCTGAGGGCTGTGGTGAGACTAACGGGCAATGCTCTGAACTGCAAATTACAGGCTCCTAACCGGAAGTGCAGAAACCTTCTGGAGCTTTTTTTTTCATTTTTATGTGGTAATAAGCATCTTGGAGGTCTATAGAGCACATCTGGTTGCCTTTTTCCAAAAACAGAAGTATGGATTGAACCAAGACCATCTGGAATTTGATTTGCTGAACTGCCTTGTCGAGCTGGCTGAGATCCAAAATGGGTCCCTAGTCCCCTGTTTTTTGGGCACTAAAAAGGATCTTGAGTAAAATACCGATCCTATTTGGTCTGGTGGGACTTTGTGGATGACTCTTTTTTAGAGCAGTTTTTGAATTTCTAAGATTGCTGCTTCCCTTTGATTGGATGGAACATCTGGGAGTTTTTTCGGGGGTTTAGGACTTACAGATAATGGAATTTTGTAACCTCTGGATATTATCTCCTGCATCCATTTGTCCAAAGTTATCCACTGCCGGACAGGAAGATGCAGGAGGGATAATCGCCCCCCGACTGCCTCCAGAGGAAGGCGATTGGGCCCCCATTCAGGGATGCTGATAGGAAGTTCCAGAGAAAGATTCTCTGGACTCCTGATTTTGCAGTCTATTTCTGCCCCTAGGGCACTGTCTTCCATTGTTTCCCTCTGCCCCGGCGGAAGTCTTTGCCTTGTGACTCTTGGAAAGACCTTTGGATTTTTTAAACCATAGTCTCCCACTTCTTTAGTTCCTAGAATAAGACCTCTGACAAGTGGAGAAATGTATGCCTACGGTAGATAGGGTCTTACCATTTTTCTCACATCTGGCTAGGATGTCTTTTACCTTTGGGCCAAAAAGGATGGATCCGTCAAAAGGAGTATTGATGAATGACACTTTAAATGGCTCCGCAAAGTCACACAAGTGCATCTAGGAATGCCTTCTAATGGCTATGACTAAACCCACTGCTCTGGTTGTCCCTTCAGTTGTATGGGCAATGAGTCTCATGGACAAACTGGAGATGGCATCAAGGGTTGCAAGCTGAGAGGAAACTTTGACACAAACCCCTTTAGTCACTGCTCCTAATGGAGTATTTGAAAGATCTTTAATTAAATCTCTCTGTAATCTGGTAAAGTGTGCCGTATAATTCAAGGACCTTAGAGCGAAGATCACTGAAGCATAAACATGCTTCCAAAATCTATCCAACTTCCTAGACTCCTGGTAGGAGAATGGATAGTCAGACTCTCTTCAGCGAGTTCCTTTTTGGTGACGGCCGCTATCATCATGGCATCAACAAGAATCCTTTTAGACCAATGTGGTTCATCTTTAGGGGCTGATAATACCTGGTCAGGTCTCTTGGGGATTGGCTCTATGGAGTTGGGCATCTTCCACACAAACTGAGCGATCAGTGTAACAAGATCGTCAGCCGGCTGAGAGATCCAAAAAGTACAGGGCTGGGCACAAAAAGACACCAGGTATATATATTCCTTTGAGGAAGGTTGAATGGAGGACCAGGCACCCCTCTGTTTCAGGATTTTTAGGATGTCCCTGAAGGAAACATTATCAGAGTGTGACCTGGGGGAAACTTCCCCCTCATCAAAATCAGTATCTTCAGTGAAGGACTCTTCCAGGGAGCCAGATGCTTCCTCTTGCACTTCTTCTTCACAGGGATTTCCTCGGGGGGGGGGGGATCCGGGGAAGTGTCCAAAGAAGAGACCACTAAAGTGGGAGTCACCTGGGACTTTTGTGCCCCCTGTCCCGGGGGTGAGAATGATGGCAGCTCAGGTCGAGAGGAGGTAGAAATCTGTCCTGTCAGTGATGCCAAAACTGACAGTCCACAACAGACAATACCTTCTCCATTATCCTAAAGGCTGGCACCCCATAGAGGGATGGGAGCCTAGAACTGAACAGGACTGCTTTGGAACCAGAGTCACACCCCACACCAATGAGGCAGCCTTTGGAACAGAAGCCTGGATTGATCCTAAAAAGGCTGAGGTGCCAAGGGACATGGACGGTTCTGAGTGAAAAGAAATCGATGCAAGCCCCTCTGACCTGACCAGAGAATCACGACTCCGGGAGACCTCCGGTGCCAAAGGCTCAGAGGAACTCAAGGCAACTCTTGGAACCAAAGATGAGGATGCTACTGCAACCAAAGCAGTTGACACTGGATGAGTCAGAACTGAGGGCTCCAAGGTCTCAGCAGGAGTCGGAGTAGGAGGGTACAGAGGAGTTATAGCAAGGCTAGTTCCAAAGCCAGCATGGCTAGGAACCGAGGATAACTCTGTTGATATCAGGAGCTGATCCACCAGTCTCAATATATCAGCCTCAGGAAAGACTCTTTGTAGATCGAAAAGAAGATGAGCAGGGAGATTTAGGGGGTTTTGCTTCCACAAAGGGGCCGGGTGGCATGTCTTTAAAGGGAGTCAATGGAGGGAAAATATTTAGTTCTTGGTAGTTTTGATAGCTTTAGCACAGAGGAATCTGTGGTGCAGAAGAATATGTTTTTGGTTCGGAGAGGAGCCTGGGTCTGGAACCAAATAAATTATCTGGTGCTGAGGAACTCTTCAGTACAGAGGATGACTTAGGCAACTTCTTATTCGGTTCTGAGGACCTTGGAACCAAAGAAGGCCTTTTTCTCAAAACAGAAAAAGATGATGAGGAAGTGCTAGTTTCTGGTCTAGACTCAGATAAGGCCTCATCAAAATTTGTTTTAAGAAGTCCTTTTAATATTAACTTGTTTCTTCTTTCAGTCAGGGTTCATGTAGAGAACCCGTGACAGATTGAGCAGTCCTCCTGTAAATGGATTTTCCCCAGGCAAAAGACACATAATGAGTGATTGTCAGTATTAGGTATCTTGTCTTCACATTTTTGGCACCTTTTAAAACCTGAGGTGCCTTTGTTAGACTTAGCAGGAGAAGGTTGTTTTTGGTCAGCCATTGTAAAGAAAGGAATAACTGTTGCAACAGTCACATGACAAAGGAGACAGAGAGAAGAAAGAAGTAAAGGATTTTTTTTTAAACTAAAGAAAATTGGAGAAAATACCAACGTTGTAAAATAGAATACCTAAAATAGGTAAAAGATAGGAAGAAAGTACCAGCAATGGTACTTAAGTTCTACTAATGATAGGAAATGAAAAGAAGCAGACAAAGGATAAGCATTAAAGTTAAGAGGAGTGGATAGATAGCATGAGAGGAACTAGACAGTACATTCTTAATAAGGAATAAAGAAGTAATTCAAAGAGGTAGAAAAAATTAAAGAATAACTCACTGTTACAGCCAAGGCTCGAGAGAAGGAAACTACATGTCTGGTCTGTGAAGTGGCAAACGAGATCTGAGGTAATCTCTGTGAGGACTATTATGGGTAGTGCCTGGCTCAAGAGTTTGGTGAATGCACACTGGAAGATATGGCTGAGTCGGTTCCAAGGTTCGGAACTGAACCCACTGTCAAGGACTGGGTGAAGACTGACAACATCAGATGCTTTGTTAAGAGATTTTCAGCAGGGTAGGTTTCCCAAGAAAAAAATTGACTGACAGAGGTGACAATTTCATGTCAGACCTGCTGGCTTGTCTGTGGGAGTGCTTTGGGGTGAAGCACCTAAAAAACACTTCTTACCATCCCTAGACTAATGGTCTTGTGGACAGGTTAAACTCTACACTAAAGACCATGCTACAGACATCTGCAGACCAGTTTAAGAAAGAGTGGGACACATATTTGCCCCATCTGCTGTTTTCATACAGATAGGTTTCCCAGGAATCCACACATTTTTCATCCTTTGAGTTGCTGTATGGGTATAGGGTGAGGGGACCTTTAGATTTGATTCATGATAAGTGGGAGGGTGAGTGTGAATCCCACAAGGAGTCTGTTGTGGCATATATCTTAAACCTCAGGATAAAGCTTAGGAATCTCATAGGCTTGGCCCAGGAGAACCGGGCAGGGGCCCAACAGCAGGAAAAGGTCTGGTATGACAAGAATGCTCGACCCAGAATATGCTGTGGGACAGAAGGTTATGGTTCTCATTCCTGTCAAATACAATAAACTGCAGGCAGCTTGGGAGGGACCATTCAAAGTGGTAAGGAAAATCAGTGTTGTTAACTAGATTGTAGAGCTGCTAGGCAAGAGGCAGGGGCACAAACTGTACCATGTCAACATGATGAAACCTTACCACGATAGGGAGGCCCTTGTGTTGAGCATTTGTAGTGGATGGCAGGAAGAGTCTGAGGGGAATCTATAGGTATATTGAGCCAGCGAGCAAAATGCGAAGTTACTAAGGTGGAGCCTAGGCTTGCATGCATATGACATGATAGTGCAGCTCAGCAATGCCATTGCAGATGGGTTCTCAAAACAGTGTATGGGTTAATGTATTCCCAGACAGGCTCATTCCTCTGAGAAACTAGCTATGCCAGGAGAAGTAGTGTAGTGGATATGTAACATATGCCAGCACAGCTAGCTGGAATTTTGTAAAGCATTATAAGTCATTTGTATATCAAACTGATTTTTCCAGATGCCTCTGTTGAAAAATGTATTTCTAAAGTTGCTTGTATTAAAAATGTAACAACAGTGTACCCTGCTAGACAGAAAAAGAAATATACATGTATTATTGTAACTGTTGAAATGTATATATTACAACAAAGGATACTGGAAGAGAAGAGGTTAATCACAGTCCAGCTGCAGCTAACATTGAAAAATATTCTGAAATTAAATTACCGGGTCTAGATCATAAAGATGCTATCTCACAATTTTGAATGAAGCCAGAGGTGCAACGCCTGTAAGATGTATGGTTTATTAGTCTCTGTGGGAAGAGCAGAAATGTTAACATTATTTTACACCTTCCAGATGCTGCAATAAACTTTAGTAAAGCTCGAGATATGTATTGTAACACGTGCTGAATCCTGGCAGCTTCTAGCCAAACAAGTAGCATGGGAGCCAGAAGTCAGATGACCAGATGTATGTGATGTCATTCTGTAATCCATCACCAAAATTATGTTTTAATACTAGGTGAGACTGAAGTCTCATTGCAGTCTGTTTTTGGAACCTGACAGAGAAGTGACCAGGGGATAGTAATTCTTAAGACTAGTCAGGAAAATATAGTGAGATTAGTTAAGTACTGTTTTTCTATATCTGCGTGAATCTATTTGTCTGTGCTATTTTAGTATTTCCTGTGACTGAGAAAACTGGTGTTTATTGTAAATAAATATTTAGTATTTTCATGTTCTTTTATTATTTATTATTAAATGTATTTAAACTTTTCATTGTGGCTGGTGCTTTAGAGAATATTTTAACCTTTGAGAATACTTATATTTATTCGGTGACACTGCAGCCACTACTGAAAGCCTTGCTGTTTGGTCAACTTAACTATTTGTACTAATATTAATTTCACTCAGTATAATTTGGTACTCTTGCAAGAGCCTCATAGTAGCTCGCTTTGGAGTGTCTGGTGGTGGTAAAACTACCTTATAGTCTGGGCAAGGGGACATAGCTAGTAAATCTGTACCAGCCTTTCCCAGTTGTGTGTGTGTGTGTGTGTGTGTGTGTGTGTGTGTGTGTGTGTGTGTGAATCAAATCCCAAAGAGTGTGTGTGTCAGCTGCTTGGAGCAGGGGCACAAAGCACTGGTTTCACAGACAGAGTGGTGCAGAACTTGGCTTGGACACTCTGCTGAGGTCTCAACTCTATAGCTGTGCCAATGGGGAGTCTTACTGGGGACCTGGAGGGAGACAGATAAAGAAATCCAGACCCAGGACTGAGTGTGTTCCTTGTGTGCTCTTAAGGGAAATTGTGCTTGATGCAGATAGCTGTATCTGGAAATACTGGGTGTATCTATTTTTGTAACAAGTGAACACCCCTCTCCAGTGTCAGCAGTGAGGATTCAGGCTCCTTGATTACTAGCCCAGAGTAGGGATGTCACATACTTATTAAACACATCCAAAGAACAACTGATGGCTTGATTAGTGAAGCCAATGGATTAACAAAGTAATTACTAATGATTTACTTTTTGACCATGGGCAATATCAAAGTATGTACATAAAGTCACCATTGAAGTCAAAAAATGGAATGAAAAGAAGCTTGACAGAGACAGAAAAGAATACCAGGAAGGATGAGCTTACACCAAACCTCGCAGCCAGATGGTTTTGTTTCTGACCATTTGGATGACCATAATAACCTTCTAGATTTGGCTGATTTACCAGAGGAAATATCTCTCCCTTTAGAAAGTACAGTTGTGTACACCTACCATAAATGTAGATGTTCGAGTGTCTTCACTGTTGCAGTCATAACTGTAGAGTGCTCCTGCCGGCAGGCAGCCCGAGGTCGGCCAGAATCCCAAAGTCTGGGTCCGGCGTCGGCTGTATAAGCTAGTATCCTGACGTCAGTACGCCTTGGTACATAGCCCTCAGCCGACGCCATCTTCTCCAGCCTTTCTTGCCCTAGATGTCAGAATACTCCAATAAATCAAAAATGAATCCAACAAGGAAACACAAATACACCACAAAAAAGGAAAAGAGGGGATAGGAGGGAGGGAAACCCCGACTGCAACAGTGAAGACACTCGAACATCTACATTTATGGTAGGTGTACACAACTGTACTATGTTCTTCGTGTTTCACTGTTGCAGTCATAACTGTAGGGTGGAATCCCAAAGCAGTGTAGAGAGGGAGGAGGCTTTAGATAGAAGAAGGGGAGGCAAGAATACCCTGCAAGACAGCAGAGGCAAAGCCAGCCCTAGACTTAGAAAACAAAGGGAGATTGTAGTGTTTGGAAAAAGTATGCACTGAACTCCAAGTGGCAGCTTCCAAGATATCCTTGGTAGGTACTCCTCTGATAAAAGCTGTAGAAGTAGCAGCTGCTCTAGTAGAATGACTTCTAATGGTTCCAGGAAACTGTTTACCATGATGAGTGTAACAAAATCTGATCCCATAAGCAATCCATTTGGAAATGGTTTGTTTAGAAATAGGTTTTCCAAGTGAACTGGAGGCAAAGGAAACAAACAGTTGGTTAGACTTTCTGAAATCTTTAGTCTTGTCCAAGTAAAATCTTAACTGTCTGTGCACATCCAATGAATGCAAAATCCTTTCCCCTTTATTTTGAGGATTTGGAAAGAAAGTAGGAAGGTGAATTGTCTGATTCAAGGCCACTTTCGAAATCACCTTAGGCATGAAAGTAGGATTGGTCCTCAAGGATACTCTGTCCTGATGGAAAATAAGGTAAGGTTCCACAGCCATAAGAGCTTGCAACTCTGAGACCCTTCTGGCAGAGGTCAAAGCTAACAAAAGAACAGTCTTCCAAGATAGAAACTTAATATCTGAAGATGCAGCAGGCTCAAAAGGAGGCAAAGTAAGTTTTCTAAAACATAATTAAGATCCCAGGCAGGGACCGGAGGGGTCCTTGGAGGCCGCAAATTCTTAGCCCCCCTCAAAAACTGCTTCACCAAAGGATGTGAAAAAACAGGAGGATCAGAGCTGAAATGCGCAGAGATAGCAGAAGCATGAATCTTAATGGAAGAAAATGAAAGTCCCTTAGATAAAAGCTCCGAAAGGTAAAGCAAAATAGAGGAGAGATCAGGAACCTGAGGATCAGAACCTCGGTCCTGCATCCAAATAGAAAACCTCTTTCATTTAGAGGCATAAGATTTCCTAGTGCTAGGCCGTCTAGCTTCTAAAAGAACATCCAAAACTTGTTTGGGAAGACTAGAGGCAATCAAATTCCTTTGAAGAGCCAAGCTGCCAAGCAAAGGGTCTTGAGGTTGGAATGTAGTAACTGACCCTGATGCTGGGACAGAAGCGAAGGGTTCAGTGGAAGAATCCAAGGAGGCCCCGAGAACAGGAGCTTTAGAGTCGGATACCAAAACTGTCGAGGCCAATTTGGAGCAATCAAGATGAGGAACTTGGGCTTGTCCTGCTTTATCTTCAGTAGTACCCGAGGCAGTAGAGGAAGAGGAGGGAAGGCATATGCAGACAGACTTCTCCAACTGAAAGACAGGGCATCCACTCTCTATGCTGTTTTGTGGAAGGACCTGGTGCAAAAGCGAGGCAGCTGATGATTGAGATGGGATGCGAACAGATCTATCTGGGGACATCCCCAAACTGCAGTAATCCTTTTGAACAAATTGGTGTCTAGCATCCATTCGTGAGGATCTGAAATGTTTCTGCTCAGGCTGTCTGCTAAAAGATTTTGTTTTCCTGGAATGAATTGAGCCTGGAGATGCAGATTCAAATTTAGAGCTGTGTCCCATAAACTCATAGCCAGTCTGCAAAGGGCGTAAGAATGAGATCCCCCTGCTTGTTGATGTACCACATGACCGTGGTGTTGTCTGTGCAATTAGCAGAGGCCCTGGTTGTAAAAGGTGCTTGAAGGCCAAAAGGGCATTTTGAACTGCCAACATCTCCTTCAGATTGATGTGCCAGTGAAGATGTTCCTTTGTCCAGGTTCCTTGCTGGCAATTGTCTAGAAAATGTGCTCCCCAAGCATAATCCGAGGCGTCCGTGGTTAGGATTTGAGTAGGTTGAGGGAGACGAAAAGGTTTTCCTTCGTTTAAAATGCATGCCCTGGACCACCAGAGGAACTCCTTCTGGAGGCAGGGGATCAGAGGAATCAGAATATCCAGATCGTGATAATGCTGTGACCATACACTTTTCAGATACCATTGAAGCTTTCTCATGTGAAGCCTTGCGTTTGGAATCAACAGAATGCAGGAAGCCATGTAGCCCAGAGCCTGCAGGAATTTCCTTGCAGTGAGCTGAGATAGAGTTGCCAAGGTGTTGAAAGTAGAAGCCAGCTGAGTTTGTTTTTCTGGAGTGAGGTAGGCCCTTTGTAAGGTTGTGTTTAAGAGGGCTCCCAAGAATACCATTTGTTGAGAAGGGATCAAATGTGACTTTTTTATGTTCACTGAGAATCCCAGTAAGAGGAGAAGACGTTGAACGAAGTCTAGGTGTTGAAGCAGAAGATCTTTGCTGTCTGCCTGAATAAGGCAGTCGTCCAAATAGGGGTAAATCTGAATCCCTGAAGTCTGCAGTAAGCCACTACTGGTGCCAGGCACTTGGTGAAGACTCTGGGCAGTAGATAAACCAAAGGGCAGAACAGAGAATTGAAAGTGCCTCGAACCTGCCTTGAACCTGAGGAATTTCCTGCGGTCTTGTCTGATAGGGATATGCAAATAGGCTTCCTTTAAGTCCAATGTCACCATCCAGGCGTCCTGAGAGAGCATTGGAAGTAACTGTTGCAGAGTGAGCATCTTGAACTTTGGAATTTCCAAAAGGTGTTTAACACAGAAAGGTCCAGAATAGGTCTCCAAGAGTTTTGTTTTCTGGGAACCAGAAACAGCCTTGAATAAAATCATTTTCCCATTTCCAAGAGTGGAACAGGCTCGATGGCTCTCATGGCCAGAAGAGCATCCACTTGAGTTAAGGCCTCTGACCATTGAAGTTTTGGCAGATCTGGCCAACCGTGAGTCCTTGGCAAAGTGTGAAAGTGGAACTTGTAACCTTTTAAAATCACATCCAATACCCATTTGTCCTGGGTAATATGAGTCCAATTCCTGTAAAAAAGAGACAGTTTTCCTCCGAGAGGGGCGTCCAGGTAAAGAGGTCCTGAAGCCCAACCGAGAGAGTCATTGAGTTTGTTTTCTTTGAGATTGGGATCTGTCTTCTCCCCTTCTAGGTGAAGAAGCAGTCCATTGTCTAGATCTGTACGAGGTCTGGCCTTGACCACGACCTCTGGAGCGTCTATATCTTCCCCTTTGAGGCCTGTCAGACGTGGGAAAGGACCAATTTTTAGTGGGCCAATTCCTGGAAAATCTAGGAGGCTGAACCTGCAAGAAATCTTTTACAGTCTGCATGGACTTTGCCTTTTCTTCCATCTTTTTAATAACTTCCTCAGCCTTAGAACCAAAAAGAACATCATGTTGAACAGGGGCATCTAATAACTTAGCCTTAACCTGTTCAGGCAAACTTTGTTCACGAAGCCAAGCATGTCTCCTAATCACAGTACCAGAGGCAGCAGCCCTGCAGGAAGCATCCAAGGCATCAAAACCACAATGTAAGCTATGCTTGTTAACCTGTTCAGTAGCATGCAAAACATCCTGAAGTTCCTTATCCTCTGCACAAGCAGGTACGGAAGCAAGCTTTTGCTTTAAAACAGACAAAAGAAACTGCTGGTATTTAAACATATGAAACTGGCAATTTAATGCCCTTACAGAAAGGGTAGCAGAAGTATATACCTTTTTGCCCCACCTGTCTAAAGCATGAGAATCCTTCTCAGAGGGAATAGGATTTTTAGAAGTAGCAACCTTAGCAGCCTTAGAACCCTGAGAAATAGTTTCAGGGTCTGCAGAAGGATTTTTAAATAGAAATAAATGAGAGTCAGGAACCCTATAAAATCTATCAGGCTTAGAAGGAGCAGGAGGCATGGAATCAGGATTCAAATTAGCCTCAGAAAAAGCATCATCCACAATGTCCAAAACAGGAGGGATAGCTAAAGGCCTATGCTGAGGAAGAAGAAGAAATTCTCTAAGCCTCTTTTTGGAAGCAGAATATTCCTGTCCTTACCAATGAAAATGTTCCCTCATCTCATGCAAGGTTTCCCCAAAAGAAAAATCCTCAGGAGGAGAGGCCGAGGGCAAAGATTCCTCAGCATCCGAATCCTCATAAGGGGGGAAGGAATAGTCCTGATCAGAGGAAGAAACAGAAGAGACAGAGGCCTGGTCAGAAGAATCCAGAGTAACATCCTGTCGAGGCCTTTTCTCAGGAGGGGGGTGATTCTGACATCGGAGGAACAAGAAAAAGATTCCCCAACGGGGTACTTAGCTTAGAGAAGAGAAGTAACAACTTCGGACCGACAACAATCAAGAATGCTGTTCGAAAATCGCCAACCAATGTTTTGCGAGCTGCTTTCCACCACACGGCAAGAAAGACTGGAGAAGATGGCGTCGGCTGAGGGCTATGTACCAAGGCGTACTGACGTCAGGATACTAGCTTATACAGCCGACGCCGGACCCAGACTTTGGGATTCTGGCCGACCTCGGGCTGCCTGCCGGCAGGAGCACCCTACAGTTATGACTGCAACAGTGAAACACGAAGAACATCAAGTACCACTGAAGAGGTAGGAGAGGTTGAAAAATCGAGGGAACCAACAGAGAGAGAGGTATACAATCTGCGGTGGATAGAACCAAATCACCAACAGAGGTGGTATAACCAGAAGGGGAGACACAACTGGAAGAAGAGATAAGTTGGTCCACTTCTTTGGCAGATACCTCCTTGACCACCTCTGATGACTGTGCATCTCAAATTGTCTTTAACTCTTCAGGTGACTTTTCCATTTACAATTCCACCTCCAACTTATATGGACGTGATATGGCTGACTTACTTAGTAAAGGGTTGACTTTTGTTCCTTCAACTAACACAAGAATAGAAAATGTTATGACTTATTTGAAACTGTATCTCAAGATATTGAATTTTAAGTTGTTATTTAACAATATGAATAGTGAGTACAGTACGTGTGAGTTGTGCAGGAAAAACATTTATAATCCCCAACCTTCCCTCTTCCCCTTATTTTATTTGAAAAACGTTGTGAGTTTGAATTCAGAACTGTAGTACATCACAAAACCTTAAGGGGTGAACAAACTGAATTCCAACTTTTAAAACAACTTTGTAATGACAGATGTGTAAGGGTCATGAAACTCGACAAGGGGGAGGGGTGTTTTTATGACCAAAGTTGAGTACTTGAACAGGATGAGCTCTCATCGTTTTGATGATGACTTTTATGAGAAAATCTCTTTGAGTTTTGTAAACTTTACCTATAGAAGAATTGATGCTTTCTTGTAAGACATGGTTGACCAGGAGCAGATTAGTCATGATTTGTATTCTTTTTTATGGATAAAATTGGGTATTCTGAAGATTCACAAAAGCACACTGGACCCTCCTATGAGACCAGTTGTGAACACTAACAAGACTAAAACCCATCCCCTGGTGAACGTCTGGATCCTTTTGTACATATTTGTTGTGATTCATGGGATTTTCTTTTAAAATTGAAAGACATTGGTTTTTCAGACTATTGGGTTTTTTAACTATAGATGTGGTAAACCTGTTTAATGTGATTCCCATAATATAGGACTAGATTGGTTTCATGACCTTTTAGCTGACTCAACTAACTTAGATAGTACTGAGATTAACATCACTGATTCCTTAATGGAAACTGTTTTGAAAAACAACTTTGTTTATCTTGATTGTCAACATTTTCATCAGAAGAAGGGAGCAGCTATGGGGGCCTCATGCACCCCCATTTTTGCAAATATTGTTTTATTGCAGTGGGAGAAAAAAATTATTTTCAATACACAAGTTGTCTCCTTGAAATTATACATCCGATTTTTGGATGACATTTTTATAATTTGGACAAAACCAATACAAAAAATTGAAGTGCTTATTAACTACATGAACACCACTACCTCTTTTTTAAGGTTTACCCATTCTACTATCTCCAAGATGATAAATTATTCAGATGTCTCAGTACATAAGGACATCCTCAATCAAAGATTGGTTAGTAACATCTTCAGGAAACCTACTTACTCTAATAGTCTACTGCACTACACTAGTTGTCATCCGGAGCACCAAAAGAAGGGGGTTGTTAAGGGCCAGTACATTAGGTTAGCTAGAATGGTTTCTGAGGAATTTAATTTTGAAATAGAAAGTTCAAAACTGGCCAACGTTCCTTACTAGAGGGTACCCTGGTAGACTGGTATATGATATACAAAGGGAAGTTACAGTTAAAAGAAGAGAAGGGGATATTATCCCCTTGATACGCTCTCCCCAAGGTAACATTAATGATTTTTTAGGCAACAGAAAATCCAATAGCAGAGCATGTTTACTTCTTTAGTAGAGACTTTACCAACGACCACAATTGCATTTGGCTCATTCTGGTCAAGAAGTAGAAGATTTTTACCTGTTTGACAAATTGGGAGAACAGATAGTGGATGGACCAAGTATCGTTTATAGAAAAGGGAAGTCACTGAAAAACTATCTGGAACTGGCTGAACCTAATGAACATGCATTTAGCAATAAAACATATGGGACCTACAAATGTTGGTTTTGTACAATGTGCAAACACATTTTGGAGAAAGATGTTATTAGGGTAAATACAATTAAGGTTAGAACTTCTGTTCATTGCACCTGTAATTCAACCGGGGTGATTTACCAACTGCATGTCAGAAATGCAGCTGATTTTATATAGGTAAAAACTAAAAGAAGATTCAGGAATAGGATTTACCAGCATATATGAGATATCAAGAACAAGAACACTAATAAGTCTTTATTCAAGCACATCTTTGATAATCCTGATCATGTATTTGCTTTTCTGGGTTAGACAGAGTGACAAACAATCAAAGGGGAGGACCGTGGGAGGATTTATTAGAGCAGCGTGAAGTTGTATGGCAGATTATACTTAATGCCACAGTCTTTCTCGATTTAAACAATCACATCTCCATTTCTAGTATTTTGAGACTAAATTCACATAAAGAATAAGGTTTCAACTAACTGAAGCATTTCATGATAAGAAATCTCTTTTTAGCAGTTCAGAATTTGCAACAATGATCTGATTTCCTAATGGATGACTATTGCCGTATTGAGTTTATTTACAAGAGTTGGCTACCAATTGGTCAAAGTGTGAAGAAATTAATGCTCATACATATATAGCCAAAGTATTATGTGAATTTAGATACAAGGTTAAGATCACAGTGAGGTAAGTCACCACGTTTTTTATTTTTTAAGCAATAGGTAAACTGTTTCAACATGAAACACTGGTCATATTTAAATATGTCATTAAGACTGGTACTAAGTGCAATTTTTGTATAAAACCAGCTAGTTTCCATTTGATGAGCTTGAACCTATGTGGCACTTAGTTTATTGATTTAATTTTTATGGGTAACATTTATCTTATGTTAAGAATGAGTTATGCTTATTGGTTCAAGATCAAGTTTTCCAGGTTCCATTCATTGATGTAAAGTTTGACATTCACTGATGCATGTTGCTTGGTGTGTGCTCTCATTGGGCAACATTTTGCACAATCCTATTGGGTTACTATTGTTCTGAGACTTACAAGTAGTAACCAATTCTATGTAAAGAAAGAAACACCAGCTCATTTGTTTAGGTTTTATCCTCCTAGGTTTCATTGGTAGATGGATAGACTATCATTTATTGGTTTACGACGTCTGACTTGTGCTTTTACTTAGCGAGTTATTGCATAATTTTACTGGGTAATTACTGATTACGAGACTTGTCACAAAGGAATTTAAACAGTGATTGGGGTTTTTAGTTTTAATTCTGAAGAAGTCAGTGTTACATATGGACAAACCACTTAATTTTGGTTGGAATAAATGTTTTATTTTACTTTACCTTGGGTGCCTCTGTTGTTTTCCTTGCCTAAATCATGTATTTGGAAATGGAGTGTGATTTTGATTCTTAGTTTCTTTTGAAAAAGATGATAGTCTGCGAAATGAAGACTATCCACAGCACAGTCACCCATCAGCGGCTGAAGTACAAATGAAGCTGGTCTGACACCTAAAGACTCTCTGACTACTTTCTTCCTCTTGTGGACAGACATAAGAAGAACCACAGAGACCAGTAACTGCTCCATATGTTCATATGATACCTGCTACTTCTTCTGGTACCTCATTAAGACAATCAGCAAAACCAACCTGGATGCTTTTCTGAAATCAGCTTGTCTGTGTATATTTTGGAAAGTTTTCAATCTTCTTTGTTATTCTTAACTTTTTAGCGCGACTCAATAAAAAGGATTCTTTTTTGTATTTTTTTGCTTTTTATTTTTTCTTTTTTTCATTTAAATGTAATGGATCTCATCATGCAGCTTGGACATCTGTTCTCAGTGTTTGCCCAGCACTGCTCGTATGTGCCAAAGGATTGTACCGTGTGCTGCTGAACCTTTACAGACCTAGTGTCTGTATACAGATATCCCAAAGTAGATTGTTATTGATACAGTTATACTTCCCTGTTTCCTTGTCTCGCTTAAGTAATTGAGATAGAGGAACAGAGAGACATAGCTACAAAGCCAACTTCAATAAAAACTATTCTATAAATTCTAATAATAAAAATAAACTGTGGTCTAGAAACTTTCAGGTAGAGAAAGAGTGAGAAAGATTATTCCTTCCTTCTGTGTTTCATTTTTGTATGTAGAAAATGATGTACTATGGAGATGCAAGAGTGTGTGTTTGTGTGTGTGTGTGTGTGTGTGTGTGTGTGTGTGTGTGTGTGTGTGTGTGTGTGTGTGTGTGTGAAATGATCTATGGAGATGTGAGAGAAGTGTGTGTGTGTGCGCCACAGAAGGACAGACAGAGCCACAAAGCCAACTTCATTAAAAAGCATTCTAATAATAAATAACATCCTAACAAAACTGACATGGCTGTTTATTCAGACTTAGACCAACTTTCTTTTAACCACAGTTCTGGTACAGCCTCTAACAATTAACGGTGATATTCTTGGCCAGGCACTCACTGACCAAGTGGATAGGTGTTTGCTTTGTCATGTATTTGCATCAGTTTGTCCAGATGTTTTATACTTTGTATTATTTCCATCTTATCTGTGTACGGTATATGTTCTCAAGTAATGCCTCAGAATGGTAACATTTGGTCAATGTATATCCCTCCCACTTATAGAAAGCAAAGAACCACTTTTTTTTTTCTCTTATTATACCTAACAATAATAGTAGCTACAGACCTACCAGTGCTTACTTGTAAAGACAGAAGAATAAAGAAACATTCCACTGCAGTCTCAGATGTTGGCCATGGATTGTTTCGCCATGAGATCTGTGATTGTATAGCTATGCTACATCTCTGCCTTTGCAAATGATTATTACTAGAGTTTTTACTCAGCAGTTCACTGTTAACAGTGAAAGACATGTTTGTGTAGGCCAGATCTTCAGGGCCTGATGGGTATTAATGTTGAGTAGTCCATCTCTGCCAAGAAGGATGGGACAACACCACAACAGCTGAAGTCATAAAATCAAAGCTCTCAGGAAGAAAACAAAACATTTTACAGATGAAAGGCAACACTTGTCTTGTTAAGTTCCATGATGAACTCATATATACCCGATATATTTTGCTTACTTCAACATTTACTACAAGTGACAAATTCATGTAAATGCATTTAATAAAGGTTTTATGAGTTACTTCCTTTGGTTACACCAGCAAAACTGCATTCACTTTTGAACATTAGAAAAATACAATTCAAACATGAAGATGAATGAAAACATAACTATTTGTACCACAGGCCTACAAGCAACGACACCACAAATAACCATAATAAACAAGTTATCAACTTGTTAAAGGGTAGGTCTCTTAGCCACAAGTCCCTTTTTTCAGGGATAACTCAATATCACTGTTGGTTTAGCATCTTGCTGAGAATCACACTATTGTGCAAACACTGAAGAACTAAATCCTTTCTTAAGGGAAGGAGCCTTTGTCTTTAACCTTCTATACCAAACTGCCAAAGACAATGTTTGCATGCACCATATGAAAATATGACTTTGGAAGGGAGTGAAAGAATCATAGCCAAAAGGAAGACCAGACATTAGAGAATCCCTTTGTGGTTCTAAAAGAAAGGCAGAGAAAAAGGAAGAGCCAGTGACATAATCAGGGATTACCTGGCCAGGTTTCATCCCGGGTAGGGACATGGTTATGTAATTTAGGTAAACAGGACATGTATTATTACCACCAAGTCACATAGATCCACAAGTGCTACCCATTGTGGTGAATTAAGTATAACAGCAGGTAGAGTGCAAATAGCCTCATTCCAAAAGTATTTTCTCCTGTTTTTATAGGTTCATAGCTAAGTACTAGGCTAGCTGCCATTGTGGGCCATTTTAAGCTTGTATTGTGTGACAAAGAGGTAAACACTTTATAATAACCCCCCATCAAGATATTTTTTAGAGAACTACTAGTCAATCAGTTTGTAGACTATTATGAGTCTAGAGAATAAAAAGAAGTTATGTCTTACCATAACGTTCCATGTTTGTTGTTCATCTCGCCATTCATTCTTACTGGATGGGTTCAGAGTTGATCTTTGGCTCTGACTCGGCTGAATACACTACCTTGAAATCTCTAACTTGGCTCGTAGCAAGAAGGTATCCCATCATGTAGTGGTGTAATCCCCAGATCTTGTTTGCTGCCAACTATAAATAATCTGTGAGAAACTACCAATACTATAGCGGGAAGAGAAACAATAAGGAAAACTACAAAGGAGCTCCTTAGTAAGGAAGGAAACCCTCATCTCTAGATCTTCTAGGAGTCCTTGGCTGGGGGAAGGTGGGAGAGTCGTAAGAATGAATGGCGAGATGGACAACAAACATGGAACATTATGGTAAGACATAACATCTTTATGTTATGTTGTCCTATCTCGTCTTCATTCTTACTGGATGGGACAGTGTCCCAAGCATCTTTTCCCTGGGTGGCTCATGGAAAAACACCTTTAAGTACAGTACAACAAAAGGAGGCCCTGTCCCTGGATGCCAAATCCACTTTGTAATGAGTAATAAATGTATGAGGAGTTGCCCATGTAATAGTAGCACAAATACATAGATAATCTGGCCAGGTAAGCAGAGGATGTTGCTAAAGCTCTGGTCGAGTGGTTCTTAACCTTGAATGGTAAGTTCTTGTCATTTGAAAAGTATATAAAGGTAATCCAATTTGAGAGCCAATTTGAAAGCATAATTTTTGAAACTGGCATGCCCTTTTTTGCTTCAAAGAAGGAAACAGACAAATGATCTGTTTTTCTGAAATCTTTAGTTCTATGTACATAAAACCTAAGTTGTCTATGTACATACATTTGGTGACGTTTGTACTCTGCCTTGTTGCTATGATTGGAGAAAAACACTGGAAGCTCAATAGATTGATTTAGATTGGTTTGGGAACAAACTTTTGACACGAAGGACAGGTTAGTATGTAGGGATAGTCTATCGCTATGGAAAATCAGGTATGGTGGCTTGAAAGATAGAGCTTGTAACTCTGAGACTCTTCTTGCAGATATAATGGCTACCAGGAGAATAATTTTCCAAGAAAGGAATTTGAGATCACAAGATGATGAGGGCTTGAAAGGAGGTAAAGTTAGGTGAGACAGAAAAAATTCAAATTCCATGGAGGAAGAAGTTCTTTAATGGGAGGTCTCAATAAACTAGTGCCTTTTAGAAATGCTTTGCACAATTTGTGTGACACCAGGCTAGGAGTATATTCACCAATGTGGAAATTAGATATTGCAGCTAGTTGGACTCTAACCCTGAAATTAGTAGTTTATTGGCCATTTTGGGCTAATTTCTATCTCTTTCATTTCCCTGCAATAAAACCCACATTTGCAAGGTTTTCGTGCTGGTATACAGCTCAGCAAGCTCCTGCTTGGTGCCCTGCAGAGTTCTACAGCAGCAGAGAGACAAAAGAGAGACTTTGGAGTGATTAAGTATCATTTTTCTGCATTTTCTTGCTGCCTTTAGCTAATTCTGCCTAAAACACGGATTTTCTAGAGTTTCTGTGATTTAAAAAGCTTGTTTCAGCTACATATTGTACTTATTTTACTGCCTGCACTTTAACAAAGTCATTTTTGTGTTTAGATTACCTGTTTAATTGTTGTAGGCTGCACACTCAAGTGTGATAGCCATTTCTATGCATTTAAAGTGTTTTATTGATTGTATATGCTTTATTTTCTGAAACAAAAATACTTGTTTTCCAACCTTTCTAAGCTAGTTTAGTCCAGTTTTCAGGTTAGTGCTGAATTTGGGGCTGTGTTACAAGTTTATGTGTTTGCCCATACCTTACTTGGATAGAAGGAAGTTTCTCTGTTCACTGTGAGAGAGGGAGTTTGAGCAGCCTATCTGTCCCTGGAGGAGTGGTTTCAGCCCAGTAATTAGTAGTTTATTGGCCATTTTGGGCTAATTTTCATCTCATTCATTTCCCTGCCAAAAAACCTGGATTTGCATGGTTTTGCACGCTGGGCAGCGACGGTTAGCTAAGGTATAACTATTCCCGGCTCCACAAAGTCTACTCTTCAATTTTTCCCTTGGAACTAGACAAACGTTCACCTTAAGCACTCAAATCATTCACTTCCCATCCCTGCACTTGCCCAAAACCCATAGCAAGCACTAATAAACCTTAGCACTAGACCCCCCCTACACTGTAGTGAAGGACAAGGCTCTTTATTCGACCTTACCAGCCAATCAGTAAAACAGTTCACTGTACCTATCCAGGCATGTCCAAAGGGCAGTTTCAGGTGTACTCTCCAGTACAACTGGTGAATCTGGGCATGTTGAGGCAATGTTACAATTGCCTCATGTACACAGACAACCCTCTCCTCCTTCCACCAAGCACTAATACATGCGAGAGATGCAATTATACAGCCAAACTGGAGGCTAAGCTCTCTCAACCCAAGACTGGACCAGGCAGTCAAGAGGAGAAGGGAATTACTTGCATCACACCACCAGTTTCACATAGACCTATGAAACCAGCACTGGCAAAAAAACACACATAAATACACAAAAACATACTCAGAGGCTCTAAATAAAAATCTGCAAAGGCAACAGAGACCTCCAAAGCAGACATCCAAGCAACCTCCACCCCCCAACACAAACCATGAAACACATAATTCACAAAACCAATGTGCCACACAATCACAGCCCTTAAGGCAAAATAACATACCCAACACACGATTAATAGGTGACTCTATAGTCAGGCACACTGACGTCCCACTCACTAGGCTGAACAAGGAGAAGATTACTGTTAGTTGCCTGTCGGGTGCCAGGATCCGCCACATAACACAAGCACACAGGTCACTCCAGAACAAGTACAAATATGACTCTGTCATTGTCCATGTTGGTGTGAATGACCTGAGCCGTACCTCCCTGGACTACATAAAAAGAGACATGGAGGAGCTCTCTGATCATGAAGCCCAGGCCGGTGTGACCCTGACCCTGAGTAGCATCCTGCCCTCACCAAGAATGATACCACAGTATAGAGAAAAAAATATCAATTTCAACACTTGGCTAAGCTTCTGATGTCATTCAAAGGGGATCCAGTGTCTGTCAGCCTGGGATGACATGCTCGACAAGCCACGCTGCTTTGCTAGAGACAGTTTGCACCTGTCACCCTTAGGCTTTAGAATACTGGCCAAAGCTCTTGCCACCCCCGTACTGCCTTTTTTAGGCAAGGCTCAAAAGACAAAACCCACCACCATAAATAGCACAAGTAACAAAAAACTGAGGGTAATGCTGCTCAGTGCCAGAAGTCTAAACCTCAAAATGCACGCACTCGAGGCACTCCTCAGTATGGAGAAAATCGATATATGTGCAGTAACAGAAACCTGGTTTAAGACTCCAGAGAGCACCCCAGCACTACCAGGCTACAACTCATACCATGCATTTCGGCCACAAAACCCAGACCGAAATACAAAAGGTGGGGGAATATCCATATTCATCAAGAATACCCACACCTCCAGGTTAGTGGCACAGCATGATGCTTCAGAGATCATCCACGTGCATCTAACAATGGGCAAAACTGCTATTCAAATTATAGCTTGCTACAGATCACCCACCATGTCCCAGGACCCCCACTCCGCATTCCTGGAAACACTGGGAAACATAAAGGTCCTACCAAACACCCTGATATTGGGTGATTTCAATTATCCAAACATTAACTGGGAGAACTACTCAAGTACGAACTCCCTGGCCCAACATTTCCTAGAATTTATAAACTCAAACGCCCTGGATTAACTGGTTAACACCCCCACCAGAGGTGACAACATATTGGACCTGGTCATCACCAACATGGGCAACTGGTGTTCCACACCGGAGGTCAACCCCTCGCTGGTTAGATCTGACCATAGACTAATCATTCTGGATATCCACATTCCGCCACCACCCCCGGTCAAAGAAACCACCGTGAAAAACTTTTCAAAAGCAAACTTCACCTTACTCAAGACCGAGGTGGGAAGTTTCAAAGCCCCCATGCTAAAGGATAATGCTGTCCAAGCTCCAAAATCCTTTACTAATGCACTCTATGGGCACTTACAGGATTGCATGGATTGCGCTATCCCAAACAAAACCAAGACTCACTCCTCCAAGAAAAGAAAACCAGTCTGGTGGACCCCTGCCATAAACAAGCTATAAAATAGAAGGAGGAAACTAGTAAAGAAAAGAGTAAAATCCCAAGAAGGGAAGACATCCCTGATCAGTATCAGTAAGAAACTATGTTCCCTCATAAAATCATCCAAGGCTAGCTTTGAAAGAAAAATTGCCATGGACTCCAAAGATAACCACAAGGCATTCTTTAGCTATGTCAAGAACCTAAGTGGCAATTCTCAGATCTGCTCTGAGTTAGTGCAGAATGGCACAAAATACACTGAAGTGACCGATAGAGCCAACATCCTGGCAGACAGGTTCAGTGCAAACTTCACCCCCCTCTCACCCCCAAAAGGGCTCATAACTATACCAGAAGAATGTAGTGCCCCTGAAATCACAGACACTCAGGTTAAAACAGCCCTTTCCAAAGCCAAAAACACAGCATCAATGGGACTGGATGGTGTCCCAGGCTGCGTCCTACATGAGCTCAAAGATGAACTTACCCCTCACCTAAACACACTGTTTAAACTCAGCCTCTCCACAGGCTATGTACCCACAGAGTGGTGCACAGCAACGGTTATTCTGCTCCACAAAGGTGGAGCCACAATGGACCCTGACAACTATCGCCCTATAAGCCTGACTAGCTTGGTCTGCAAAGCTATGGAGTGTATCATCATGGATCTCATTAACAGAGACATTGGAAACCTCCAAACACTGGACCCAACCCAGTTCGGCTTTGTTAAGGGCAGATCATGCCTCCTAAACCTGCTGGACCTCTTTGAGACAGTTACCAAGGCTATAGATGAGGGAAAGGTGGTCCACACAGCCTACCTAGACCTCGCAAAGGCCTTTGACACTATTCCCCACTCAGGTATTATAGACAAGCTCACCAGCCTGAACATAAACCTCTACGTCACGAGATGGGTTGCCAACTGGCTCACGGACAGAACCCACATGGTAAGAGTTGCAGGAGCTAGGTCTGACTCTAAATCTGTTACAAGTGGCATTCCTCAGGGCTCAGTCCTAGGACCCCTCCTGTTCAGCATATACTTCTCAGAGCTAGCTACAGGCAAGCAGAGGAGGACTATGGCTCACCAAGTTCACAGATGACTGCAAACTAGGGGCTATAATTGACTCTCTGGCTGACACAGACAGCCTCCAAAAGGGTCTCACTGAGACAGCTACCTGGTGTCAAGACCATGGTCTCAAGCTAAATGCCAAAAAGTGCATAGTCATCCCCTTTGGAAAAAACAAAGTACCCACAAACTACCACATAGGTAGTAGCCCCCTAAATACGGAAGATGTAATAAGGGATCTGGGGACCCAAGTAGATAGTAATCTCTCCTTTGATAATCACATTGCCAAAGTGGTTAGAAAATCCTTCTATGTGGCCCACCTAATCACAAAAGGGTTTGCATCCAAATCGAACAAGGTCAATGGGCCCCTCTAAGCATCACTCATCAGACCCATCATAGAGTACAATACATTCCATTTGGGATGTACCTTACAAGACACCTGCAACAACTGGAAAGACCACAGAAGTTCCTCACCAAGAAGATCATTGGTCTCAAGCAGATGCCCTATGCAGCTCAACTGAAGAAACTCCAACTGTACTCGGTTGCATACCGTCTACTCAGAGGTGATCTCTGCCTGACATACAAGACCACATCCAACCCAGAATTGATGGACATGCTCCACCTAAAGAAAACCATATCCCCTCGAGCCACATGTTCCATGGATCTAAACCTCACCATAACAATAAATAGGACGTGTTGGAGGGATAGATTCCTGTCCCAGAGACTTCCCATGCTCTGGAACAAGATTCCAATCTATATTAGGCAGAGCTCCTCGCTAAGCCTCTTCAAGAGAAACCTTGACGAGTGGATGGGAAACAGAAAGTTTACCCCAGGGATCACTTCAATGGCTCTGCTGGACAGAGGCATAGGGAACTAATCTAAGCGGAAGGCAAAAGCCAACACATTCCGGCTAGGTTTATAAATGCCTTTGGGCAGATAGCCTAGTACCTACCTATGAACCTATGAACCTATAATTGTGACTGCCACAGAGCCTTGCTGAAAAAGTTCCATCAGAAATTCCAACACTGAACTGATTGGGGCACAGAAAGGGTCAATGTTTTTCCCCTGTGCCCAGAAGGAGAACCTCTTCCATTTACTAGCATATAATTTTCTGGTTGAAGCCTTGTGAGAGGATACCAAAATGTGTTTTACTGTTGGTGTGAAGTCTTGAAGCCTGACTAAGTTTGGAAGTGGAGCAGCCATACTGTCAATTTGAGGGTTTGGACAGCAGGATGAAGAGTTTCAGACATATGAGTCAGAAAGTCTTGAACTAAGCCCAGAACCCAGGGCTTCTCTTGTAGGTGAGGCCAGAGAAAAGGGAACCAAATCTGATGAGGCCAGTATGGGGCAATGAGAATCAGCTTGCTTCCCAGAAGCTTCGCTTAATTCTGGATGACTTTGGGTATAAGGGGAAACGGGGGAAAAGTGTACAGAAGTCCCAAGGGCCAATCGTGGACGAGTACGTCTCTCGGTGTCTCCCCCAAAGGTGGGATTAGGGCAAAGTAGCTACTGCACTTGGCATTCATGGGAGTGGCAAAAAGATCGCAGCAAGGCTGGCCCCATTCTCGGAAGATCTCTTCTGCTATGTTTTGGTTCAGAGACCACTCGTGAGGCATTAAAATTTCCCTGCTGAGCTTGTCCGTTATTACGCTGGATTTCCCCGGGATGTGCATTGCTATCAGAAAACGTTGGGAAGAAATTGCCCATTGCCATACTCTCGGCACCTCTCGACAAAGGGGGTGTGATCTGGTTCCTCCTTGTTTGTTTATGTACCAGACCACAGACATGTTGTCTGACTGGATTGCAATCGTACCCAGTGGAAGAGAGTCCTGGAGTGCCTGCAATGCTAGGAGCACTGCTCTCATCTCTAGGACATTGACGTGCAGATGAGCCTCGTGTTCTTACCATGTGTCTTCAACCGCTATGTTTTGGTTCAGAGACCACTCGTGAGGCATTAAAATCACCCTGCTGAGCTATTACGCTGGATTTCCTCAGGATGTGCATTGCTATCAGAAAACGTTGGGAAGAAATTGCCCATTGCCATACTCTCAGTGCCTCTTGACAAAGGGAGTGTGATCTGGTTCCTCCTTGTTTGTTTATGTACCAGACCACAGACATGTTGTCTGACTGGATTGCAATTGTTCCCAGTGGAAGAGAGACCTGGAGTGCCTGCAATGCTAGGAGCACTGCTCTCATCTCTAGGACATTGACGTGCAGATGGGCCTCGTGTTCTTTCCATGTGCCTTCGACCGTCTTTCCCAGATAATGCTCCCCCATCCTACCTGGGAGGTGTCCGTAGTCACTGTACCTACAGGTAGTTGTGGGACAAAGGGTCATCCTATGGTCACCTGGTTGGACTGAAGCCACCATAGGAGATCTCTCTTGGATGAGTCTATGATTGAGACTAGGTGAGACATGAGAAGTTCCTGTAATGACCATTGAGCAAATAGAAGCCATTGAAGAATTCTCAGATGCATTCTGGGTAGGGGAATTATGGTGATTGTTGAAGCCATAGTCCCTAGGAGTTTCAAAGCTATCTTTGTCTTCGCTTTGTTTCTGGGTAAGAGGTTGACTATTTGTTGTCTGAGAACAGAAACCCTGTCCTGCGAAAGTCGTGCCATCATGGAGACAGTGTCTACATCTGCCCCTATGAATGTATGATGTTGACAGGGCAACAAGGCAGATTTTTGTAAATTGACTGTAATCCCGAACTGGGAGCAAGTTTGAAGAGTGGTGTCCCTTGCCTGTTGAATTAGATGCTTGGTGGTGGCAGGAACGAGCCAGTCATCCAAGTAAGGAAACACCTGGAATCCCAGACATCTCAAGTGACCCGTGACTACTGCCATGCATTTGGTGAACACACTGGGGGCTGTAATGAGAACAAAGGGCAGCACCCGAAATTGGTAATGACTGGCTCCCAGCCAGAAGCGTAAGTGACTCCTTGATGCACTATCCATTTTTATGTGGTAGTATGCATCCTGGAGGTCTATTGAGCACATCCAATTGTCTTTCCCTAAAAAGGGAAGAATCGACTGCAGTGTCACCATTCCAAACCTGGACTTCTTCACAGATTCGCTTAACTTGCTGAGATCCAAAATGGGTCTCCAGTCCCCAGTTCTTTTTGGCACTATAAAGAATCTTGAGTAAGTTCTGAATCTTATTTGGTCTGTGGGGACTTCTTGGATTTTTGTCTAGCAACTTTTGAATTTCTACAGTTGCTTGTTCCCTCTGACTGGGTGGAACATGTGGGATAGTTCTGATCTATGGGGCAGGATGGCAAAAGGGAATGAAAAAGCCTCTTTATATTATACTTTGTACCCACTTGTCTCTTATGATATCTTGCCAGGCTTCTGGGTACAAATTAACGCACCCCCAACTGCCTCCAGAGTAGAGCAGATGGGCCTCATTTCAGGAACGCTGGTAGGGCCGGCCGTGAAAGGAATCACAGTCACCCTGGTTTTGTGGACCCCCTTTGCCTCTAGGATGGCATCTACCATTATTGCCCCCCCCCCCGTCCCTGGGGAAGGATTCACCTTATGCGTCTTGAAAAACTCCCTGGGATCTATTGAATTACATCTTCCCACTCTTCTGACATTTAGGATAAGGTCTTAAAGGAACGAAAAAACATACCCCAACGGCAGAGAAAGTTTTTCCTTCCAGCTCGCATCTGGTGAGTGTGTCCTTGACTTTAGATCCAAAAAGTGAAGAACCATCAAAAGGGGTGTTGGTGAAGGTAGACTTGAAGGGCTCCGCAAAGTTACACAAGTGCATCCAGGAGTGCCTCATCTGGGAAACTCCGGAATCTGCTGCCCTGCTCACTCCATCTGCAGCATAGGATATTAGCCTCATGGAGGAGTTAACTATGGAATTTAAGGTAGATAGCTGGGAAGTGACTTTTTCTAACACCCTCACAGCCAGTGAACCTTGGAGAGTATCTCTTAACTACTTCAAGAGATCTCTCTGTAGCCTTATAAAGCGTGAAAGTTAGTTCAGCGATCTAAGGGAAAATGTCGCTGACGAAAAAACACACTTCCTATATCTGTCCATCGTCCGGGAGTTCTTGTTTGGTGGATGGGCAGAAAAGGATGTTTCAGATAGTTCATTCTTGCCACCACCATAGCATTTACAGGGACGTCTTTCATGAGGAATTCTTTTCCCGCAGGTGCTGACAAGAAATTATTTGACCTCCGAAGGACTGGTTCCATAGTGTCTGGTGACTCCCACGCCTTTCAACTAACCAAATTCAGTAGTAGTTGAAAGGCAGAGACACCCAGCAGGCTGAAGGTTGAGATCCAAAAGCCTTCAGTACACCAACTCCTCATCAGAAGGGATGATGTATTTCCAGTCGCCTCTCTGTTTCAAGATCTCTAGGATATCTGCGAAGGAGATATCTTCAGAGGACGACTGTGGGGACCCTTCTGACTCCTCGAGGTCAGTGTCAGAGGTGATAGACTCGCCAGGGCAGTGAATATGCTTCCTCTTGCATGTTCTCTTTTGAGAAGCCTCCTCAGAAGGGTATTCTGGGGAGGTCTCGGAAGAACAGGGCTCACCCAGTGGGGCTCCCCCTGAGGCTCTGTGTATCTGCTGTCCTGTGGATGGGGTGGTGCTGAGACAGACGCTGGTGCTTTTGGGGGAAGAATACCAGTATCCTTGTGTAGAGCTGTAGGAGGGGACAGCACACTTCTCATCAGCTCGAAGGCAGATCCCCCCTGGCTCTAAGGACACCTCTGGTTCTGAGGAAACAGAGGGAATACCCGGCTCCAAGGAGATCAGGTCCAAGGCTGATGTAGGAGCCGAGCTCAACTGAGCCGAAGCCCTGAGAGGTAAACTCGGAACCGAGGAAACCCGGGTCCGAGCATCCCCCCCTGGAGCCAACTGGACAGCTACGGCCCCTAGACACTCCAGACGGCACTGAGAGAGTTGGAGCAGGGATCTGTTCTGAAATTTCTGGAAGGGTCTCGGAACCAAAGAATCTACAGCAAGTGGTACCTGGTATTCCTGCTCTGAAGATCCAGCTTGGCTTGGAGGAGGAATCATAGTGGATGTAATAGTCATAGTCTTAGCTGGCTCTGGAACTGACTGGGTCTGAGCTGAAAACACTTTAGCCAGTGCTGGCGACTTCAAACGTCTGTGCACCACCCTGTCCACGTCATCATCTGATAAGCTACTAGAGGACCTAGAGGAGAGGGTCAGTGAGCGAGATCTCTCCAAAATGGGAGATCTCAAGGTAGGGGAGACCGGTAACAAATCAGTGGACCAGCTCCGAATAACAGTCTCTTTCAGCTCCGAAGGCCTTGGAGCTGAAGGACTAGCTTTGTCCAAGTCTATAATCTCCGTCGGTTCTAAATGCTGTGGAGTCAATGAGATGGATCCATTAGACGTCTTAGCCAATTTTAATGGTGGTTCTGACTGAAGAAGCTGGAGATGGCCGTTTTGAAGCCTTGTCACTCTTAGACGAAGGGGATCTACTGGAAGAGGAAGTGCTAAGTATTACTCCTCAAAAGATGGTTTCAGGAGCCCTTTGAGTATACGCTTATTCTTTCTCTTCTGTAGAACACAGGAGCTAAAGGACTGACAAAAAGTACAAGTTTCCTGGAGGTGGATGACCCCAAAACAATAGACACAAATGTTATATCCATCAGTGAGGGACATTTTCTATGAGCATTTTTGACACATTTTGAATCCTGAAGGCTTGGGTTCCTTTTCTCTAATTTCCTTAGACATTTTGGGAAGGAAACCACAGTAGTAATTACAGGTAAAGCTTAGCACACTTCTATAAAATTTTTAACACACACAAATAATTTTAGTCTGTAACAGTTTTATAACACTAGAAGAACATTATAAATACTTGAAACACGCAAGAAGAGACAAGGGGAACAACTCTGCCCTCTAACTTAAATGTTAGACTTAGTAGTAGAGTTGCGAGCGAGGGAGATACAACAACAGGAAAATAGCTCTCTAACTGAAACGAGCTGACAAAATTATAAAAGCTAACTTCTACCTTAGTGCTAAACTACACTACTACCACAAATGGGAAACAACAAAAAAGGCCTTGTGAGAAACAATGGCCACCAAAAGCACACACCTGGAAGATAACCACACTCAAAAGCACAGCACATGGTTAAACTACAGGGAAAACTACTAATTACTAACTACCAAGTAATTATTAAAGCTACAAATAACTAAATAAAGGAAAAAATAGAAGCTTTTTAAAGGACTTAGCCACGGCCAAGAATTGAAGCATCTGAACTCGTAAAGCTGCAACCAAGATCTGGGGGATTACACTACTACATGATGGGATACATTCTTGCCACGAGCCAAGACTTTGAGCTAGTGTATTCGGCCGAGTTGGAGCCGTGGATCGGCTCCGAACCCATCCAGTAAGAATGAAGGCGAGATAGGACAACATAACATCAAGAAGCCAGAATCAAACCCTGTACTTTGGAAATGGGAAATTAAGACCTTAACCATTATGCCTAACATCCTTCCTGTAAAGAAATGCATAATACATTGTGTAGAAAAGATGAGCCAGTCTCCCAGCAAAGTCAGTAAAGTTGTACAGGATTAAAAAACATCTATTTTCATTGCTACCCTGGGGTCAGAATCAAAACCTGTACACTGTATCTATACATTAAAGATTTTAACCATTACACCAAACCCACCTGCTGAAAGGTTTTGCTTATATCAAGATTATATCACCCCAGATGGGACTCGAGTCCACAATGAAAGTTAAGTTTGAGTTGTGAGTGCGATAGTATTTTACTGTTTGTGATACCATTATTTTTGATAGGCAACTGCCTATACTGTGGTTTATACTGTGGTTTAGGCCTGACTGTTGATTACCTACCTTGTCCTAAAAGTGCTTCTAAATATTGTTGTGTCCTAGAATACACAGCACATCACATTCTATTAGTATTTCATGCTGCCACTTCTCAGCCCTGATGCATATTACAAAACACACATCCGTGTTTTAATTATTACAAAAACAGTTACATACCTGTGGGTTCAGGTAACTCTTTTCCTCCTGGAGTTCTCTACAAAAAAAAAAAAAAAAATCAGATATTAGTTATGCTAAGCTGATTAGTGGAGTACATACTTATAGCATTTTTTACAGTAACACATATAGCTTTTCCCTCCTTGTTTGCATCTTTTTGTATATTTATGCAGCTTTCTTCTTCTTCTTCAGTATATATGCCCCCATCATCAATATGTTTTACATGTTCCATTGTCCATGTGTCTGAAAGAGTTATAGGCCAAGACACTGACCAGTATTCATACTCAATGGCACTACAGTACAAATCAACCTGCACTAATGATCTAATGTCAGCTGAGGTACATTGCACCAATTCATAGTCATTCCAGTTCCCTAAAAGGCACCATCACATTACAACTAGACAGAGGAGCACCTACTCATCCCCCTGCACTGTAGCGCACATAATAAGAGGAATGCACACAGTGCTGACCTACCCAGGATGCATACAAACATACTGCCAATCATAACTGTCATTCATCCACATATACTGGTGGACAACAAACACACTGTCCCTTTGTTCACACACAAACACACACACACACTCACTGACATATGTATACACACACACTGGCATATGTATATACACTTATTCACACACAGACAGGCTTTACCTTCATCAGCTGTTTGTATGGGGAGAAACTGGCTCTGACTTATTTTCACACATTCCCATCATTACAAGGCATATGAGTGCCAAATGAATGTGACGCACACTTAATGCCTTAGGAATCATGCAATTCAGTTGCAGAATTAAGGTGTCTATGAATTCTGAGCTATGGTCACTTACAGACACCCTCCTATGGAGTGTTGCCTTTGCATGTGGTGCTCTGAAACACAATGCCTAGAGATTTTTGTAACAAGGGGAAGATTTTTGAATCAGTTCAGTCTTGCAAAGCTCGTAAATGTTCTTGCACTGTGCATAGTTCACTACTCCACAATAATTATTATTAATAATGTCAAGTGTGTATTCTTCTCTGTCGCTCTTTTTCTGCATGATTGATGGACATTAGCAATAGCATGATCAGGAGAAAATAGACCACAAGACCATAATATTGTAAAGGTAAGAGGATGTATTTTTTAGTGTTGCTGGATAATGGCTGCATGGAAACAAAAGCAATGTTCTGATTAGGTCAGCTGTCTGTGCTGCATTCTTCCCAACCAAAGCTTAATGCACTGCTCATGACATTATATTCAGCAAGTGGCAGCAACACACTGCAACAGGTTTTTTTTCTGCATCTGTTTAGTTTGTTTCTTCTTTTTCTCATATAATTCACCATTGGAATGTATTTAATGACTTATTCTACCTGCCAGCCTGTCCCTCTGTCAGAAGTATAACTGACTCAACCAGGGTCCTGATTCAGTATCATGAGCTAGTGTCCCACCTCCCTCAGCTCTTCAAGTGGAGAGCAAGATACTACCCAGTTTATGCATCACCCCCTCCCACACCTCAATTCTTCAAAGAAGAAAAAAAGTGCATTTCTTCTACTGGCACACCAACCAGGTAGTCAGATACACAACATGCCCCATCCTCAATCTAGGCACAGCCATTCAGTTCCTGTGCCCTGCCTCCTACCCTCCTTCCTCACATTTTAGTAATAAAAATAAAGAAAAAAATATTTTTTTATTTTATACTGTAGTAAATTGCAAATAGTTGCTACAGTTTATACATTGTACAGAGTACTACGGTGCTCAAGTTTTAGTTTAAAAAAGAACACTTTGCACCCAGGGCAGTTGTCCCTTGCATCCCCCCAGCTACACCATTGCCTATAATTATGATCATCCTTTTAATCAGGCCTTCGACAAAAAAGAGCAACAATTGTACATGTACTGTAATGGTGACGTGTCATACAGCTCACCATTACAGTATATGTACAATTGTTGCAGGATTAATTACATGTATATGGGATGTCTGCCATAGGAGGACATTAGTCCCCAAACTGATTCTCAGCAGTTAAAAATCATCTAACATTTAGAAATGCATTCTTACAGGAACAATTAGTAGATTGCATCCTAGATGTAAAAAAGAGCAATATGCATGCATATTTGACTATGTTTGCTGAACTGTAAAACTTGGCAAAAAGACAGCACCAAGAAATACCCTTGTAGCAGGATAAAAGTTAGGAAATTAGCATATAAAGACAATAAAGTGAAATACAAAAGTATGCAAACATTATGAAACATAGACTATTCAAAATGCAGGTGGCACACTGGTGAAGCAGTTAGCGTTGTCGCCTCCTAACAAGAGATTCTCTGGTTCAATTCTCGGCTGGGGTGCCTTCTGTGCAGAATCTGCATGTCCTCCCTGTGTTCATGTGGGTTTTTTGTGGGTGCTCCAGTTTCCTCCCACATTCCCAAGATGTGCTGGAGGTAGAGTGGACATTCTAAATTGGCCCTAGGTGTGAGTTTGTGCATGTGTGTGCCTTCTGAGGAAGGGTAGTGCCACGCTGGCAACTCGACACTGTAAAGCTCTACTGCTACTCATTCTGCAGACAAATGATCCACTGTGGCAACCCCTAATGGGAGCAGCCGAAAGAAGAAGAAGACTATTCAAACTGTGGCATCTACATATGATATCAAATTTGAGATACATATATATATATATATATATATATATATATATATATATATATATATATATACACACACACACACACACACACACACACACACACACACACACACACACACACATAAAGACTAAACATTTCAGAAGAGAGGAAGATTCTCAAGGAAGCTCTCAGATTCCAATAGCTATCAAACTCAATGTGTTCAAAGTTATCAGAACAATGAGGAAAAAAGCATATACTGCAGCAATGACTCGAATATGGATACATCTTCTGTTATGATAAGCTGCAGTACAGGATCAGTGCTGCCAGGTTATTTAAATGAAATGAACAGTACAAAGCAGTGCACTTTACAGGCCCTATTAAGGGCAGTTATTCAGTAGGATACAGGCCAAAGGAGCAAATGTTCATGAACAAATGCGTTTTAGTGTTGTAAATAAGAGTGGATGCTCATTTGCGCGGCTGTTCTCCTTAATGGTGTATTAGTTGGCTGTTTTTTATGCAAGATGGCATTGCAGCAGGGTCAGGGAATTTGCCCTAACTCCACTGTTATGCAATCTTGGAGCTGGTATATAAAATTAGCAGGAGGTGTAGGATTCCAGGCCAGCTTGCCATCTGCAAAATAAATAAATAAATAAATAATATGATTTGTTACATTCAATCATTTTAGATTCCAACTAAAATGATTGCTGTTTGTTTGTTAACTCTTCTGAGCATTCAATGTTGAAAAAGCAATTGTTCTACACCACCCCTGAACCACCACATTAGGAAAACAGTCTGCAATGTTCTGCAAAAGTGTGGAGGAATGACCACATGATACCAACACAAATATTCTAAGCAAAGTCCTTCCCAAGGAAGGCTGCACAGGTAGTTGCTCAACTGAAAGAGTGAATACTAACCTCTAAAGACAATATTTTAAAGACAACAATGCAATTAGCTAGAAAGTTGGAAAAGGGCCTGTTTAATTAGTCGAGGATCTTGTTTCCTCTTAATCTAAGAAATAGACAATTGACAAGTTTGCCAAATGCATTCTGCCATCTTCACATATATTAGAGCTCTGTATACTTGCATGCAGTTCAAAATTTCCCTCTTTGTTTTCCTGAAGCACCTGAACTTTGTCTTCTCATAATGCCCTGTGCCCTACCTAACCTCTGATCAAGTTTGCCCAGTGCAATACAATTAGACCTTAAAAACATGACAATATTTGAAGAATAATGTGTAAAGATGAGATAAGAGGATGAGGGATGAATCAGATGGACAAGGATGAAAAGGATACATCATTATGGTAATTATATAAATTTCATATTCTGTTTCACTAGGCCATCTAATCCAGCTGATGGGACAAAATCTCAAGCTTCCTTCTTTCTTGGATGGCATATCAGGACAGAAGCCACAAAGGAAGCTTTGGACTAGGATATTACTTTCAAATTATAATGTTTGGCAAAGGTATGTAAGGTAGACCAAGTAACTGCCCACATGTTTCCTCTAATGTAGAATTTCTAAAAAAGCCAATGGAGGTAGCCTTTGATCTGGTTGAATGAGCTTTTGGTCTGGATGGGAGAGACTTATTCTTACTTGTGTAAACACATGTTATATTGTCTAACAGCCATTTAGACATGGTTTATTTAGAAACCTTTCTCAATTTACTTGGCTCAAAGGAAATGAAGTGGGGATCCTTTCTCATGGACATGGTTCCAGTAAACAGAATTAGAAGTTATGTACTCACCATAACGTTCCATCTGAGTAGGTGACTTCATTTGGATGCAACCTGTGGGTATCGGATCCGACCTCGGATCCGAGCCGGCATTTCAAAAGCTTAGGCTCCGAGCTCCTAGCTCCTCCCTCTACCCATAACCCCTTGCCAATCCCTGACTGACCTCAGATTGAGTTTGCCTATATAATACTGACAACAGTAACTGAACAAAGCAAAAAAATACTCGCTGTATAAAGGTCAGGGGATGGAGGACGGTTGCATCCAAATGAAGTCACCTACTCAGATGGAACGTTATGGTGAGTACATAACTTCTAAATCTGAAGTAGGCAGACTTCATTTGTCTGCAACCTGTGGGACAGAGTCCCCAGCTACCTGAATCTTGGGCGCCATCATGGAAGGATGTTTGAGCACCGCTGAGCCAAAGGATGCTCTTCCTCTGGAAACAACATCCACCTTATAATGAGAAATAAAGGTATGAGGTGAGGCCCAAGTGGCTGCCGCGCAGATATCATCCAATGACACACAGGACTTAAAGGCGGCTGACGTGGAGACTGCCCTAGTAGAATGAGCCGTAACCCTCTGAGGAGCAGGTCTACCTGAAGTGTCATAAGCCTGCAGAATACAATTAGCAATCCACCTCGATAGTGTGACTTTAGAAACTGCTTTACCCAAAGCAAATTTAGCAAAGGAGACGAACAGCTGATCTGATTGCCTGTGACCAGCTGTTCTGTGAATATAAAATCGTAATTGTCTATGAACATCCAAGGAATGCAGTTTGTATTCTCCTTTGTTTGAATACTTGGGAAAGAACACAGGTAAGTTGATTGATTGGTTGATATTAGATTCTGAAGCGACCTTTGGAAGAAAAGATGGATTGGTCCTGAGGCACACCCTATCTGGAAAGAAGGAAAGGTAAGGCTTGACGATAAAGCCTGAAGTTCAGACACTCTTCTGGCTGAAGTGATAGCTACTAAGAAGGCAGTCTTCCAGGAAAGGTACTTCAGGTCTGTAGACGCTGCAGGCTCGAAGGGAGGAGCAGTAAGGGCTTGCAGAACTAAAGATAGGTCCCAAGGTGGTACAATGTCTTTGACTGGAGGCCTCAACAAAAAATCCCTTTAAGAAAGGTTTTGCACAATTTACCGTCATAAGGGGAGCTGTCTCATGGCCAATGTGATAATGAGAGATGGCTGCCAATTGTACCTTAATCGTGGAAGAACTTGCCCCTTGATGAAAGAGGTCTGTTAAAAATCCAGCACTGCTGACATAGGTGCTGAAAAAGGATCCAAACTTTTCTGGACCGCCCAAATAGAGAATCTCTTCCATTTACTCCGATAAACCTGCCTAGTGGAAGGTTTATGAGCTGCCACTAGAATGGCCTTGACCGGTGACGAGATACCGGGAGTCCTAATCAAGGATGGAACTGGAGCAGCCAAGCTGTCTATTTCAGGGTGCGTAGATTGGGGACCGAAATTCCCAGAGGATGGGAGATGAGATCCGGAATCGGATCCAGAATCCAGGGTGGATTCACTTTGTGAGACCATACAAAGGGGAACCGGGGTTGACGAGGCCAGAACGGGGCAATGAGAATCATTCTGCTCCCCAAACTGTTGGCTTTCTGCAGAAGCCTCTGCATTAGAGGTAGTGGAGGGTAGGCATAAAGGAGACCAGGAGGCCAAGCATGCACCAGCGCGTCTCTCGGGAATTCCCCTGGTGGGGGAAGCAGAGCGAATAAATTGTCGCATTTGGCGTTTGAGTGAGAGGCAAAAAGATCGCAACAGGGTTGCCCCCAAACGGCAAAAATCTTCTTCACTACCTGAGGATTGAGAGACCACTCGTGAGGGGAAAGAATGGTGCGACTGAGTTTGTCCGCAAGGATGTTGGATTTTCCCGGAATGTGCGTTGCTACAAGAAAGCGTTTGGTGGAAATTGCCCATTCCCAGACTCTCATGGCCTCTCGACAAAGGGGATAGGACCTGGTTCCTCCTTGTTTGTTGATGTACCAGACTACCGACATGTTGTCCGTCTGGATCGCAATAGTCCCTGAAGGAAGAACGTGGTGAAGTGCTTGCAACGCTAGAAGCACCGCCCTCATTTCCAGGACGTTTATATGCAACGAAGTCTCTGTGGAGTTCCACGTGCCTTGGACAATCTTTCCCGCAGAATGCCCCCCCCACCCGAGGCAAGAAGCGTCCGTGGTCACTGTGGCTCGGGGAAATGCTGCACAAAAGGTCTCCTGTCAGAGGCTCCGGAGATCGAAGCCACCAAAGAAGGGAATCCTTGCATGCTCTGCTGACCGCTATCGGAGTGTTGAGAGAGGAACAGAGAGGGGACACTGAACTTGAAGGGTCCATTGAAGAACCCTCATGCGTAGGCGTGCATGAATAAGAAGCGGGATAGCTGCCGCCATCGAACCTAGGGCCCTCAGGACCGAAGCTGCTGTCGGAAATGGTTGCAGGACCGCTGCGACATGACACTTCAGGTTGGAAATTCTGTCTGGGGTGAGGAAGGCTCGCATTGACCTGGTGTTTAGTCTTCCTCCTATGAAATCTATAACTTGTGTGGGGTGCAGTAAAGATTTCTCCCAGTTGACAGTGATGCCCAGCCTTGGGGCTATACGCAGGAAGTAGTCCCTGGCTGAGCACAGGAGATGCCTTGATGATGCCGTTAGGAGCCAGTCATCCAGGTAAGGAAAGACCTGTAATCCCTGGAGCCTCAGGTGGGCCGCTACTACAGCTAGAACCTTGGTGAACACCCTGGGGGCTGAGGTAAGACCAAAGGGAAGGACCCTGAACTGATAATGACTGGCTCCCAGCCGGAAGCGAAGAAACCTCCTGGACCGTCTGTCCATGCGAATGTGGTAGTACGCGTCCTTGAGGTCGATGGAGCACATCCAGTCGTTCTCCCTCAAGAGGGGGAGTATAGATTGAAGGGTGACCATCCGGAACTTTTGCTTGGTTACTGACAGGTTTAGCAGGGAAAGATCTAAGATCGGTCTTAAGTCCCCCGTTTTCTTTGGCACTAAAAAGAACCTGGAGTAAAACCCTGACCCGGTTTGATCTGGGGACGACTGGATAGCTCTTTTCTAGCAGCTGTCCGATTTCGATAGCTGCTGCCTCCCTTTGGTCGGGTGGAACATCTGGGAGGCTGCGAGATCTGGGAACTTTGAAAAGGGGAATTGTATAACCTCTGGATATCACGCGAAGAACCCAACGGTCTGTTGTGATGGACTCCCAAGAAGTTAGGTGCCTCGAAAAACGCCCCCCGACTGCCTCCAGAGACGGACAGTCGGGCAACCCTTCAGGGCTGCTGCGTGGGTCTATCAGAGAAAGGTTCTCTGGACCCAAAGCTGCTAGGAGCCCCCCTGCCTCTAGGATGGCGACCTCCCCGTCCTCCTCTGCCACGGAAGGACTGGTTATCCGGAGCAGGTTGGGACTGCTGCGACTTCCGGAACCACATCTTCTTCTGTCCCTTTTGGTTCTTCGAGAAGGACCTCTGGGGAGCTGAGAAGCGGACTCCGATGGCAGACAGCGTCTTCCCGTCCTTCTCGCTCTGGACTAATGTTTCGCGAACAGATTTGCCAAACAAGGCAGAACCATCGAAGGGGGCATTCGCGAAAGTCGCCTTGAAGGGCTCTGCGAAATCACAGTGGCAGAGCCAGGCCTGCTGCCTCATGACTAGGCCTGCTCCGCTGGCTCTAGCGGCTCCCTCGGTAGCGTGAGAAAGCAGCCGCATAGATGTATTAGAAACTGCTCTAAGAGTGGCCATTCGGGTGGAGTATACCTGCTTATCCTCACCCGACATGGACTCTGGGGGAGATGCAGCATATTCTTTAATCAGATCCCGCTGCATCCTGATGACGTGTGCCATGTAGTTCAGCGCTCTCAAAGAGAAGGTTGCTGAACTGAAAACTCGCTTCCCAATGCGATCCATCGAGCGGGACTCCTTGCACGGAGGATGCATAGAGGGACTCTCCTGGGCCAATTCCCTCTTAGTGGCTGCAGCCATCATCATGGCATCTACTGGGGGGCCTTTGCTCCAGTGAGTGCGGTCCGCCGGAGGGGAAAGGATACGGTCAGGACGCTTGGGTACAGGCTCAACGGTGTCCGGATCCTTCCATGCTCTGATGGATATAAGGTCCACCAGAGGATTGGCAGGAGGGGACACCCAAGAGGTAGATGGGCCCGCCTCGAATGCCTCCAAGAACACAGACTCGTCTGAGGAGGCCTTGGGGGCAGACCACCCCCCCCTGATCCTCAACATTTCCATAATGTCTCCAAATGAGACGTCCTCAGGGGGTGATCTTGGGGAGCCATCCCCTTCATCCAAGTCTGTGTCTTCGGTAACGGACTCGGGGGAGTCCATGTGCCTCCTTTTGCACTTACGCTTCCGAGGTACTTCTTCGGGGGGGGCTGTCCGAGGAGTACTCTTCCGCAGCTGGATGTTCCAAGGGAACTACTTGGGACATCGAGGCGGGCTGTCCCTGGGACTGGCTGGTGGGGGCCTGGCCCAACTGCAAGGGAGCGCGGGATGGAGCCGTGGCAGGGACCGGGGGTCCAGAAGTCCTCAACAGTGCCCTTTCCACTACGTCGAAGGCCGAGGGGGAGCCAGCTTCTCTAAACCCCGAGAGCCGACCCCCACTCGGATCCGACGCACGGATCGGAGCCGGAGCCGAGACCGTCGGATCCGAGAGACCGGTGTGCTCCGACCTAGACGGAGCCGAAGACACACCAGCTCCCTCGGATCCGAGGCTCAGTCCTCGGCTCCGAGAGGTCGGGTCCGGCACCAAGCACTCAAGGGATGGGACGGATCCGAGGTGCGCCGACCTATCGGATCTGACCCACCCCCGGATCCAACTCTGCCCGGCGCCGACAGCTCCGAACCCATGGTGTGGGTCGGAAAAGGAGCCAAAGGGGCAAAAAAAGGGGTCGAAGCCCCTCCCGGATGGGGGGGGGGCTAGGAGCACTCCCATTTGCATTTGGGCCTGGATGAATTTCCTCATCATCCGGTCCATGTCTGCTTCACTCATGGAGAAGGTGGATCTGGTCGAGGCCACCAAAGCGGATCTAGAGAGCCGCCTTGGGGACCTCATTGAAGGGCTAGCCTCCTCCTCCTCGGGCCCAGGAGAGAACCGAGGGGAGTGGAGCCGAGGAGGAGGGAAGCTAGAAGGCACAGGAGAGGCCCGCTTGGATGGAGGAGCCGAACTAGAAGTTTCAGCTCTCCGTTTGTGGTGCCTCTCCCTGTGCCTCTCCTTCTTTTCTCGCTCCCTAGAAGACTCTCTCTCCTCCGGCATTTTTGAGGGAGGTTGAGTCCCAGCCGGTGGAGGAGAGCCCACAGCAACTGTTTGCTGTGTAGAAGGGGCAGAAGCCGAAGCGGTATCTGGAGGGAGAAGTCCCGCCAGAACCAGCTTCGACCTCCACTCCCTCAAAGCTCGGGGGTTGAACCCTGCACAAATGGTACAACCAGATGACAGGTGTTCAACCCCCAAGCATGACGAGTGTGCCCATCCGCTGGGGACAGCTTATGGCCACACTCGGTACATTTAGAGAATACTGCCTTATGGGCTTCAGACATGTTAAGCCCTAACAGGCCTAAAAACACACACACACACACAAACTACGCAAAACCCGAGAAAAAAATTAAAAAGATAGAGAGGAAAGCCTAACACAAACACTTCTAACTAATTAAATTAAAAAAGTTAAAATTTTTCAAAATTTTTCTGTCAGAAAACTTATCTGCACTAGGAGCTCAAGGAATCCGTCGCAACTTGGAAGCGGCAAACGAAATCTGAGGTCAGTCAGGGATTGGCAAGGGGTTATGGGTAGAGGGAGGAGCTAGGAGCTCGGAGCCTAAGCTTTTGAAATGCCGGCTCGGATCCGAGGTCGGATCCGATACCCACAGGTTGCAGACAAATGAAGTCTGCCTACTTCAGATTTGCAGTTAATGGTGAACATCTAGTGTGTGAAGTAAGCATTTTCTTCTATTTGTCTGGTTCAGAAAAATATTGGCAAATTAATTGGTTGGTTCAGGTTCAGTTATGTGGTTATGTTTGTAATAGATGATGGAATGTTCCCCAAATAAACTCTTTGTCTAAGGTCAAGAAGTGAGCAACAGATAATGAGACACAAAGTTCCAATATTCTCCTGTCAGAATTAAAGGCAATCAAGAAAAGAGTTTTCCAGGTTAGAATTTTCAGATCTACTGAAGAGGATGGCTCATAGGGAGGCTTCGCCAAATACTCAAAAATGAAATTTAGATCCCATGGAGATGCGGGGTCCTTTACAGGATGGCAATGCATAAATAATACTTTTTTGGAAGGCCTTGCATAGTTTTTGAGAAGCAAGGGAATGATCTTGAAAGTCATAATGGTAGTTGGAGACAGATGCTAGTTGCACTTTAATTGTTGAGAAAATAAATCCTCTCATACTGGTACATAAAAGGGGTCCACATCCTGCAAGGAAGCCCAATAGGCAAACCTTCTCCACTTACTTTTATATACTTTTTGAGTAGACTGTTTCTGGGAAGCAGACAGACTCTGAAACACCATTTCTAAGGAAATGGAAATACCATGCACTGAACCTAAGACTGGGAAGTTCCAGGTGAGGCTGACTGGATGGGTGAGAAAGAAGATTCAATTAAGGGTCCAAGAGCCAAGGAGGCATTTTCAGTAGAGGCCTCATCAGTGGAAACCAAAGTTGCCTGGGCCACAGGGGCAATAAGAATCACTTAAGATCTGCATTGTAATGCTTTATAAAGAAACCAGGGAATGAGGGAAAAGGTGGGAAGGCATAAAATAGACCAGAGGGCCACTGACGGACTACATCCCCTGGCGACTGCTTCTATGGTGGCAATGGTGCAAGGTAACTGCTGGATTTTATATTGGCTGGAGTGGTAAAAAATTGCAGCATGGTGTGCCTCAGAGACTAAATATCTGTTGAAACACTGATGGGTTGGGAAACAACTAAGGAGGCATTGGGACAGACCTGCTTAGGTTGTCTGATAGGAATTTGACTCTTCCCAGAATGTGCATTGCTACTCGAAAGTGATGCAAGTCCAGTGCCCTTTGCCATATCCATACAGACTCTCTGAAAAGGGGGTAGGACTTTGCTCCTCCCTGCTTGTTGATGTACCAAACTAGTTACATGCTGCTTATTTGGATTGAGATCACCCCTGGGGAAGAAGATCCAGAAGTTCCTGGCCTCTGCTTCTGTCCATACTGCTTGGCACCATCCTCCCCTCAAACTGTGCCCTCTCTCCCCAGTGAGGAAGCATCCATAGTAAATACTGCTGCTAGGGGATATAAACCAAAGAGGTGGCCAAGCAGAAGATTTGTACAGAACAGCCACCAATGCAAATGTCTCTTGCAGGATGGTTTTATGTGGACAGATAAAGGTACAGGGTCTGACAACTGTGACCACTGGAAAGACAGTAAACACTGAAGAATTCTCATGTGAAGGTGGGCATGAAAGACCATTATCACAGAAGCCACCATGAGATTTTTATTGCTTTAGAAGAAGCACTATTGATCTGGTATTTTGCACTAAGGACCACTATTGATCTGGTATTTTGCACAATTTCTGCTAGAAGATTGACAATGCAACTTTTTGTATTTATACAGCAACCGATAAACTTTATGTTCTGTGTTTTATGGAGGCATGATTTGTTGATACTGAATGACATATTTAAAGCTAGGCAGAGTTGTAAAAATAGTCTCTATCTGATAGGGAGGTGTGTGTACCTCTTTAAGTTGTAGTTGGGCTGTGACTACTGCCATGAACTTGGTGAACACCCATGGGGTTGTGGTAAGACCAAAAGGTCAGAAGTGTAGGTATTGCCTGAATTCTTTTGCAATTTTTATGTGGTGGCAAGCATCCTGGAGTTCTATGGATCGCATCCAATTGTCTTTCTTAGACATGGTAGTATCATTTGCACTGTGACCACTCTGAATAAAATTTTTTTGACAAAGTGATTTAGACTGCTATGGTCCAGGATTGGCCTGAGGTTCTCGTTTTTCTTTGAGGGCATCTGATCTGCTCTGTTCTATCCATGAGAACCATAAGATGAGTATTTAGAAACAGACAGGTGGACATCTGACAGCTTCAAGGCTAAAGACTCAGATACCAAGATCATTCCAATATGAACTGGCTCTGAAGATGAAGCTGAAGACCCACCATCAAACAGCTGGACCTGAGACTCACTGAGTCCCAATAGCCTTGTAGTCAAATGCGTCAGATGTGATGAAATTAGAGACAATGAAGGAGAAGATATCTGCAATGATGTTACAGGCTCCGGGAGGCATGTCAGTTCTGAATCCACTACTGTACAGAAAGACACCAGGGAAGGAGCAAGTACTGGTGAGAGGGTTCAGCCCAAACAACCCTGGATGCAGAGTGGGAAGGTATGATGCCCTATTCTATCCGAGTCGTAAGAAATGCCATTATCACGAGCTCCCAGTTTGCTTCAGTGGTAGTTTTAGAGGACTTAAAAGATCTTACGGATGCTGTTGCAGGAGGCCTCGATATGGTGACTGGAAAGCTGGCTTTATGATGAGTGTCTGCTCGGTACCAAAGGTGGAGACTTGTCACAAATAACAGCAGTCTTTGAGGGAGACTTAGCTGTTGCAGCCAAGTTGGAAGGTATAGAGGAGTCCTTTGCCTGAGAACAAGGAATTTTTTAAATCTGGAGAGGATCGAGGATCCTACACTTTTCTTTTCCTGGAAACTGACATGTGTCTCCAATTCCAACAGTTAGATCAGACCAATGGATGAAATAGGATACGAGAGTTAAATACTATGCCAGCAGTCAACCCCAGACTGCAGGTAAATCAAGATTTAAGCATGACTGGTTCTCATGGGTAAATTTTGCTGGGATATGGTAAATCCTGCTTTTCTCACAGCCCTGTAAAGATTATAAATATTATACATGAAAGACATTTCAAAAAGGCACATCTCACTTTCATTAAACAAGTCTATATATATATATATATATATATATATATATATATATATATATATATATATATATATATTTTTTTTATTGTGGTTCCCACTCCATCCATTTAGCCTCCCCCTTGGCTGCTCAACTGAGTTGTTCATTCACTCTTAGGCATACATTCTCCTAAGGGTGTGGTAAGAAGAAAGCAATCCAGGAGCAATGGTGTGATTTGCACAGGAATCTTGTTTTTTTCTTTATGGCCAAAGCTTCCTGCATATGCTCATGCAACATTCTCCATGGAAAACATGCAACAGGCACAGCATGGGGCTGTTACTCCCTGCATAAATAATGTCAGTCCACAGAAGGTCAATGTCTTCTAGAACAACTATATCATGCACATTCCTCTGCTCTCCACTGGGGAAATTGATGTATAGTGTGTGCCCTGGAGATTCCCCCAAACCTCCCCATTGTGACAGGTGAATAGCCTCAAACCCTTCAATCTTCTCCTTCCTCAGCCACCACTGGCAGGTTTTCTAAGTGCTAATCAAACTTTAAACACCTTTGTCATTCTTAAGGCTTTGTCTCTCTACGCTAACAGAGATGGCTAACTCCAGGTATAATGGTCCTGTTTTTGTTTGACAGACATCTCCCACCATGCCATAATGTTCATGTCACTGTTATTGTGGCATTAACTAATAGGGTCTGCATGTTTTTAAATAAAAATGACAGCTCTCAGTTTCTCAAACCCATCCAGAACTGCTGGCATTTTTTAATTTACATTTACAAACTTGCACTAATGGTATAATGTAGGCAACAAGTGTAAATTTTACACTGTCAACAGAATAGTTCTTTTAGTGGTGGTAGCTGCAGTCTACAAACCATGAAAAAGTGCCAGTTTAGCCAATTAAGGAAATAAATTTTAGGGCAATGTTTACAATAGGTATATAGTTTCTACCCTGGATGCAAACCAAAGGCAATTCAGAAAACAAAACAAAATAACCCCCCCCCCCAAAAAAAAAAAAAACAAAGCAGTAAACTGAAAATGAGATCTGTACTTCTGTAACTTGAGAAATTTCTCAAAGGATTTCAAAATCTGTGATATGAAGGTAAGCATCTTGCAAGTCTAGTGTCAATAGAAAGACATTTGAATGAACACCATCCAAAGGCTGCAGCTTTTTATAAACTCATTCATGTTTGACAAATGTAGTGTAGGTTTCCACTGTTTTGTAATTTGGTCTGGCAGACAGCACAGAGGATTAAAACTATCAGGTAATAATGAGCTGTTTGCAATATATCATGGTTTCATTATTTAAGTCTTCTGGATGACTCTGAGCAAGTTGCTTAGCCAAACAGCACTCTAGGGCAATTACAAAATTAGTCTTGTCTTTTCCAGTTGCCTCTTGTAATAACCTATTAACCTGTAAATGCTTATTTGTTATTCTCTCTGGTACTGGTGCTGTTGCTTGGATATGGAGAAGGTGATGAGGCACTGGTAAGGACAAGGAGGTGTTATGCTTTGGAATGGATTAGAAGGGATGGGTCCTGGTACTACTCTGGCAAAAACCTGCTGTATTTCCTTGATGTAAGCTTTGTGACCAATGTTCTGATGTCACTAGTGTATGTAAAGAGAAAATGTTTCCTCAATGGCCCTGTACAATAGGCTTAAGGGACAATTAATGAGGCTTTACTCATAGCTGTGAAGAAGGGAATATCCTGCTGAAGGACCACCACACTAGACTGCTGCTGCTGTTGCCTCCTGTTTCTTCATGATACTGTCTCTTTTTATGAGTCTACTGCTGTCTGGTTTACATCCTGCCAACTTAAGCGTTTCCTAAAAGGTAATCTTTACAGTATTTAGGAAACAGCAGGTGAAACATCTACTTAATGTTCTGCATTGTTTTATCATTTTTTATGCCTGTATAGAACCGTTTGAGACAGTGAACAAGAAAAGCCTCATCAAAGGAAGCATTCAGATGCCTGATTTTACATCATAAAGGAAATGCCTGAATTCCTAGCCATGGATGAATCCTACTTACAGTACCAAAGGCACAACTCTAAAACAGGCACTGACAGTAGTACAGCCGTGTTTAACCATGTCTGATACAAAGTATTCTGCAATTCATGTCCATTTTGAAATCATTTTTTTCATAATAATACCTGCAATCATTTTATCTAAATCAACAAAGCACTTCAAAAATATTACAATGGACGTACCTGGTACTTCCACATAGAAAGTAAATCCCTGACTGTGTCAGTGGTGGTCATTATATCAGTAATGGCATAGAAAACAGGAAGAGCCAGGCCATGGGGAGAGGTAAACAGAATTTGAAGG